>NC_084480.1:159941387-160261030 GCF_030035675.1 Rhineura floridana | reverse complement strand
CCATTCATCCAACACTGGAGGCAGTACAGAGCCATCATGAGATGGCTAGTAGCCATTGATAACCTTGGTTTACAGAGGATAAGACTAACTGCCAGATAATTCATTTCACTGTCTATCTGTTCTAACCTTCAGAACCTAGCCAGCATTGGCCCAAGAGTCCACGAGTTGAGAAGTCAGTAACCTATTTGAGGCATCGCTTGTCTTTAAAACATAAATAGTGGGAATTTGTCCCCTTGTCTGTTTGGATTATTCAGTGCCTGAAATGTCTTAGATTGCTGAGGTAACAGCAGCCACATGCCTGCTCTAATGACCATTGAAAACAATTCTCTCCCACTTCTTTTTTTCAAATCTCAAGGTAGCTGACAAGGAAATGAACAGTATATTGACAAATAAAAGCAAAACCTTAAAGAAAACAGTTAACATAGTTTCTGTGTGTAATAAGTCACCCAAGGATCAAGCACAGAGGAAGGATTCTTACTGGGAAGGCTTATCTCTTCATTCCCACCCCTCTCGTGTGCATGATCAGAATGGAGATTGCCTCCTCTCCCCATGCAGCTGGGAGCCTTAAGAAGGAAGCTGCCCATTGGCACCACCTCCCCATGCACAGCCTTTCCTGTAAGAATCCCCTCCCCCCAAATGCCTGTGATTCATTAAGGAAAAACAAGATGCAGAGGTGCATGCTATACAGTAAACATCTAGTCTGGCCCTAAAAATATTGTTAAACCCTGGCTGCCTTTGGGAAAATCGAGGACTGCCTTGATCTCTGCTCCTGCCCTGCTGTTTTGCCACAAAGGGTTCCTAATTCATCTGCAACAGAGCCTGCAAGAAGCTCTGGTGAGAAAACAGATCAAATGAAGAGAAACAGTTCAGGAGGCAAATGGCAGAAAGCTGGAGAAGGCTCTTCAAGGCACTGGACCTCCTGGAAGAGCAAAATTCGTTGTCAGGTTTCCCTTTCTTCTTGGTTACTCTTATCGTGCCTGATTGACTAACAGCTCTTGCAGCCAGGAGAAAGCCACACAGCCACCGCATCTAGCACAGCACAGCAGCATATATGGGGTTAGAGAAACCTTGATAGATCTCATCAAATTCTTTTATTGAACAGCGTTTCTTACACAAAACCAGCTATTAGAGGACTGGGCGCTTCCTTTTCCCTGGTAGGCTCAGGTAGAAGCCCACCACCCACCTCTGCCTTGGACCACATTATTGAGTTCTGGAGAGTGTTGCATTTCCCTATAGAATATGGCTTGTCTCACTCATGTGAAACATTCAAACACTGGCACTGCATGACTTCTCTGATCTCTGCTTGAAATCCACTGTATGTCTTGGCTGCACAGGCTGCATTTTGGACTAGATAAGCCTTAAGCCCATCCCTCTTTTGGATCTATATTTCTAGGATTACTGAGAGACGTTTGGGTGGAACAGAGACATGGAATCTCACCACTAGCCAATTCATAAATGTTATCACTGCCTCACGGCGCACTCAGTTCTCCTGCCCGTGCGTGTATGTGGCCTCACAGACGGGGTCTGTAATCAGAGATATTAGCACTGGCCCTGAGGACCCAGTTCTGTGTTGCTGTGGAACAAGGCCTTGGGGCCTCTCGTGGCTTCTAGAGCTTGAGGAGCTGAAAGACGGGGGATGACACAAGGACTGGGGGATCTTGGCCAAAGTGATGCCCCTTGGGAAAAGCAAGGGGGTGACTGGGGTACAAAAGCAGGAGTCGTTGGTCTCTGTGAGGAAGAGGGTGGGACAAGGTGAGGTGCAGCTGGACTGAACGGCTCCAGAGGTAGGGGATGATAAGAAAGAGGCTGGGAGGGAGAAGAATTTGGAGGGTCACTTGGCTGAGTTCCCAGGGGCCTGGAAGGAGGAGCTGGAAATGAGGGCGTCAGGAAATATGAAGCCAGCTGGCGCTGTGGTGACACAGCGGGGGACTGTGGGCAATGTGGGGCACTATAAGAAGATGGAGGGGCAGCAAGAACTCTGGTGCCACGCTCCTTGTGTGTGAGGGTGCTGTGTGGTGTGGCTTTCCCGTCAGGAAGTGTGGTCCAAATGCATGAGGAGTGGGGGGCTCCTTCTTTGTGGCAGACGAGGAAGTCATAAGGGCCAGCAGAGTTCATGGCGTAGAAGGCATTGGCACTGTCAGGGATCAGCAGCTCTTGAGAGAGAAGGAGAGAGAGAGAATGTGAGGGATGCTGGCAATGCCTCTAGCTCAACTCTGGATCTATGCACCTTTTCCTCACCTTGGCCATCTCTCAAAAGCTGTAGGAGCCGATAGTTGTGTGGTGAGTCCCCTTCCAAGTTGTGCTTCTGCAAGGCACGCTGCACTACAGCTGTGGTCTTATCCTGGCTGGTGATCTGTGAGGAAAATCCACCAGCTTATGGGTCACAGACAATGACACAGGTGTGGTCCAACAATGTGGCAACACAGTGCAAAAGATGTTCACAGGACCAAGAAAGGAAAAGAAAATGCCATCGCCACTATTAAACTGCAGGCAGCCTTTGTGCCAAATTAAAAAGTGTCCCTCTAAAGCAGGGAGTGGGAGAATCTCTCCAGCTGCTGCTGTTGGACTCCATCTCCTATCAGCCCCAGCCAACAGAGCCCATGGATCCAGGACGATGGCAGTTGGAATCCAACAATTTCTGGAGGGCTTTATTTTTATATTTTAAAAAATTAAACACAAACACACAAAGATTTCCTGTCACTGTTTGAAAAAAAGGCAAGGAGGGGAATAATATGTACAACCAGAGCTGTTTTAAGATCCACTGTTGACAACATTTTAAAAAACCCCACACAGCAGCATATTATTCCATTGTGGTCTAGTGGCTAAGAGTGTTGAACTTAGTTGGGAAAAAACTGAGTTCAAATCCCTACTCAGTTAAACAATTTACTGGGCAGCCTTGAGGGTCAGTCTGTCTCAGGCAAACCTAACTCACAGGGTTCTGAGTGATCTGAAGGATGGGTGTGGTGAGAATGTCATGAATAAAAGGCGTATTTTCTCTCTTCTAGGCCATAAAGCAATTTACTAGCAATTTAAAGAAATCTCCAGAAATAAAACCAACAATATGTCAGTATGATACTGTCAAAGGTTTGGGGTGGTCACTTTATGCTTACAATCAACCATCAAACTTCTTAAAGATCACCTTCTGTATTTATATAATAAAGCAGCTAGCTTGGGCTAAGGGGCAATGTGAATGAAGCAATAGCTCGGGCACAACATGCAGGTCACAAATAGCTAAAAACTAAACACAAAAAGCTAAATACTTTTTTTCTCTCACATAAAGGGACCTGGGTTTGAAAGTAAGCAAATTTCCAGGTTCCTCTCTACTTTGGGGGTGAGGAAGAAAACATAACCCTACCAAAGTGGTACTAGATTTTGTACACTGGTTCCTATGTACAACTGTGCTGTCACTAAACAATAGCTCCCATACATGGAAGATTTTCAGAGTTTCAGGGCCATACTAAACACAAATCATGATGCCAAAGTCAAACAACAGTCAAGACTCTGAGTCAGAGGCTGCAGACTTTCCAGCTAAGGAGCCAGACCAGGTGCAGGGCTCTGAGCCAGGAAGCCAGGAAACCACTGAGCTTGAGGTTGAGGAAAATGAGCTCACAGAAGAACATCTTGTATCTGTAGGGCCAGAGCCTGGGCCCTCACAGGTACTTCCCCAAGCCTGAGGAACCAAATGCTTCCCTTAGGACCTCACCAGTCCAAGGGGGTGCACCAGGCAGGAGAGATTAGGAAACAGAGTGGGAGTGCCTGTCTTCAAGCCAGAGGGTACTTTAAGTACCTACAGTTAGTCACAAGGGGTTGGAGCCTGAAAGAGGTAGTCTGACAGCAGGAGCATTAAAAGGCTCACTTTGGTCTCAGTCTTTGTCAAAGCAAGTTGCTCACCTGGAGCTATCAGTGGTCCTGCAACCCTTGCCTTGGCATCCGACCAGAATATGACTATTACTCATGTCTTTAGCCCCTCCATGGCTGATTAAAAAAAACATATATAATCAACATGGGGGACCAACCAAGCTAGGTCAAACTGTGGTGTGGGGGAAGGGGGGGCTTTAAAACTTTGCCACTGCCTTGGTCCTGATCTGGATCAACCCCACCCACCCACGTGCCTGACAGCGGTAATGGGATGAAAGCTTCTTATTAAAACAAAATTCAGCCACATGCTTGCTAAAAATATGAATAATATCAGTGAATAAATAAGGCTGAAAATTAATTGGCCTTCCTGTACCCTGTACACCCTATTCCCCTCACAAAGCCACAATTCCCAGAGTTCTCTGGGAAGAGGGACTGACTGTTAAATCACTGACAACTGTAGTTCTGTGAGAAGAATAGGGGTCTCCTAACATCTCTTTGCACCCTTCACAAACTACACGTCCCAGGATTCTTTGGAGGGAAGCCTGTTTAAAGTGGAATAATAGTGGAATACATGTATGATGTGAATGTGGCCTGAATCTGCACCAGTTGTCCCCTGCACCTGACAGCTGGTATATATCTGCACCCACCCACCACTTCCCCTTGTCAGCTCACCACAATGCTACGATAAAGGTTGCCATTGCCATACACGTTGTCCATGCTGACACGGATGATGCGCGATTCTGTCCCCTTCTGTTTAGAGATGGGAAATGGCAGGGGCAGCTCGAGTGCAGGGCAGGTTCTTTGCTGAGATACAGGCAGATTCTAGTGAGGGGAAGACAACCAAAAAGGATCAGGAGATGAATCTATGAGTTGTGATTCTCTTCATCACTTTCTATCCCACATGCCTGCAGTTTCCATTAGTCGTCTGGCCATCAACACCATCAGAACATCCTTCTAAGAACTTTTTGCCTCTTCACTTGCGGGTATGGCATTGACAGGCACATCAATGCTAAATTAAGGCTGACTGTCCCCTCAGATACTGATTGCATAGCCTATTGTAAAGCTACAACTGATCCTGATATTCTGGAATGCTCATTCTGTTGTTTAAAATCCAGACCCTGGCTATGAGCATACTGCACCCTGTCCTTGAAGTCTCCCTGTGCATGGGCAGCGTGGCCTACAACGTTGTCAGAATCAGGCAGTTGAAAAGATAAATTCCATCCTAGGAATTATTACATTGAATATAAAACTGCTAGTATCATAATGGCTTTATATAAATCTGTGGTTAATTTTCTGGTCAGCAGTGCTGCATCCAGAAATATTGACTGAAATGTTCTCCCACTGCTTTCTGAATGTTGCCGATATCTGACTTGTGGCCATTTATTCTTTTGTACGGAGACTGATCTGTTTGCCCCGGTCAGTCAGAAGGGCATTGCTGGCTGGTGATAAAATATATACTAGGATGGAATATACCTAGTATAAAATACAAATATAAAGTATTTATATTATATAGTATAAAACAGTATTATAACCTAGTATAAAATATATACCTCCTCCACATTGGAGGAGCGTGTGAATAAGCCCTTGATGGTGTGGTTGCAGATGTTGTGTTAGGTGCTGTAATAGGGTTGTCTGAGTGAGCAACAGTTCCCTGCAAGATCTTGTTTGGCTGAAGCCTTTCACGAGCCCTTCCCAGCTTGACAATCTGTACTCACTGAGTCCTGTTGCTTGAAAGGGAGCTCTCCCCATCTACAGATCTGCTAACGAATAAGCACCCTGGGAAGCCCTTCCCAACCAACAGATATAATATTCCTGCTGTATGTGTTTGAAGTCTAATGTCTAACTACCTAGAACCAGTCTCAAAAGTGAAACCTTAATCAGTGGTTACATTCAAGATTTGATGCAAACTGAACTAGGACATATCCCAGCATTTTATACTACTGAAGTGTGTGGTGGGAAACTTCTTCTCCTTTGTTGGTAATTCACATGAGGGTTTTTTTTTCAAACACAGAAGTAAAAATGAACTAATTTATCGTATTGTTGTTGTACTATTAGAATGCTGGCTTTTAATTGTTTTGATATATACTCCTTTCCAGGACACACTTTTTGGCTAGAAATGAAATCAGTCTACCACCTTGATGTCTTCTCCTAGGACTGTCTGTGGAGATTATGAATCCCCATGAGACTCTGCCTGCGGTCCCCACTTTGCTGTGCTTCATGTTCCACCACTATCAGAGGTGCAATTGGTAATGATACAAGAACAGGGCTTTTTGGCACAGGCATCCAAATTATGGAACTCCCTCCTAAAAGAAGCTCAGCTGGCCCTTTTTCAGATGTTCTGTCAAGGCTGTTTTATTTTGACAGGCATTTGTTTTATGTTGAATTTTTCTCCTTCTGCTTTAAGCACCATACTGATTTTTGCATTTGTATGCTTTTTATGTTCTTATTTATTATCCTCTTTTTATCAAACTGTATTATTCTATAGCGACACATTTTAAAATTGTAAGTTGTCTTGGGGACCCTTGCTAGTGCTAAAAGACAAGTCAGAGGTGGTTTTATAAATAAAAGTAAACTACCTTGATAGTGGGGAGTCCCCGAGTTGGGGAACAAGGGGTGCTGGATCCATCTTCAGAGTTAAGGCTGCTGCAGGAGCCCAGTGGTGAGATCCCAGACTTGTCAAGGCCTGGATGAGTGGCAGAGGCTTCTGAGCCCAGGAGAAGTCTGCAGTGGGAGACACAGTGACTTAGATCAAGAGAGCTATGCCTTAGGGGGCCACCATTGTGGTGTAGCGATTAGGGTGTCAGACTAGTGCTGGAGAGATCCAGCTTCACATTCTTACTCAGCCATAAAGTCCACTGGATAACCTTTGGTCAGTCAGCATCTCTTAATCCTAGCTTACCTCACTAAGGTTGCCAGGTCAGAAGCATCCCAAACCCTGAGATTTCAGGGGTGTGCTCTAGTGATGTCATTAAGCATGATATATTAAGCATCAACTACAGTTGTTTGAAGCATACCACTCAAACAAACAAAAAATAGAGGTGATCCAGTGGACATAGTGAACTTAGACTTTCAAAAAGTGTTTGACAAGGTACCACCAAAGACTTCTGAGGAAGCTTAGCAGTCATGGAATAAGAGGAGAGGTCCTCTTGTGGATAAGGAATTGGTTAGGAAGCAGAAAGCAGAGAGTAGGAATAAACGGACAGTTCTCCCAATGGAGGGCTGTAGAAAGTGGAGTCCCTCAAGGATCAGTATTGGGACCTCTACTCTTCAACTTGTTCATTAATGACCTAGAGTTAGGAGTGAGCAGTGAAGTGGCCAAGTTTGCTGACGACACTAAATTGTTCAGGGTTGTTAAAACGAAAAGGGATTGCGAAGAGCTCCAAAAAGACCTCTCCAAACTGAGTGAATGGGCAGAAAAATGGCAAATGCAATTCAATATAAACAAGTGTAAAATTATGCATATTGGAGCAAAAAAACCTGAATTTCACATATACGCTCATGGGGTCTACACTGGCGGTGACCGACCAGGAGAGAGACCTCGGGGTTGTAGTGGACAGCACGATGAAAATGTCGACCCAGTGTGCGGCAGCTGTGAAAAAGGCAAATTCCATGCTAGGGATAATTAGGAAAGGTATTGAAAATAAAACAGCCGACATCATAATGCCGTTGTATAAATCTATGGTGCGGCCGCATTTGGAATACTGTGTACAGTTCTGGTCGCCTCATCTCAAAAAGGATATTATAGAGTTGGAAAAGGTTCAGAAGAGGGCAACCAGAATGATCAAGCGGATGGAGCGACTCCCTTACGAGGAAAGGTTGCAGCATTTGGGCCTTTTGTTTAGAGAAAAGGCGGGTCACAGGAGACATGATAGAAGTGTATCAAATTATGCATGGCATTGAGAAAGTGGATACAGAAAAGTTCTTCTCCCTCTCTCATAATACTAGAACTTGTGGACATTCAAAGCTGAATGTTGGAAGATTCAGGACAGACAAAAGGAAGTACTTCTTTACTCAGCGCATAGTTAAACTATGGAATTTGCTCCCACAAGACGCAGTAATGGCCACCAGCTTGGATGGCTTTAAAAGAAGATTAGACAAATTCATGGAGGAGAGGTCTATCAATGGCTACTAGCCGTGATGGCTGTGCTCTGCCACCCTAGTCAGAGGCAGCATGCTTCTGAAAACCAGTTGCTGGAAGCCTCGGGAGGGGAGAGTGTTCTTGCACTCGGGTCCTGCTTGCGGGCTTCCCCCAGGCACCTGGTTGGCCACTGTGAGAACAGGATGCTGGACTAGATGGGCCACTGGCCTGATCCAGCAGGCTCTTCTTATGTTCATATGTTCTTAAATCTCTGACTGGAAATTAAGATAGAAATCTTGAGGGTGTTTCCA
This sequence comes from Rhineura floridana, assembly GCF_030035675.1. Lineage (NCBI taxonomy): Eukaryota > Metazoa > Chordata > Lepidosauria > Squamata > Rhineuridae > Rhineura > Rhineura floridana. The sequence continues at coordinate 160,252,783 of NC_084480.1, read as the reverse complement.
GGTCCAGCTGAAGTGATGGGATCATTCCTTCTCACCTGCTTAGATAGCCTGGGTAAGGAACATTTAATCTAGCCTACTTGCTTCCGGCAACAAGGGTTTAAGTGCCCTCAGGCCACCAGAAGGCCATGCAGGAAAAAAGCCTAGTGTTGTGGAGATGTTAGAGGGGAGCACTCAGGAGTAAAGATGGATGCCACTTACTTACTATGGGACTAAGCCCCATAGAACTCAACAGGACTAACTTCTCAGCAGATATTGTTAGGATTGTGCTGTTGGTAAGGCTTGACTAGGGATCCTCTGCAATGGTATCGATATCAAAGCAGGGTTGGCAACCCCCTGCCTGGAATGCCCTGCCTGTCTTTTAACGTGACAACCCAATGTCTGGAATGCCCTGACGTGACTGCTCCAAACTTCTTTACAGACTTGACCCTTAACTGCAGAGAGAGGTTTGAGAAATGAGTAAGAGTTAAGAAGATTCTCTACACCTGGAATGCCCTGCCCCTACCTTTTAACACGGCTGCTCCAAATTTCTTAAGAGATCTGACCCTTTACTTCAGAAAGAGGTCTGAGAAATGAGTAAGAGTAAGAAGCTTCTCTACTCTTTTCTGTCTTGCCTGTGGGCTGCTATAAACTCACTTTGACACCCAACCCAATTCCAGTGAGTAATAATTGACAGAGAGAAAACACACATGGTTTGGTCCACCTTCACAGGCAGTAGATTGGGAACAACAGCAATTGAAGCCACACTTCCCAGGATGTGAATTCTCTTTTATCACTATTGGGCAAGAAACAAACCATCATGCAAATAACAAGGTGCATCATCAGTGGGTTTAAGGGGGTTGAGATGAGCACATGGAACCACTGTTGTTGCTTCTATGGATGTAAGGGAGTAAGGTCAGAAATGAAATGCAACTAGAAAAAGAAAAACAAAAGACAGTGATGATTTTCTAAATGCAATACCATACCAACTGCAACAAGAGTCCTATGAATAAGGCAAAAAACTCAGCATCCCACAACCAGCCAGGGTTCCTAACCAAAACTAAAACAATCCTGGCAGCCAGTCAGGCACAGGCACAGAAATCCCCATGCAGAACAACCTGATCTGGGAGCTACAGTTAGTGCAGAATGCTGCAGCACGATTGCTGACAGGAGTGAGACCCTATCAGCACATAATACTTCTGCTCTGAAATCTGCACTAGTGGCCAATTTCCTACCAGGCCAAGTTCAACGTGTGCTTTCCATGTTATGGGTTCCACATAGTACTTGTCCTGCTCTTGTAAGAAATCAACCCTTTAGTGTGGCAGCACCTACGCTTTGGAACTGCCTGCCTATTGACACTGTGTGTGTGTACTGTCTTCAAGTCGATTCCAACTTATGGCGACCCTATGAATAGGGTTTTCATGAGGCTGAGAGGCAGTGACTGGCCCAAGGACACCCAGTGAGCTTCATGGCTGCGTGGGGATTCGAACCCTGGTCTCCCAGGTCATAGTCCAATACCTTAACCACTACACCACACTGGCTCTATTGTACTCATTTGGGCACCTGCTAAAACCATTTTTGTTTAGGTAAGCCTACGCAGGCATCTAGAAGGTATTATGTTTTTTCTGTTTTTAACTCGTTGGTTTTATTATTTTGAATGTTTTTAAATACCTGTGTTTAACTGTTTTTGCCAATAATTTTATTGTTTTAATTCCTTCTATAAACTGCTTTGAGTTTTTTTACAATAAAGCAGTATAAAATGTTGTAAATAAAGTACATAAATAAATTTCAGAGTCACTGTGGCCCTTGGGTCTCTTTCCTCCTTTAGGCACAAAGGAATCTGCCTTATATCGAGTCATGCCATTTGATACCATCTAGCTCAGTACTTCTGACATGGACAAGCATTGGCTGTCCAGGATTCCAGGCAACAGTCTCTTCCAGAGATTGAATTTTGGACCTTTGCATGCAAAGCATGGGCCCTACCACTGAGCTGCAGCCCTGTTTAAAAAAGTATCTCTTAAAATTGTTCTTTTCAGTTCACTAATGAATGCACAGCATACTAGGGCAGATCCACACCATGCATTTAAAAACACATTCAACATTCATTTGAAGCACATGAATCCCACCACGGAATCATGGGAACTGTAGTTTGATAAGGGTGGTGGGAACTATAATTGTGAGGGGGAAACTTCATCTTTGGGATAATGTGCTTCAAGTGCAAGTTGGATGTACTTTAAATGTTCTATGTGGATCTGCATTACTTCATAAACTTTACCTGTATATAAATCATTTTAATTAAATTTTAAAATGGAAATAAGTTACAAAGTTCACTGGGTGACCATGGGCTACTCACCATCTCTCAGCCTAATCTCCCCCTCAGGGTGAAAACAACAGAGGGGGACCATGACCCCCAAGGAACAAGCGCACTTCATTTCCTCTACATTTTAAAATAATATAATAATTTACAACCATAGTGTGAAATCAGATACATGTCAAGACATAGTATGGAGAAATATTTGTATATATTTATATATTTACATGTTTATTATTTACACAGCGTGTAAAGATATTTACAGTGCAATCCTATGCATGTTCACTCAGAAGCAAGTCCCAATGTATTCAATGGGGCTTACTCAAACAGGGAAGCATGCACAGGACTGCAAGTCAGTCATAAGGAACTTCACTCACCCAATCCAAAATTCAGAATCATGCTACTTTACACTGTCTTGCACTGTTTTATACTTGTTTTATGGTTATTGGATTTTAAATGGCTTTATTTCTTGTGAGCTACCTTGGTTTCCAACCCTACCTTACAGGGTTGTTGGAAATATTCCATATACACACACACTGGAAATGTAAAAATACATACACCCCATATAATAGTTTATTGTCGAAACTAGTTGGCCATTGCAGAACATTTTTTAAGTATTAGTTTCTTGCCAAATAAAAGTAGTGACACGTAAGAAAGCTCTGCCTAACTGCTTAAAAAAAAGATCAGAGGGGGAGAGATTTACAACACAATCCTTTTCTATGTGCACTCAAGTCCCATTGATTTTCGGCACAATCCTAACCATGTCTACTCAAAAGTAAGTCCTACTGAACTCAATGGGGTTAACTCCCAGGTATGGGACATTAGCATTGCAGCATTACTCCCAGAAAAGCTAAACACTAGGAAGGTTTTCAAAACAGGTTATGAATAAGACAAATAAACTGTCCTCTTCAACAGTTCAGTAAAATTTAAATTTGTTTGACTCCTTAATTAGAAAAGTATAACACTGCAGCATGTACACTTTTTAAAACTTCTGTTCAAATTTTTTGAAAGATAAAATGTATAATATGCCATTTTTGCAAGTAATGAAAAAACCCTGCATGCACATTTATTATAATTATAACTAAAATTGTTCACTGAGTATGCCCACCAAAATCCTGCTGTGATCGTCTGTTGCAGTGCAACCCTATTATGCATGTTTACTTAGAAGCAAGTCCCAATCCTGTACAATGAAAGTACTCTTTATGCTGCTGAAAGCTATATATTTACTGAATTCCTGATGTGAGACAAGCAGGAAAAGGAAGCTGTTCTCAGAACTTGAAATGGGGTTTGGGTATTGCCTGGGGGGTCAACAAATCTTGTAAATTACAAGCCTGACTTCACTTATTGGTTAAAAACGTGAAAGGGCAGGGATTAGAGCAGCCGGTACTAAAAGAAGTTGTGGGGGGCGGCAGCTGTCATTTCGGTTTATATCTTTTGAACCAGACCACCTAGAAACTTAATTTTTTTTAAATGAAAGGTAAGCGTCTGGAGATTAAGGTGACTCACCCAGATACCCAGGGAGAACCCCCCAAAACCAGACTCTCCTAGCAACCCTATACCTCACAGGATTGTTCTGAAGATAAATGGGGGAGGGAAGAATCATTTATATTTTGTTGCATTTATATACCGCCCATAGCAAGTAGCTCTCAGGGCGGTAAACATAATAGGATAAAATACATACATCATAATAATAAAATCACAAAACATATAAGACACAATGAAAACAAAATACAATTAAACAAAATATAAGATGATACCTCCTACAGCACAAATAACTTTTACATAGCCAAGCAGCATGACACTTCACACAAGCAAATGGGTCTTTGGTGGCATGGATCAGAAAATCGTGAGCCTCAGATACAGTACACTTTCCTACCTCAAACTTTCCAGTCAGTGTTAACAAACACCTAGATGCCTAGTCCCCTGACCACCTAGAAATCTGAAGCTAGAAGCAACCATCTGAAATACTTTGTTCATCCTAGACTGTGTACACACCATACATTTAAAACACATGACTTCCCCTCAAAAATCCTGGGAACTGTATTTTGTTAAGGATGCTGGGCACTGACGCTCTGTGAGGGATACCATAAATGTATACCATAAATGTAAGGCATGTAATAATAATAATAATAATAAGCTTTATTTCTACCCCGCCCTTTTTCCAATAGGACTCAGAGAGGCTTACAACTACAAACAACACCAATTAAAACATACAGAAGTATACTATTAAAAAAGAATTAAACTATGAGAAAAATTAAAACCATAAAACACAGGTTAAAAACAGAGGACAATTTAAAATAATAAAATCATATAATGTAATCACCAAACCTATGACACTTAATCCTGGCCATTCTCTATCCCAAATACCTGTTGAAATAAAACAGTCTTTACTTGTCGCCGGAAAGACAGCAAGGAGGGAGCTGATCGCACCTCACTCGGAAGGGAGTTCCACAGCCTAGGGGCTGCCACCGAAAAGGCCCTATCTCGTGTCCGCGTCATATGTGCTTGGGAAGGTGTGGGGAACACAAGAAGGGCCTCACCTGAAGATCTCAAATCCCGGACAGGTTCATGTAGGGAGATACGATCTGTCAGTTAGCCTGGACTTGAGCCGTATAGGGCTTTGTAGGTCAAAACCAGCACTTTGAATTGTGACCGGAAACAAATTGGCAGCCAGTGGAGCTGTTGTAACAGGGGAGTTGTATGGTAACCAGCCCCGGTTAGCACTCTGGCTGCAGCTTTGTACCAATTTAAGTTTCCGAACAGTCTTCAAAGGCAGCCCCACGTAGAGCGCGTTATAGTAGTCTAAGCGGGATGTAACCAAGGCATGCATCACCCTAGTCAGATCAGGCAGCTCCATGTATGCAGCCTTGGGGTTCCACAATACACCTGGAACAAGCTTTCCTCTCACAAAACATTTCCCTGCTTCTCGGAGGTATACCTCCTTTGTGCCTGTATCTCCTATTTAAATTTGAGCTACAGTTCAGCCCCAGGAGTTAGGACTTATTATACAGCCACGAGAGTGGCTATATACTATAGCCAGCATGGATTTTTCACATTCCGCAATGTTAAATTGAAAATACCCCCATGCCATTCTGATGCTTCCCATAAGCTCATTTCAAAATAAAACCTTACAAAACTTAGTCCTGAACTCAGAAACGCTTGCTTAACAACCCTCTCAATTTTCATGGCAATACACAAAACAGTCAGACAGAATAGAGAGTCTAAAAAGAGAGAAAAAAACACAGAGCCCTTTTGGACTTTTTTCTGTCAGAGTTCTCATAATACGTTGAAATTCATTAAAACTCAGCCATGTTCACAGAGTACCTGTAATCCTATTACTGACCTTGCCCCATACTCTGACTTTCATCTTCTGCAGTTTTAAAGTTAAAAAAAAAAGCCTGGCTGACTTTTAATTAATTTAAGAAATTTTGCATTGAACTGAATGATAGTGTTGGGCATGCTCAGTAAGAACAAACTCTCAGTGTTCTAAAAGCCAGGCTCACAGCTCCTTGGCTTGTCTAATCAGGGCCACATCCACACCAGACTTTGATTTCACTTGAGACAGTCATGGCTTCCCCCAAAGAATCCTGGGAAGTGTAGTTTGTGAAGGAAGGGTGCTGAGAGGAGACTCCTATTCCCCTGACAGAGCTCCATTGGCCAGACTGGTTTAACAGTCAACCACTCTGATTGAAGGCCTGTGAGGGGAACACAGCGTCTCCTAGCAACTCTCAGCACCCTTCACTAACTACACTTCCCGGGATTCTTTGAGAGAAGCCATGACTGTCCAAAGTAAGATAAAGGCCTGGTGTGGATGTGGCCAGGGACAGCTTTGGTTTAAATTTGGGTGGGAGGCTACATGTGCCTGCTATAGACTAAAAAGTTGGGGGAAACGCTGAAAAGCAATGATACTGTTCACAATGTTTTCCTTTTGGAAAGGGGCTTCCCCTCTGCCCAGTGCCCACCCACCCAATCTCCTCCCCTCCCCCCTCCTACCGTCCCTGCCCCTCCCCTGGGTCACTGTTGGACTACGACCTGGAAGAGCAGGGTTCGAATCCCCACACAGCCATGAAGTTCACTGGGTGACCTTGGACCAGTCACTGCCTAGAGGAAGGCAATGGTAAAACCACCTCTGAATACAGTTTACCATGAAAACCCTATTCATAGGGTCACCTTAAGTCGGGATCGACTGGAAGGCAGTCCATATCCATTTTCAAACATGATTGCACAGAAATAAATCCCATTGAACTCAAAAAGTATGCAAATGATCAAACCCACCCTTCCTTCTCCTCCCTCTTGCCCCTTCCTTTGCCCCTCCCTCCCCATCCCCATTCCCTTCCAATCCCCTCCTTCCCCTTCCCTGTCCTCCCCCTCCCCCCTCCCCTTTCTCCTCCCCATAGTCAGTTTTATCTATCTTAAGCATGATTGCACAGTAGTAAATATCACTGAACTCTATAAGCATGCAAATGATCAAACCTGCCCTCCTCTCCCCCCTCCCCAGTTTTACCTACCCTAACCATAACTGCATGGGAGTAAATCCCATTGAACTCAATAAGTATGCAAATGATCAGACCTGCCTTTCCCCTCCTTCCCCTCTCTTCTTCCTTTCTCCTCCCTCCCCTCTTCCTTCTTTCTCCTCCCCTGCCCACTCCATCCCTCCCTCCATCCCTCCCCCCCCCAGTCAGTTTTACCTATCCTAAGCATGATTGCACAGGAGTAAATCCCACCGAACTCAATAAAAATGCAAATGATCAAACCTGTCCTCCTCCCCTCCCCCTCCTGCCTGCTCCCCTCCCCCTGTTCCCCTCCTCATCCCCTGTGGTCAGTTTCACCTATCCTAAACATTATTGCACAGGAGTAATTCCCACTGAACTCAATAAGCATGCAAATGATCAATCCATTCTCAGCAAATTTGCACAGGATCCCATTTCTTACCTTCTGGATTAAAAAGCAGAGAAATTCACTAATAGGGAAAAAACCTTGTTGTTTAAGAACATACCTGTAGCTCACAGATATTTCTATCAAACTTTAAAAAGCAGGGGAAACGGGCAGCTATAGTGAATGCCCCAGGGGAGCAGGAGACCTGACCTCCTCTCTGAGATATTGTACTGTCCTACAAATTTGTCAAAATGCAAACACAATTTGGGTTTGTCTTTCACAGTCCAATCCACTTTCTGTGTAGCTTGGAAGAATTTAGTAACGTGTCTCAGCTTTCAAGTGAGCAAAGTAAAAATAAAGATGAAAGTACTTCTGAGTATGCAGAGTTAATAGCCAACTGTGAATAACCATAAGAGGGGTTTGGTGCCAGAAATCTTAACTTCCAGACAGGTTTAAGTCCCAGGACTTCTCTTTTTAGAAGTTAGCTACTACAGGGATGGGGAGAAAGGATGCCATGTGCCAGGGCTCAATTCAAGGTGTTGGTTCTAATCTATGAATCCTTACAGGGCTTGGGACCTTGGCACTTGAAGGGACACCTCATCCCATATGAGTCTACCTGGGCCTTAAGACCTTCCATGGAGGCCCTCCTCACTCAGAGTGCCCTTTCCTGTTGGAGTTCAGAGGGTGGTAACAAGAGAGAGGAGGGCCCTTCTCAGCAGTGCCCCCCTCCCATCTGTGGAATGCTCCTCCCAAGAGAGCTCACCTGCTGGCGCCCACTTTACAATCTCTCCTGTGCCGTGTGGACATATTTCTCCTCCCACCGAGGCCTTTTTACAGTTTTCAGCATCTTACTACGTTTAATATCTATTGTCAGCTGGGATTTTCTAATATTCTTGTGTTGTATATTAGGCCTGTGCTTGAAGGGGGTTTCTTATTAACTGTTCATCTTTAAAGATTAATTATGTATTTTAAACTTTGCATTTGTCATTCTATATGTTGCTTATTTGTTTTTTCATAGGCAACACATATATCTAATAAATAATACTAATACTACTAACGGTCTTGATGTACCTCTGAAGCAGGAATTATGTGCTCTGGGAGGATCCAGAACCAGCACGGTCCCAGATCCCATGCAGGCCCTGATTGCCACAGGGTGTACAGTCTCAGGCCATGTGTCTTTGCTGCCTCCCCTGGACAAACACTGCACCCTGGCTGACTGCCCCTCCCCCCACAGCCAGGCTGCTTCCTTGCCTGCTCACTGGGGCAGGCAGTGGTAGGTGAGCAAGCAGCATGCGGGGGGGGGGGGAGATTCACACTACAGTTTGCAGCACCATCTGTCTTTGGCACTGCAAACTGCAGTGTGAGGCATATCATATCAGTGGAGTGCTGCAGTGAGTGGAATAGAAATAAAGCCCATTCTGAGTATAAGTATACATGTGGCCATTACAGAGTCATCATCCAACCATACTAACACTAATTAAGAAAAAATAGGAAGCAAGTAAAGCCTGAGAAAAACAATCTGCATATCAACAAGTGGCTATTAAAGAAGGAATCAGTGAGGCAAGAATAGGTTCCCTTTCTATCTATTGCCCTCCACTGGTTCTGTTACCAGCGTTGATGCTTTACTTCCAACAAGGGTGAGACTTACTGTAACATAGAATCACAGAATGCTAGAGTTGGAAGGGGCCTTGTAGGCCATCGAGTCCAACCCCCTGCTCACAGCAGGAAATCCACAGCTAGAGCATCTCCCGCAGATAGCTGTCCAGCCTCTGCTTGAAGACATCCAGCGAAGGGGATCCCACCACCTCCCTAGGCAGTCGGTTCCATTGCCGAACCGCCCTTACTGTCAAGAAGTTCCTTCTAATATCCAATCTGAATCTACACTCCTGCAACTTAAAACCATTAGATCTAGTCCTACCCTCTGGGGCAGCAGAGAACAAATCTGTACCCTCCTCTATGCGACAGCCCTTCAGGTACTTAAAGAGTGCAATCATGTCACCCCTCAGCCTTCTCTTCACCAGACTGAACATGCCAAGTTCCTTCAACCTTTCCTCATAAGACTTGTTCTCCATACTGGCTATCATCCTCGTCGCCCTCTTCTGAACCCGCTCTAACTCGTCTATATCTTTCTTAAAATGAGGCGCCCAGAACTGAACGCAGTATTCCAGATGAGGCCTGACTAATGCAGAATATAGTGGGACTATTACTTCCCTCGACCTGGAAACTGTAGCTCTGTTTATGCAGCCCAAAACTGCGTTTGCCTTTTTTGCCGCAGCATCACACTGCTGGGTCATGTTCAACTTGCAATCCACTACAATTCCAAGGTCCTTCTCACACGCACTACTGCTAAGCCGGGTATTTCCCATCCTGTACCCATGCATTTTGTTTTTGTGGCCTAAATGCAGAATCCTGCATTTGTCTTTATTGAATGTCATTTTCTTAATTTCAGCCCAATTTTTTAGTCTATCCAGGTCCCTTTGGATTTTATTCCTGTCTTCCATTGCGTTAGCTATCCCGCCCAGTTTCGTATCATCCGCAAACTTCATAAGGCTTCCCTCCACCCCATCATCTAAGTCATTGATAAAAATGTTGAAGAGTATCGGCCCCAGGACAGAACCCTGTGGCACTCCACTCGAAACCTCCTTCCAGTCCGAAGCAGAGCCACCGACGACCACTGAAATACCTGACAGTATTTCCATGTAGTCCGCATTTGACGAGTTTGCTAATCAATAGGTCGTGGGGGACTTTGTCAAACGCCTTGCTGAAATCTAGATAGATGACATCCACAGCATTTCCACCATCTACTAGGCTAGTGACCCGATCAAAAAAAGAGATGAGGTTAGTTTGACAGGGTTTTTTCTTGACAAACCCATGCTGGCTCCTACTAATCACAGCATTGTCATCTAGATAGTTGCCAATGGACTCTTTTATTATCCGTTCTAATATCTTTCCCGGTATTGAAGTCAGACTGACTGGCCTGTAATTCCCCGGATCTTCTTTTTTACCCTTTTTAAAGAGCAGGACGACGTTTGCCCGTCTCCAATCCTCCGGCACCTCTCCCGTTCTCCATGATTTCTCAAAGATGATGGCAAGAGGTTCCGAGAGTACATCCGCAAGTTCCTTCAATACTCTGGGATGCAGTTCATCAGGCCCTGGAGATTTGAACTCATTTAGGTTAACTAGGTATTTCCTGACTATCTCCTTATCAATGTTGAACTGCAGTCCCAACCCCTTACTGAAATTGCTACCGACGCAAGGTTGCACACTGTTCCCTTTTTGGGAGAAAATGGAGGCAAAATAGGTGTTGAGCAGTTCTGCTTTTTCCTCGTTATCTGTCAACATTTTGCCATCCTCATTGAGCAACAGTCCCACCGTTTCCTTGGTCTTTCTCTTGCTTCGAACATATCTGAAAAACCCCTTTTTGTTGTTCCTTGCTTCCCTCGCCAGCCTCAGCTCATTCTGGGTTTTAGCTTTCCTTACGCTATTCCTGCAAGCCCGAGCCGCTCGTTGGTACTCTTCCTTGGTGATGCGTCCTTCTTTTCATTCTTTATACATGCTCTTTTTTACTTTTACCTCCTCCACCAGTCTTCCGTGTAGCCACATTGGTTTTTTCCGATGTCTTCCGTTTTTCTTCCTCTTTGGAATTGTTTGCGATTGCGCTTTTTGTAATACGTTCTTCATGAATTCCCACGCTTCTTGGGCTCCTTCTTTCTTTAGTCTATCTAGCCACGGGATCCTACCCATCATTTCCCTGAGCTTGCTAAAATCGGCTTTCCTGAACTCCAAGCTCCGTGTTTGACTATATTCTTCTTTGGCTTTCCCCAGAATCCCGAATTCCAGCATTACGTGGTCACTTTCCCCCAAGGTACCGACCGCTTTAATTCCCGTGACCAATTCGTCCCTGTTAGTTAAGATCAGGTCCAGGATTGCCGATCCCCTTGTTCCTTCTTCTACTTTTTGAAAGAGGAAATTATCAGCAAGGCCCATCAGGAATTTGTTGGAGGCTTTGTGCTTCGCAGAGTTTGTCTCCCAGCAGATATCCGGGTAGTTGAAGTCCCCCATCACTACTACTTCTTGCCTCCTTGAGATTTCAGAGATTTGTTTGAGAAAGGCCTCGTTTACCACCTCTTCTTGGCCAGGGGGTCTGTAGTAGACACCTACTACCATGTCGGTTTTATTTGTTTCTCCATTTATTTTTACCCAAATGGTCTCTACCTGACCCCTTTGTTCGCTCTCTTGGATTTCCATAGAGGTGTATTTGTCTTTGCCGTATAACGCTACTCCCCCTCCTTTTCTGTTGCTTCTATTCTTTCTGTAGAGTTTATATCCTTGAATGGCTATATTCCAATCATGGGAGTCATCCCACCAAGTCTCTGTTATCCCTATGAAGTCATATTTGCCTTGATGCACTAAGACTTCAAGCTCCCCTTGCTTGTTTCCCAAGCTCCGCGCGTTGGTATATAGACACCAGAAGTCTCTTTTGTCCCGATTGGATTCCTCCGTTAATATACCGTGAGCTTTGCCGTGCATCCCTTTCTCTCTCCCAGTGTCTCCTGTACCCATATAATAACCTTAGAAGAGCGCTGCTGGACCAGGCTCAGGTGAATCCATCTGTTCTAGTATCCTGTTTCCAACAGTGGCCAGCTGGATGCATCTAGGAACCTTACATATAGGACATGACGGCAACAGCTCTCCCCTGCTGCTTATTCTCCAGCACCAGCATGCCTGGCACTCGGATGTAAAATGCTTCTGAATCTGGTGGTTGTTCCATTTAAAAAGATGGCTGTGATGTTCAACTATCCTGCAGGTTAACACAGGGGCCAACACAGTATTATGGCTGGCTGCCAAAGTGGGGGATGCGAGTGATCTCTTTTCTTTGGTACAGCAGCCATTACTGCAGATTAGGGGTGGAGAAATCTGAGGCCTGAGGAATGAATGCGGCCTTCCAAACCTTTCTATCTGGCCCTTGGGACTCTTTCCAGGCCATACCTGCTCCTAAGCCACACCCCTCACTGGCCCTGCTTTGCATCTTTGAAAGCTGACAAAGCCTCTTGCTTGCCTGAATGGAGGATAGAGAACGGTGCGTGAGTCTTTGTAGAAACAACTATGCTCCAGAAAGATAACATTAGCATTCCTTGCTTCACCCCATTTTGCCTTTGGCTCTGTTCCACCCAGCACTGACATGCAGTTCCGGAAGCCCAGGAAGGAATGGGCTGAAAACGGTTCCTGATTCCTGCTGTAGACTATTGGACGGGGGAGGGGCATTTGCAAACACACATCCTTTGCATTTTGAGCCTCCGCACCTCAACAATCTCGGGACTTGTTTCAAGGGACTGATACCCTAGAAGTGCTTGCTTGGGGTGTTCCAGCCATATTCCTTTTCTGACTCACTTTGGTCATTCACTAGTCAATGTGTTCCTTAAAGAACTATGAATTCCACCTACCAGAGGTAAAGATCTTTCTCCTGTTTCAAGACTCAGCTACCCTGGGATAATAAAAGATAACTGACTGGGACACTTTCAGTTTTGCTGGCTTCAATACACCTCCACCTCCATTTTCTGAACATGAGAGATGCACAACACCAGGCAAACTCTGCCCCCTTTTACTCCAAAACCTCAGAAGTTGCAGTTTAAGTGCATTTTGCCTTGAAGTCAACTTCACACAGACTTCAAAATTGATTGGCCATCAACTCTGTTGCCACTCCAGGTGTGTCCAATGAAAATGCTTTGCTGTAGGCTTAGGCAGAGACAGTGACTGGCCTAACATTTTGCTGTGGGCAGTCCTAAAAAATCTGACATTAGCAGTGGGGAAGGGAGATGTGTTCAGCCATAGGCAAATGCATTTCAAACCACAGACAGACAAAATGGTCTTGCTGCTTTTGAAACAACTAGTGTGCATGTAGCCTGAGTTAAGTGCCCCCGATTCACCTGGCTCCTTTTCAGCTCCCTTCCCTTGGGCCTGAAAACAGATCAGAGATTGACAGGGCTAGCCCTATCATTAGACAAAGGAAACTGACCACCTCAGGCAGCAGATACTGGCTGTTCCTCCTAAGGCCACCTCCGCCAGCCATTTCCCTTCTTGAGGGAAGAGGGAATGTGTATCCTACATGGCCTAGCCTGGCTGTCCCTCCCAGATGCAGCAGAAGATGCTATCCTGTCACCTGTGTTGAAATAAGATTTAACTACCAGTCCAGCTGGCTTCTGTCCATGGAAGGGGGAGGGGACACCCTCTTGTCCTTTGCTCAGGCAGCAAAAAGCATTGGGTCAACCCTAGAGGTTGAGGTGAATTCAGAGTTTGTTGTTTTAGGATATCTGTTAACAGCCCCGCCCCTAAATGCACACATGTAGCTAAAATATATGCATGGTGGATAAGACACATGGGACAAAGATGTCCAACTCACTCTTCTCATCTAACAGTTTTTTGCTGGATGCCATCCCCCAGTGTGAACTTACTCCTTCCCAAGTTGGCTCACCACCTTCCTCCGATAAGGCCATCATGCCGTTTTGTATCCAAGAGTGGCCCAACTGCAAAGGTGTAGTCATGCCAGGGCATCCCAAAAAGAAAAGATTCTGAGTCTGGCCTGGCTTCGCAGGAAGCAATGCCCCATCACTCCAGCTTCTATTGCCCTTCCTCAATAAACAGCATGGGATTCTCTCAGAGCCAGAAGATCATTGGGCAGATGGGAAGCATGCCCCAAGCATGGCAGGGGAGGATCAGGTAACAGGCAAGAGAAAAGGAGAAGTGGAGGAGCAGGAGCGGTAACTGTACATGCAGGCCCAGCACCAGCAGGCATCCAGTTGGGCACTAGCAGAGATTCCTTGCAACTGAGAGGGGCCCCTGCTGTTGGGCTAGGTGGCTGTAGCTCCCACTCAACAATCCGCACTGGTATTGGGTCACCCCATGACCTGATGCTGGTGCAGATTGCAGAGTGGCAGCCACCCCCCTAGGCATCCCCTCACCACTGGCATGGGATGGCTACACTACTTCCCACATCACCACGCCAATGTGCTGCAAGTGCATGCTTACCATCACCCAAGATAGCGGCGAAGGTGTCAACATGCAGCTGCCACCAACTTGAGCGATGGAAGATGTGCCTGCACAGTAGGCTAGCATGCTGATGCAGCCAGGCCTATTTAAGTCCCTGGGCGCTGGTAGTGCCACAGTGTCATGGCCGCCTTCGAGGGCCCACTGTAATCTGCTGCTGGCCCTGTGTGCATATCCCCTCCCCAAAGAACCAGAGGGCTGACTTACGAACTGAAGCGCTTGGTCAGGCTGCGATGTAGCTTTGGTGAGTTGGGACAGGAGTCAGCTGGTGGCTCAATCATACGGGAAATCCGGTAGCTGTAGGATGAGAGTTGAAGTACGTAATACATCCATCCGTATCTGTCTACCAAGCACATACACACACACTTTTGTGTTGGTGTGTCATGATTGTTCTTTCTGATATTCCCCAACCCCCACCCCCCTCACAATCTCCCAAAGTTGCCTGCTTGGCTCTTCCCCTTGTCTGGTGCTATCCTCACCCTTATACAGGTTGGTTTGTGGGGCTCCAGAAAGGCCAGAAAAACGTGACTTTCTCCCAGAGCTTGGAAAAGTAACTTTTCCAAGCTCTGCTTTCTCCCTTCCTATCCCTTTAGCTTTGCAGCCCACAATGGGAAATTATACTGTGGACTTTAGGGAAAGAATCTAGATGCAAAATAGTTCCTGCTCTTGGACCTGGATGCTTAGGAAGGGAGCTTTTTCCGGGAAGGAAGATTCCTGTCCATTTAGGCATGTGGAAAGTAAAGAGTTGTTATCACAGTTAACTATTACAGACAGGGGCAATATCTAATCCACTCTGTTTGCCACCATGGTACTGTTGGGGACCTTAGGGCCAAATATGCATTAAGTATATATTTTTAAAAGCATGCTTAGAACTGGAGACTTTCTTTTTCAAAAGAAGCAGCTGCACTGGGGCCCAGTCTGGATTGGAAACAGTACATGGGAATGGGGATCTTAATCCTTGTTGCCTTCTCCCATTAAAAATCACACACACACCTACGGCTGTGCTAGAATTCTGTCCAATTCGGATTTGGTACCAAATTCGTGCAGATCAAGTTTTTATACAGCAATCTTCCGCAGCTATTTTCCTTTCAAATTATCAATATTTCCTTGAAAAATATCAATATCATCAA
This sequence comes from Rhineura floridana, assembly GCF_030035675.1. Lineage (NCBI taxonomy): Eukaryota > Metazoa > Chordata > Lepidosauria > Squamata > Rhineuridae > Rhineura > Rhineura floridana. The sequence continues at coordinate 160,237,447 of NC_084480.1, read as the reverse complement.
TATTTTTGGTCAAGGGGGAAAAACGGATTTGTAAAAGCAGGAGCTAGTGGACAAAGAATGAACTCCAATCAATACCGGTCTCTTGGGTTGACAGAATGCGTTTGAACTGCCACCAGCCAATGGATCCCATCCCTGCACACATTGCAGAGATGCTATGTACAGTAAACAGATACTTTGGAGAAAATAGCAGATTGGTGGAATGATTTTCAGCAGAAAAAAACAGCACATGGAGGAGAAAAATCAACTCACTCTCCACATACTATGGTGATGATCCATATCAGGATTGTTCGAGGTTACTTTTTTCTGGAGAAAAAATGTAGTAAATTCCCAGCCACGCTTTTTAAAAATGTGTGCTTCACATATTGTGGAGTTTGGCCCTTAGCTTAAGATCCTCCAGTTGAACTCTGCCCAAGTGGTGCAAGTGGTAACACCCCTACAGCCTTTCACCTACAAGATCCTAGTAATGATTCCCTCAGCAGACGGCCCCTGGCCCTACCTCTGCTCCTCAGAAAGCTGTTGATGCCGGTAGAAGGCAAAGCGGAAAGAGGCGCTTGGGCAAAGGTTGTACCCTTGACATGATTCCTGCAGCTGGCAGATCCAGGAGAGGATCACTGCTTCCTGGGGGAAAGACAGAGTAATAAGGGGGGACATTTTCTTTTTAGTTCCTGTCCTACTCTTTCCCCTCCATTCCCAGAGCTGGGTACAGAACTAAGAGATGCTGACTGCCATCCACTTACCCACCTCCAGCTTTTCTACCTTGGATTTACCTTGCGTCTCTTCTCAAAGTTTATGAGGTTGCTCTGTGGAATTGAAAAACAAAACAGAAACTGAGCAACATGTGGAGATACATACAATGCTGTTGCTCTGTTTAGACCATCCTACATGGCTGCCAATGTTTGAAAACCAAAAAGAGGGAAACAGAGGCTTCATCCATTGACCTTATTGTCTCCAGCCATTCAATGGCAGCTGTACTGTGAGGTGGAGGCAGCAGACTTGGGATGGCAGAATGGGAGATTCAAGCCTGGTGGAGAACTCCATGGTGGATTCAACAATGCTATGAGATGCTCTTAGATTAGGATATGTTGCTGGATTCCACCACCCATCAGCCACAGCCAGGATGACCAATGGTCAGATATGATGGAAGTTGTAATCCGACATCAGGAGGGTACCCTGTTGGCTACCTCTGAACTACACTTCCCATCATCCCTGGCCATTAGCCAAGCTGGCTGGAACTGATGGGAGTTGGAATCCAACAGCATCTGGAGGACCCACAAGTTCCCCAGCCCTGTCTTAGATCATTCACTGGACCCTCATGTTGGCACTGATCCCTTTGTGAGCAGAAGTGGCCCAAGATGTTTTGGGGCCTGAGGTGGAAATTCACTGTGTTAATTAGTCTGAAGGGAGATTCCATTTGAGAAGCGAGCTGTAGTCAGGCAGAGAGTACAGGCTTGCAGAAGGTTCCAAGCTCAAGCCCAAGCATCTCCAGTTAAAAGGAACTTGTAGCAGATTGGAGAGTCACTGCCAGATGGAAAAACAAGTGGCATCTTAAAGACAAACACTTATTTAATGCCATAAGCTTCCATGGACTAGAGCACACTTCATCAATTGATGTAGATTACGATAACAGGCTCGATGTATGAGTGGTCTGACATAGGGGGTAGAAACACTGTTCTGCCTGTTCCAGTGTGTCTCCACCTCTCTCTTCTGAAAACAGGGGCACACAACTCTAGTCAAAACCTGCCCTTTTTACTGTAAAACCTGGTGGGAGCAGCTCAAGTGCATTTTTTAAAAAATTCAGCTTCAAAGAGATTTTGCAACTGATAGGCAGGTCAAGCGTGGCCAATGGAAATGCTTTGACCTGCCAACTGGTGTGTTCACAGCCATAGATAAGACAGCTTTATATGTTCATATGGATTTTCTGCCAAATCACTTGGGCCAGCCCTGCACCTCTTCTTCCACCACTTGAGACATGGTGAAAGTAAAGCTGTGGGGACCTAGTGAACATATTTCCTGTATCTTCTAAAGCTAAATTGAGCATAATTGAGGGATTAGTATGAAACATCCACCCAAGTGACCAGGAAACGCTGTTTGTATTATGACAGAGGATGCTCAGCCATCCCGGAGAGGACAAGGCATATTCTCATTCTTCCCAAAGATGCTTACCTCCACAAAATCTGGTAGTGCTGTATCCAGCATGATCAGGTCAGTTAAAAAGGTACCAAGATATGGGATGGTGGGAACCTGCAACAAACCACAACTGGACTCACTCAACTCAGCCTTTCTATTGCCCAATGCAACCCACGTGGATGTAAAACTTCCAAAGATACTTAATTAGCATTATATGACCAATGCACACATGATGCCCAGGTGAAGGAGAAGGATGCTGTGGTTTTCGCTGTTTGTGGGTTTTTCCTCCTCACTAGCAATGACATTACAAGGAGCGACTCCCTTATGAGGAAAGGTTGCAGCATTTGGGGCTTTTTAGTTTAGAGAAAAGGCGGGTCAGAGGAGACATGATAGAAGTGTATAAAATTATGCATGGCATTGAGAAAGTGGATAGACAAAAGTTCTTCTCCCTCTCTCATAATACTAGAACTCGCGGACATTCAAAGAAGCTGAATGTTGGACGAGTCAGGACAGACAAAAGGAAGTACTTCTTTACTCAGCGCATAGTTCAACTATGGAATTTACTCCCACAAGATGCAGTAATGGCCACCAGCTCGGATGGCTTTAAAAGAAGATTAGACAAATTCATGGAGGACAGGGCTATCAATGGCTACTAGCCATGATGGCTGTGCTCTGCCACCCTAGTCAGAGGCAGCATGCTTCTGAAAACTAGTTGCCGGAAGCCTCAGGAGGGGAGAGTGTTCTTGCACTCGGGTCCTGCTTGCGGGCTTCCCCCGGGCACCTGGTTGGCCACTGTGAGAACAGGATGCTGGACTAGATGGGCCACTGGCCTGATCCAGCAGGCTCTTATGTTCTTATGGGATTGCAAAAGAGGCAGATGTGTGCAAACCTCTCTCTATCTCTGTGTGTGTGTGTGTGTGTGTGTGTGGAGAGAGAGTGAGAGTGAGAAAGAGAGAGAGAGAGAGAACACAAAGCTGAAACTAGATCTTTGTGAAGACTGGTAAATTGGCAGATGCATGTATTATCAGATACAATGTAAAAATCTAAAATCTTGATAATGGCATAAGGGGTGAGACGGATGGAAGCAGTTGCAAAACCTTTGCCAAAATTATCTTTGCTACTAATTTTAGTGTTAACTCTACTCTGTTTAAAACAAAGCACACAGATGGGACAGGATGCAAGATTAAGAGAAAAGTGTAAAAGCAAAAAAATAGCATATAATGTATTCAAAACTATGTGAAAAATTGGGTGATGCAGATATACCCTAAGGCTGCAGTGCTATATGCACTTATCTAGGAGTCAGTCCCACTGTACTCAATAGACATGCACAGGCATGCACTAAAAGGTACCTGCTATTGGGTGGTAAAGGAAAATGCTAGTCCGCATCACTGGGGTCTGCATTCCTTCTCTCCATATTGCATCACCTCAATTTTTGACCTGGCAGATGATTATTACCTCCTTTGCTCAGCTTTTTAAAATTTATTTTGTACCAAAATTTATATACGTATCAGTTGATTGTAAATAGAACCTCTAAGCAGTTTACAAAAAAATAAACATTAAAATTGTCAACAAAAGACAAAGTTAAAAACAGGTATTTTAAAAATTCAAAATATAATTAAAATCAACGATTAAGCTAAATACAGATTAAAACAAATGTCAACTTCTATGTGTCTGGATAGGCTTGACTAAAAGAAAAGTTATTAGCAGGCATGGAAAAGAGCACAGCGAGGGTATCTGTCTGGTGTCAATAGGCATGCAGTTCCAAAGTGTAGAGTTCCAAAGAACAATTTCTTACCAGTGTGAAATGAGTATTATATGACACTTGTGACTGTGGCAGTTCCACAGATTGAAGCAGTCAAGTGGGCATGTATGGGGTAAGGTGATCCCTCAAGTGAAAAGCTTTACTTTCTCTTCTGTCACATTTCTTCAAGGTCACATCTGATGACATATTATGTATAGACTTTTTAAGTAATTTTAATTGTCCCACCAGGGACAGAGTGTGAGGACTCTCTGACTAGCATCTTCTGGTTGAAGCAATTTTTTGGTCAGGGTCTGCTTTGGTTTGCATGAATTAAAGTGTCAAGGAGGTACATGAAACGTGTGTTTCTTCCTTCCCCGTGTTAAACTAGCTGAAGAACTTTTGGAACCACTGTATTATCTTTGTGAAATCATGGAGGATGGGTGAAGTGCTGGATGACTAGGGGAGGGCTAATGTTGCCACCATCTTCAAAAAGGGCAAAGAGGAGAAACCTGGGATCTACAGAACAGTCATCAATCCCTGGGAAAATTCTGGAACAGATTATAAAGTGGTCAGTCTGTAAGCACCTTGAAAACAATGCAGTGATTACTAGAAGCCAACATGGATTTATCAAGAACAAATCCTGCCAAACTAATCTTATATCGTTTTATCATTTTTTGATTGGGTAACCTCCCTGATAGACTGTCGGAATGCTGTGGACGCAATATATCTCAACTTCAGCAAAGCTTTTGACAAAGTGCCCCATGATATTCTGATTAGCAAGCTAGCTAAATGAGGGCTGGAACAACTATCAGGTGGATCCACAGTTGGCTACAGAATCATACTCAAAGAGTGCTTATCAATGGTTCCTTCTCAAAGTAAAGGAGCCAATGAGTGGGGTACTGCAGGGCTCGGTCCTGGGCCCACTGCTCTTCAACTTTTTTATGAATAACTTAGATGAAGAGGTGCAGGAAATGCTTATCAGATTTGCAGATGATACAAAATTGGGAGGGATAGCTCATATCCTGGAAGACAGAAACAAAAGTGAACTTGATAGGCTGGAGCATTGGGCTGAAAACAACAAATTGAAATTTAACAGGGATAAGTGCAAAGTTCTACACCTAGGAAAAAGAAACCAAGTGCACAGATGTAAGATGGGGAAAACCTGGCTCAGCAATATTCCAGGAAGGATCTTGGAATTGTTGTTGATCTTAAGATGAATATGAGCCAACAGTGCAAAGTGGCTGCAAAAAAAGGCAAATGCTATTTTAGGCTGCATTAACAGAAGTATAGTTTCCAAATCACATGAAGTATTAGTTCCCCTCTATTCAGCACTGGTTAGGCCTCATCTTGAATACTATGTCCAGTTCTGGACACCACACTTTAAGAAGGATGCAGACAAACTGGAACGGGTTCAGAGGAGGGCAACAAAGATGATCAGGGGACTGGAAATAAAGCCCTATGAGGAGAGACTGAAAGAACTGGGCATGTTTAGCCTGGAGAAGAGAAGACTGAGGGGAGATATGATAGCACTCTTCAAATACTTGAAAGGTTGCCACACAGAGGAGGGCCAGGATCTCTCCTCAATCATCCCAGAGTACAGGGCACAGAATAATGGGCTCAAGTTACAGGAAGCCAGGTTTCAACTGGACATCAGGAAAAACTTCCCAACTGCTCCAATGGAACCAATGACCTTGGGAGGTGGTGGGCTCTCCAACACTGGAGGCATTCAACAGGCAGCTGGATAGCCACCTATGCTTTCATTTGGATCCCTGCCTTGAGCAGGGGGTTGGAATCCATGGCCTTATAGGCCCCTTCCAACTCTACAATTCTATGAAACCTTTTATGTATATTTCCCTCAGGCTGGATGGACAACTGGATAGAAGGCTGCCACCAGGCTGGGAGGAGAAGCTCTCACCACTAGCCTGGTCTGAGGTTTCATCTTCAGAGATGCCCTGGCTGGGGGTTGAGGGTTGCTGCATCCATCGCTAGAGCCTTGAATCCCTCCTTCCTGCAAGAGAGACCCAGAGACAGGTTGGGGGATAAACACAGCTGATGTCAACTGTATCTCAATCTAACTTTACAGAATTGACCCTCCTGGGCTGCTATTTGCCATCCATAATAGGAGCTTCTCCAAGAACTCAAAGGATTTAAGGCATTTTCAGCAGTGCAGGGTTTTTCTTCTTCATTGCTGCAGCACTGCGATGAGAGAAGCTGCACCTGAAACAATTGTGGCTCACACTTAATAAGAGTATAACCCAGCCCCTGCTCCAAACATGGCAATTTAATATCCTGCCCACTGGCCCCATGGGTTTCACTGCAAGGATCCCAAAGGACCTCAACTCACCAATCACTGGCACCAGTTCTTAAGGAATTCTTAGAACAAAAGTGAAGAATCTTTCACCCTCCATAAGTTGTTAGACTCCCACCAGCCCCAGCCAGCGTAGCCAGATGGTCAGGGACGATGGCAGATGTAGTCCAGCAAAATCTGGAGAGCCACAAATCCTCCCCCTCTGGCCTTAGTTGAATTCCACCAGAGCTTCAGTGGGAAGACCATAATATACCAAGGAGGCCAGGACTCATGTTCCATTCACAGTGTATATAGCTTACCTTCTCCAAGCTGCACCAGTCAACATTCCTGCTTTTTCTACACAACCACAACAGCAGAAGTGGGGAACCTGTGGGCTTTCCTGAAGTTGCTGAGCTACAACCTCCATAGTCCCTTACCATGGGCCGTGCTGGCTGAGGCTGATGGGAGTCAGAGTCTAACAACATCTACAAGGCCACAGGTTCCCCAGCCATCCTCACCTCACTTGCAGCTCACATCTAAGACAGACCATACCACACATTCTTACTGTCCACTATAGCAAAGCTCTACAGTACAACCACATGAACTCGTTAATATCTCAGGCTGACCTGTGCACAGGACTCACAACGGGCAAACTTCAACTTTCAATATGCAAGCAGTGAGGCAAAAAGGCCTGCCCTGACCCAGGAATGATTTACAAGAGAGGTGGGTAGCATTCAAGGTTGTGGGATCATCTTTGTTTTTACTACAATCTCCCTCAAGTCCACCAACTGGAGCCAGGTACAAAAAAGCATGGGTATCTACACACAAAATTAAGGCGACAAGGTGCCACTGCACATGCTTAGCCCAAGAGTTTATTTTCAGAACCTGAAGTGCATTCACAATCCTTCCACACAAAAATCCTCTCCTAACCCCCCCCGCTTTTTTAAAATTTCAGCTGCCTAATTTATAGAAAGGAGAGCCAGTGTGGTGTAATGGTTAAGGTGTTTAACTACAACCTGGGAGACCAGGGTTTGAATCCCCACATAGCCATGAAGCTCACTGGGTGACCTTGGGCCAGTCACTGCCTCTCAGCCTCATGAAAACTCTACTCATAGGGTCGCCTTAAGTCGGGATCGACTTGAAGGCAGTACATTTACATTTTTTAATTTATAGAAGGGGACTTCGTTGTTACTGTTGTAACCCACCATGAGTCAGACTTTTTTGCCAATTTACTGAAAACTGCCCAGTCATCTAGCAGTAGATATTTATTTTATTAACTAAATTTATATCCCGCCCTTCCTCCCAGAAGGAGCTCAGGGCAGGACACCGACCTGACTGACTCTGGTCTACCTGCCATTTATCTCCAGATCTGGTGGGGATCCTGTTGCCCTCCAGATGTTGTTGAGCTTCAGCTCACATCATACTTGACCACTGGCCATTCTGTTTGGGGCTGATAAGAGTCAGAGCCAAACACCATCTGGAGGACCACAAGCTCAACACCCCTTGAGGACAGAGGACTAGCAGAAGAAATGGTAACTGCTCCTCTGCGTGGATAATTTCTACTTCCAGCTAAGGGTGCCTCCAGACTGTCACGATGTTGTCAATGTTGTCAGAGGCACTCAAGCACATACCAGAACTTTAGATCTGTGCGGTTAAAGTGGATTAAAGGGCTCTGTCGCCCTAGTGCAACAAATCCAGTTTTAAAAAGTATCTCACTTTTTGCCATTTTGAATCACTGGGAAATTCATTGAAAAGTGAGGGATGGGTGAATAACTAGCTAATGGGAAGCGGTGTAAACACCCCACAAGCAAATCAAGATGAATGCCGGGCGCATGTCAGTGGTATATCAGAATGAACACCAAGTAAAGACTGGATATAAGCTAACCTCCATGTAAGCTTTGCACAAGCAAATCAGGATAAATCTCAGTGAACTGGAGGGGCCCTAAGTCCATTGGATGTTTCTTAAATTGTCAACAGCCACCTTGAGTAAACCACATTTTAAACTATATATTTCTCAATTTCAGATATATGCAACAGTTAACTCTGGGTTGATTAAACCATGATGTGAGCACTGAGGAAAGGAGGAGGAAGTGTGTGGTCCTATCACTGGTTCCTGACAGATAAACACTGGCTTTCCAGAGGTAGCCAATGTAATACCCTCACAGCTCCCACCAGCCCCAGCCACCATAGCCATAGGTCAGGGATGACGGGAGTTGTAGTCCATCAACATTTGGAACGCTACTGATTAGCCACCTTTGTACCACAGAGTGCCCCAGTCATTCCCTGGCCTGCTCCCTACATCACAGCATAGTATGTTAAATCCTTATGGGCACACAACCCTTCACAGAAAGACACACACACACACAACACTGCTCTCCTCTTCCTCTCAACAGACACAGTTCTGCTACCTGCAGCAAGATTTCTCGGCAGTTCAAGTAGTTGTTGTCTTCGGAGAAGATCTGCAAGAGCTTTTGGAAGGAGCTCCTGGTGTCCCTGTGAGATAAGTAGTGCTTCATTTATTCAGCTGCCTGACACAAGATCAGTCCAATGGGCCCAGGGCCAGTATAAGACATTTTGCTGTCTGAGGCAAAGGGCAATATAGTTTCACCACCTCTCCCCAACAGAAGCTGACTGGACTGGCAGCTGAACCTTACTTCAGCACTGGTGACAGGACAGCATCCTTTACTGCTCCAGAGGGCAACAGGCTAGGCTAGGGGGTGGAGGGCACAAACAGCTCTGCCCTCCAATAGAGGGGCATGTCTGGAGGACTCAGGAGGAACAGCCAGTGAGCTGCCCCCACACACACCCAGCATCTGCTGCCTGAGACACCTGCCTCATCCTGGCTAATGGTAGGGCTGGCCCCAAATGGACCTGTTGCAGCTGGAATCACCAGATTGGCAGGAGCTCTCTGGCATCTCAGGTGGAACTCTTTGCCTGTCCTACTTGAACCTGCCACAGTACTATGGCCTCTCACCACAAGGGACAGGAGCCTAGCAGTGGATAGTGCAGCATACTTTACCCAGCTTTTATCCCAACCTTTTCCTTACCCTGCTACAAAGGCTCACCTGTTGACAGCAGTCCAAGTACGCTTAAGTCGGTAGATGGAGTTGGACTGCAGAGCAGAGAGAATGGCATGCAGTGAGGAGAAATTCCGTAGGGCCCGACATCGCTGGAGGGCAGGGGTGCCATTTTGGATGTTGGGAGAGGCAGGGTGACAAACATTTCAGTAAGGAGGGGGCAAAATTCTATGCAAGGATTAAATGTCAAACATTGGGTATATTAAATATTAAATTGCAAAACAGGCACTCTTATTTTAAGTATGGCTGCAAGCTTTGATCAGTCTGATGGGTAGATTAATCAAACCATTTTTGACCAGTAGACTGTGACTGAAGAGAAAACGTGTTTATTGTATAGGCTATTTTAGTTTTGGTGTGCTACTATAACACAAAAGAAAAAAAGACCTTATCTTTTAACAATAACGGGTAGTTTTTATTTGGTAAAAAAGTGCAGGTTATTTTGCACTTCCTCGGTATTTTTTTTAAAAACCTCACCAATATTGAGGTTTTGATAGTGTACACATTTCTTTACATTCAGTTAAATGGCAGATGATTACTAAAAAAAAAATTCTTCAAATCAGCAAACATCCTCATTTTAGTGCCATTTGTTGTGGTTACTTTTTGATATGTCATAGTAACCTTATGTTGTCAATACGTCAAACTCTTCCTTTTGTAATAAAAACCTACAAGGTTTGTGCCTTTGGCATGCACAGCTAGTATTTAGGCCCATTTTGGTAATAGACACTAATGGTGAAGACCCAGAAAGCTGGCCTAAGAAACAATCACATATTGTGGGCTGCCAGGAATAGAGGTAAGGCTAAGGAAAGGAGAACATGCCTGAAAGCCTGACAAACAAGGCAAGCAACTTCCAGGGCCCAGAAGCTCTTACCTGGGCAATGTGGATCCATTTCTCGAGCAGGTGTGCACGCTGGGGGATACTCAAGGTCAGGTCTCCAAGCACTGATGCAGTGACACAACTAGTGACTGCATTGAACTGGACCACAGTGGCACGGACACTGGGAGCCATGTATTGATTCTCCTTCTTGTCTCGTTGGGACCACACGCAGCCCAGGCAGTGGAAGGGCTCCACCGCTCTAAAGAGGCCCTGGGGAAGGAGAATGAGAGGAAGGAAGAAAGAGAGGACCAGCCCAATGCTACCCAATGCAACCACTGCAGAAGTAGGACTTGAACCTAGGTTTCTAAGACCCACGGTCAATTCTCTGCCATTGGACCATGCTGTGAGCAGGGACTGACACAGCCCCTATTTTCTTTCACCAGAGACCAATAACAAAATGGCATGCATTTGGACAAGGGCACAGGGTTGGATCCAAACTTAGACATAATGAGCCAAAGCTAACTTCCCACTGACTTCAATGGGTTTGCTCTTAGCAGTCCTAAGTCTAGATCCAAGTCACATGCTCCTGCCTTCGGTCACTCACCTTGCCGCTCTGAGCCATTACATTTCAACTCCTATAGCTGAAAAAAGAAACCAAGAATTTAAGAGCCACACTGCTCCACAACTTTATGCCATTTTCTTCTTCCAAAGGCAATTTTCAGTCCCTGACCCCATTGGTTACACCTTTTACTCACTGCATCCATCAGGGTCAGCTGCTCAGCCACTTCGTCCACAGGGAAGGATAGCAGGGCTGGTGTCTCCTCATATTCACCTGTTCCAGTTGCCTCTCTGACCACCTGTGGCAGCCCCATCCCTGGGGACTCTCCTCCTGCATATCAGTAAGGCTCTGAGTGAGTGTGCATAAGCCCAACCTTTAGGAAGGAAGAAGTGGGCCTAGCAATGTTGTATATAGAGGTACTTTCACTGGACCAAGACATTTTGCTGCACCATTTGATCTAAGAGATGTGCTCCTCCAGGATCTCCTGCAACATTATGGAGAATTGAGGGACAACTCTCAGATCATGTGCACCATCTGAGCACTGAGTCCCAGCATTGCAAGGGATCCTTAGAGTAAACCTTGGATCATGAGCTATTTCTGTGGTATCCATAAAAATATCATTTCCCCAGGTGTCTGCTTGGCTTGAATCTGTGTCAAAAGGTGCATCTCTGACATATTTCAAAACCTGCACTGAAATCAGATGTGGACTATGCAACGCCCCTCCCCCCACGCCTTCCCTCCAGTCTATAAATTGCACACTATCTAGGGGAGTCATAATCCAGTACAGGCAGAAAATGTTGACAGTATTTGCAATCTTTCACCTATACTCACCCACCACCAGGCCCATAGATTGCAAATCACATGGGAATAGACATCATCCTGACAGAATCAGCAGTCATTCAACTTTACCAAACCCAAACCCCAACAGCACATTTTCTTAATGCCCTGGGGTCCAACACAGCCACCACTTGCCACATGTGGCAAAATAGCTATTGACCTATGGCAAATTGGTGCTTAACTTCTACCACCTTTTAAAAAAAAAATAAAAAAATTTTTTTTACACATGTACCCGTTCAAAAAAGTGTTCACCCTGTACACTTAACACTCAGAGATTTGGCCTTGGGTCCTATATGCTGCAGAATGTATTTGCGCTATGGGTGAAGTCCACACACGGCCCTTGTTTTCGAACATTGCATTGTAGTCTGATTTTATGCCTGATTTCCTGGCACTACTTAATGAAAAGATATGCCATATTTCTCACTAATTCTATCAATGAATGTTTATAGTTAATTTTTTGTTTTGTCATGTGGCAAAAATGTTAACACATTCGCCACAACTTTGGCAATTATAAAAAACTGTTGGACACTGCTGTCCTAATGAAATTGATAATATTTGGACCATTCCAAATATTCCCTGGTTGGGGATGCAAAATTCCATTGGGAGTAGAAGTTGTGACAGAATGTGCAGCCTGATACCTCTACTCTCCCCTTGTTTTCACCAATATTCCTCAGCTCGTGGCCTGAATCATCTTCTTGAAATAGAAAATAGGGAATGGTGGCAGAGCCATAGCCTGTCCTAATAAGCTAGTAGAACAAGAAACATATTAAGCCTTTAAACCTTTCTTGAAGTTTCTTCTTTCTTACTGCCTAAACTCTTGTGCCTTTCTGATATTTCTGGTAAAAAAACAATACCACCTTTTCATTTTGTGATTACTCTGGAAACAGCTGGCCTGTCTCCAACTTTATTTTATGCGACCTAGATATTATGCAGAATGAGGTGATGGAAATCTGGACCTTACCACTTCAGACTGCAGGAGAAAGGAATATTTTTGAATGTTTCCCAACATAAAAATAACCTCCCTATATGCAGTGCACTAGCACATCACAGACACAGGTGTAGAATATTCTCTCCCCAATGCCCTACATAAAGGGAGCTTCTTTATGTGAAGCATTCAAAATTCAGACAACCCCCTCCGCACCCTCCCTACCTTCACAGTCTGAAGTATACAGTCCAAAATTCTACCACCTCATTTTCCATAATGTGCAGAAAGACGCTATTTTCAAATAGGGGCAAGTCTCAGCTGCGCAGGGCTTCTGCTTAATAAGTACAAAGGATAAAGGCCCCTCATTAGTCCACAAATGATTCCTGGGCAGTATAACCTGCTGCCTTTACCCATCTAGAATGACATATGCGATGAGGCAGGGTTGGTCCCTACAACACCTTTGATTTGAGAGGTCATTGTGAAAGTCTGTCATTCTACTTAGTAATCTGAACTGGATTTCTGGAGTAAAAAGAAAAAAGAAAATGGCTGATCCCCTCTGAAAAGCCAGCTTTGTGCCAACACGTTAAAAGCATTTGTGCTACTTTGTCTCTTTTGCATAACTTACTCCAGTCACAGAATCTGGATTTTCAGGTTACACAATATGGTGATTCTGATGCTGAATTGGTCCAAGTGAGGGTTGCTGGATGGAAACATCCCGCCACATAAGAAAGCACCTGCCTGAAGAGGAACAATGCAACGAGAGGCAACCCAGTGCTGACATTGCTTTCAGGATTCTGCACGCACAGACATGGCAGGCTCTCGCATGCCTTTTTCAAAGCAGATCACACAAAGCAGCAATGTGCCCCAATGTACAGCTGCCCCCTCCCCTAAATTTGTACTAATTCAGATGCACTGTCTAACAGGAGTTGAGGTTGAATAGGGTGAGGCCTGAATCAAGGCAAATGTCCTGGATTAATGAGACATAGGGATAACCCCTGCAGATCCATGAGGCTGGGGAGCAGAGATCATAGGTGGGGAGGAGGGCTGGACGTGGGCCAGAAACTCTGCGAGGTCAGTTGCTTTGCACCATCACAGCCCAAGGGAATCCCTACCCTCTGCCTCGGCTGCATCTCCCCTTCTGTGGTCCTCCTCCTCTTTGTGGGCTTGCTTCAGTCCCTCTGCCAGAGAACACGCTGGGGACTTGGGAGCATACTGATGCAGGAAGTTCAGGGTTCTCTGCAGACTGGGGTGCTCGGGAGGCTCCCAGAAATCCCCAGGGCGATGCTGCAGCCAGAACTCCAACAGATGCAGCACTGCCCTGCAGCCAGAAGAGAAACAAAATCAGGCACACAGAGACACACATCCCCTTTAGGCTCTTGCCTGCTCTGTCTTGGTGGCCACCCTCTGGGATTTCATTTGTCCCAAATGAACCACCGGCTGCCTTCCTCCAGTGTACCCTGCCTTAATCATCTCACCAGACCATGCTGCTCTTCCTTCACCAGGCTGCACTGACCATCTGACATCTTTTGTGTCCTTGGTGCCTCCTGCTTCAGCCTCCTCTTTAGGTACTGCGCATATACAGTATACCTCCTTTCACAAGGACATCTACTACTTAGCAATTGAATCAATCAGTCAAACAAACAAACACCAAGTGAACAGCAAGGAGGGAATCATGTTGGCATCCAATGATGTTAGAAGTGCCTTTCCACCCTGCTTTGCTGCACTGCTGAGTCACCGTCTCAAGAGTCAGTCCTTCCCTGGGCGCCTCATCTGGGAGCTCACATTCTCTGGCATCCTTCCACCACTCACAGAACCCACCCCTTGCCCAGTGCCTCACTTGTCTGGTCCCAGGGGCAGCAGCAGCTCCAGCATCTGTACAGGGGTGGCAAAGGCCCGGTAAGTGGCCAGGAAGCTGGGCACATAGTCAGGGTCACCCTCCATGCTGGCAGACACCAGCCACTTCACCAGCCGGGGAAGGGTAGCCGCCCGCAGCATACGCCTCTTGCACGTGCGGTACTGCACAAAGGGACACTCTGGTGTGCTGGGATCATCCTGTTGGGAAAGGGAGAGGCATGGCACAATGCGATGGGGTACTACTCATATACATGATGACACGTGGGGAAACTCTCCAACGGTATCTATTAGGTAGGTATTTATCTTTGTTTTTTACACTAGGTTTACATGCAACTTCACTTCAGTGGGATTTGTGCAGGGTTTTTAAAATCTTAAAATTATTATATTCATAGATCTATTTTGCCTTTGGTAAAAGAGGCTGTAATCATGGAATCATAGAGTTGGAAGGGGCCTATAAGACCATCAAGTCCAACCCCTTGCTCAGTGCAGGAATCCAACTTAAAGCAAACCTGACAGGTGCCTGTCCAGCTGCCTCTTGAATACCTCCACTGTTGGAGAGCCCACCACCTCCCTAAGTAATTGACTCCATTGTTGTAGCGCTCTAACAGGACGTTTTTTTCCTGATGTTCAGTTGAAATCTGGCTTTAGCACATCATTCCATGTCCTGCACTCTATGACAATTGAGAAGAGATCCTGGCCCTCCTCTGTGTGACAACCTTTCAAGTACTTGAAGAGTGCTATCATATCTCCCCTCAGTCTTCCTTTCTGAAGGCTAAATATGCCCAGTTCTGCTTGTAGGGCTTTGTTTCTAATCCCCTGATCATCCTTGCTGCCCTCCTCTGAACCTGTTCCAGTTTGT
This sequence comes from Rhineura floridana, assembly GCF_030035675.1. Taxonomy (NCBI): domain Eukaryota; kingdom Metazoa; phylum Chordata; class Lepidosauria; order Squamata; family Rhineuridae; genus Rhineura; species Rhineura floridana. Next base: position 160,222,367 of record NC_084480.1, on the reverse strand, counting down.
CTGCATCCTTCTTAAAGTGTGGTGTCCAGAACTGGAGGCAGTACTCAAGATGAGGCCTAATCTGTTCCAAATAGAGGGGAACTAATACTTCACACAATTTGGAAACTATACTTCCATTAACGCAACCTAAAATAGCATTTGCCTTTTTTGCAGCCACATCGCACTATTGGCTCATATTCAGCTTGCGATCAACAACAATTCCAAGATCCTTCTCACATGTAACATTGCTGAGCCAAGTATTCCCCATCTGTGCATTTGGTTTCTTTTTCCTAGGTGTAGAACTTTGCACTTATCCCTGTTAAATCTCATTCAGTTGTTTTCAGCCTAATGCTCCAGCCTCCTCTTTTCAAGTGATTACCCCAAATCTTGAGGTCCCCAAACTTTCAAGGGAAAGAAAGGAGAGCGCCTTTTCATGCCTCTACACATGACCCAGTGGTGTATTTCCATGGACGACACCCCTTTGCTGGTCAAAAATAAAAACCTGTTCAGCATAGAGGGAGGGGTCCAGCATTCCCCATATGAGAAGTTGCAACCTACCAGGTGACAGGATCTGTTGGCAATGGGCTCTGCCTTCACTCGATGAAGGATGACACTGTAGATGGCGCCATCTTCCACCTCTTCACCCCACTGCTGTAGGGGAGTCTGGGGGGAAGCAGAGAAGAAACCAGGGAAGAACTAAGACAAACTTGTGGCTTACTAGAATGATGTGCATATGGCAGCATAGGGCAAGTTCTAAGTCAGCTGAGCTGGAAGGACACTCTGGAAGCCAAGAATATGTTATTCAGGGCCGGCCCTACCATTAGGGAGAGTGAGGCAGCCACCCATCAGGTGGCAGATGTTGGGGAGCAGAGAACAGCCGTGAGCTGTTGGAGCTGTGTGTGCCATGTGGTCATTCTGTGGTGAAGACAACCAGTCTTAAAGTAATATTCAACTCCTGGACCCTTTACTGTTTTGGGAGCAGGGTTCCAGCATGATACCTATGTACAAGACAATCAGTGAAAGGAGGTGAGTCAGCCAATGAGAAGACTCATCTCAGTAGCTAACACACAGCCTCCCCTTTCATGCTGATTGGATCCTAGGGACGATGTTGTAGTTGAGTGTGAACTTGAAGACACAGAGAGAAAGGGAGATGAGGAAAAATGGGAAAGGGTGTGTGGCTCTGAGGGGGCGTGGTGTAATTATCATGAAGAGATGCTGCACTTCTGAATCTGCCACTACACTTCTGAGGGTAACAGATGATCTTTTATACCCTGCACAGTCCTGGCAGCCCACAACACTAAAAGGGGGTCAGCCAATACCTGTCACGCTGTCTACGTGATTGATGCCCCAAAGTTTCTGGGGGCAAGAAAAGACACTTATTTATGGATGAGGGGCATCTCTATACTGATGTGTGTGGAATCCCTAAACCAGCAAATATTATTGCTGTGGCCAGCATTGTTTATTGCAAAGATTTAAGCATCATCCTATAGTCTTGGTGGCTCAGAGAGTGCACCCTTTGTGTTTCTGCAATGTTTGCACCCTTCCATAGGCTGCTGATGCCAAGGCTGATGCTTGCAGGCTCAAGGCATTCCAAGGCACCATTGTTTATTTACCTAGATTCATAGTTCAGTGTGCTACAAAGGCCAAACATCAGTAAAACAGAAAAAGGTTTCATCTCATTCACTTCAGTTACCCACTCTTTCCCTGACCTTCAAAAGGCCACCCTAAGCCACCAACCAACCACGCAGTGTAGCTGCAGAAAGCTGCCATTTTCACATCTGTTACATCTGCAAGTGCTGGGCAGGAGATTAAAATGTAATTAAAATGAGCTGTTATTATTAAAACAAACAGTCTGAATCCTAGCAAGACAGAGGCGCTGTGGGTTGGTGGTTCCCAAGTTCAGATAACTGGTCAGTTACCTGCTTTGGATGGGGTTGTACTTCGTCTGAAAGAGCAGGTCCGTAGTATGGGGGTGCTCCTGGATCCATCTTTGTCGCTAGAGGCCCAGGTGATCTCAGCGGCTAGGAGTGCCTTTTACCAGCTTTGGCTGGTAAGACAGCTGTGGCTGTTTCTGGACCACTGTTGTCCACGCACTGGTAACCTCTAGGCTGGATAACTATAATGCGATCTATGTGAGGTTGCCCTTGAGATTGGTCTGGAAGCTGCAGCCGGTGCAAAATGTGGCGGCAAGACTTCTCACTGGGGCAGGGTATCGCCAACATGTCACCCTGCTGCTGAATGAATTGCACTGGCTACCTATTAGCTGCCAGGCTAAGTTCAAGGTGCTGGTTTTGGTTTACAAAGTCCTATACAGTTTTGGACCAGGATAACTGAAATACCATCTTACTCCTTATATACCCAGTCAATCACTGTGCTCTGCAGGTGAGGACCTCCTGTAGATACCATCTTATCAGGAGGTCCATTCCACACAACATATGAAGCGGACCTTTAGTGTAGTGGTACCTACTCTTTGGAATTCCCTCCCCTTGAATATTAGACAGGCGCCATCTCTGTTATCTTTTCAGCACCCATTGAAGACTTTCCTCTTTCAACAAGTCTTTTAAGTAGAGACCTTAACCCAGTCTGCGTCTGTGTTGGAATACCTTTTTAATACCTTTCATTTCCTCTCTACACACCTGTGCATATACAGCTACCAAGGATAACACATGGATCTGATGAAGTGGATTCTAGTATACAAAGCCTTATGCCATACTAAATTTGTCAGTCTTTTAAAATATGCTTCATGTTTTTGCTGCAACGGGTTAATGGACAATCCTGTTAGAATTTCATCCTAACTCTGTCTTGCCCTGTGCTAGCAGCAGAGCTGAAGTTCCAGAAGCACCTGTGAGCCATATTGACATCCACTCGTCTCAGCCACTTCAATTTTACTGCTCAATGACCAAGTCTCTGCTTTTATTTATTTTTATTCATTTAACAAAATATACACACTACTTACTCAACAGGAAACCTCTATACTGTATTTTTAAAAAGCCCCTTATTCAATCGCAGATACCACTAGTTAAGGCATCCCAGAGAACAGGCCTGCAAACATCCCCCACCCATTTCCCGAAAGCTCGAGAAAGCTGGCTTGAAGGCCTGTTTCTCAACAAGGCTGACAGTACATGAGAGTGAGTGGTCTGATTTGGTACATGGCTTTGAAGCTTCTCCCCTCCCCCACCCATGTAAGGGCACAGATAACCAACTCACAGCATCCCTAAATATGGACCCTATACTCTGGACAACTGAGTGGCAGGAACATAACCAAGGCCTCATATGTGGGGTGGAGACAGAAATCTGTCTTCACAGATCTTCATTCCTGTTGCTGAAAAATACAGAGGAGTCATGAACATGGAGGTGTGAACGTTTAGATCAGGTATGGGGCACATCAGGTCCAAGGGACAAACATGACTGTCCAAGCCTTTCTATACAGCCCTCAGGACTCTTCCCAAGCTACACCTCTCACTAACCCTGCTTCACAGCCTCCTGAGTGTTTTAGCTTGGCTAGAATATGACCTTGAATTCTGATAATGCCTCTTGGTTGCCTGGATGGAAAAGGATGCGAGCGTGAAGAAACTAGCCTACTGTACAAAGGTAAAATTTACACTTGTTGGCATGCCTACATTTGCCTCTGACCCTTCCCACCACTGGCATGTGGCCCCCAGAAGGTTGGCCAGAAGGGAATGTGGCCCTCGGGCTGAAAAGAATTCCTCATCGCTCGTTTAGGTAATGTTTTGGTTGTGGATGCTGGAGGAATTTGATATTTGTAGATGCCAATACACACTAACATGACCCACACTTCCCAAACTCATGTGGAGCTTAGTTACCCATGGGCCATTGCACCCCACAAATGTTCCAGCCCAGATCTCAATTTAAAAGCATATACAAATACATTTTAACATGTCCAGAGGGGTAGTTGTGTTAGTTGGCTGCTGCAAAAAGAACAGCACCTCACAGACTAATTAATCAATCAATCAATTATATTACTTTATAATGTTTATAAATTTAAAATGTTTGATAAATAACAAACAATGAATGAAATTGAAAAGAATGTGAACGCAGTGCTCTTACATCCCATTTCAATTAGGTTTCCATGGAAGAACTGTCCACTAGATTGTGCTCAATGGACATATTTCTAGGTCACTGACCTGAATTCGGAGGAAGCTTCACCTGCTTAATTGTTGCATATGGTGCTACTGCTTAGAAGCACATGAAAAAGAATGCAATTGTGTCATGCTACTAAGTGTGGTCAGTAGACAGGAGAATAATACTCTTTGGTTTGGGTGTACCAAGCACCAGACAGTTGCTTCCTCCCTCTCCTCGAGTGATATCTGGACACAGAGTGGAATCAAGGAGTTCCACCCCCTGCAACCAAGTTGAATCTGGATGAAATAGCCCTGCGGACAAGAACTTTCCCTGCTTGGTCTCTGCACACACACCCCAATTCATTTGCTTTGCTTCATTCCTACGACCTTGCTTGACATTTCCTGCTCAGCAGAGCCACCAGACCGGTCCTGCAAGAGGTGGAAACGAAACACCACCACACTGCTCTGTGCCAGGCACCAGGCTCAGGCCACAGGCAAGGAAAACTCCCTCCACCAGTTCTCATTAGATGATTCTGGCATGTTTGTGTGGGCACAAATAACATCATACAGTTCTGTCCTAAATGTAAAAAGGTGCATCTTACCTTAAAAAAAAAAACTTCTCTATTTTTCCCTGTAAATATTGTGGCTCAATATTAGTTGAATATGTACTCAGAAGCTTCAATAATTAAGCAGGCTATAAAAGAGCTTAAATAAATCATTGACACTTGCAATGGGAACATAATAAATATACTAAAATAAATAACTGTACCAGCTGTAAATTATTGTGCACAAAATACATGATTGTCAACTACCTTTGGTGTTTTCATGAAGCTGCATGATGAACAGTGTGTGTGAGCGCACGAGTGTCACACGTGTGTGGTGAACATCTTGTTCTCAAATATTATAAAAATTAGAAATCAACATCGGAAATATTATTTTTCTGTTTGTATATATCTTTCCTATTTTACATTATTTGTATTTTAATATATACCTGTCTGGCCTCTCTCCAATACAGACAAGTGTTATGAACAGGGGAAGTGAGGAGGGCTGGATAAAGAGTTTGTATTTCACTCTTTCCACTGGGGGGGGGGTGAATTAAAAGAATTTCAGAGCAAGGGATTGGAAGCTTGGCCTCTAAGATTTGGTTGTGGTGTTTTTTTTGCTTTTAAATTCTCCCCAGTACTTTCCACTGTCCCATTTTTCATCAAGAGACACTATGTCCCCACCCAACCACCACCCCTACACAAAACCCAGCAGAGGAACATGCCTCCCTCCCATCCTAAAGAAGACCTGTCCCATCCAGTCCCTTGTATTTTGCCTTGGAGTGGGATAGCCAGAGGGTGCCAGGTCAGCATTTGCTCAGTGGGTTACAAACCTGTATGTTTGTGCTTGTTCAGATATTGACTTCACTAGGACTTACCCCAGTGAACAGAGTATTCAACTGCAGCCTTAGAGTCCCATTTAGTCCCACCTCTAGCACATGAAGACACAGACACTCTTTTACTCTGGATCATTTCTCAAAAAACAACCAGCCCTGCCTAGCCTGGTCCTTGCGATGGTGGACAGGCCGTTTCTATGGTAGGAGGCTTTTACCACCCTGATGGGTGGAAAGTGTTAGAAAGGAAAGTGGCCGTGACGATGAGCAGATGCCAACGAGCGGAGTTTTTGTTATGTGCCTTCAAGTCCATGAGTTCTGAAAGAGGAGAAAATTCGGCAGGGCTTTTCTTTTGGAGGGGGAAAAGGGGCACATCTTGAAATTCCCTCTTCCAGGCAGCTCTAAAGGATCCAGCTCAGCAGTACCGCTGTCACCTTCCCTCGCATGCCGCCCCCCCGAACTATCCTCCGCCTTCCCGCCGCCCCTAATACCATTGCAATCTCCGGTTTGCCCATCCTCGGATCTCCTCCGTAGCAGCGGCACCTTCTCTCCCTCGGCTGCGGCTTGCTCGGCGTGCAGCACTGTGGGCATCCGCCAGCTGGTCCGGCCCTGCTGGAAGGAGGGTCTGAGCTACCGTTGGGCTGAGCTCGGCACTGATCTCAGCAGGCGGGAAAAGGGGGCGGGGAGAGTGGCTGGAGGAGGACAAGGAGCAGCCGCACAAATCTCCCCCACCACAGCCGGGGGTGGGCGCGGAGCTTGGAAAAGTTACTTTTTTGAACGACAACTCCCATCAGCCCAATCCAGAGGCCATGCTGGCTGAGGCTGATGGGAGTTGTAGTTTAAAAAAAAGTAACTTCCAAACTCTGGGTGGGCGGCCTTGTGCGGTGGGCGGCGCAAGCTGGTCTCCTTCGCCTGGTCCCTGAAGACATGATGGGGAGAGGAGCCCTGGAGATGCCCCACAGTGTCCTTGGGAATGGGGAGAAGTCCAAGAGTGCTACGCCAGAGACAGGCTTGCTAATGAATCTTATTTTTTTCAAAAAATCAATCAGACCACTGGTGCCCAAAGGACCTCTCCCCCGCCACTTGCCCAAACCACCTCCTAGTTTGTGGGTGTGACATTTCGTTCAGGTTTTAGTCAAAGGCTGGCCTCGCTCCCCTTTTTGAATGTGGCCGGAGAGGGCCGCCCAGCACCGGCATCCCAGTCAGAGGAGAGAGACTCCTCAAAAGCAAACCGGAGGACCGGGACAGCCCGCCTCCTCCAAACCCTGCTCGAGGCCATAGATGGGACTAGCCTCTTGCCTTAACGCTGCCGCGAGGGAGAACGACCATATGCCCGGCCCCGGACGAAAGTGATCCGGCTGCTCTTCCAGTCCGGGAGGGGGCGGTCTCCGACTCCGTCCACGCTCCCAACAAACCTCTTTCGGAAGGCGGTGGCAGATCAGCCGTGAAAGCAATCTTGTGGATTGCCTACCTAGGACCGCTCGACGCTGCCAAAGCAGGGGATGTGTACGTGACAATAATACGGAGCAATCATCGTGTATGCCCGGGGCGAGACGGGAGATAGCCAAGGTGGTGCGCTCCAGATGGGGTTGGAATCCAGCTCCCCTTTGGCGTAGCCAATGGTCAGAAGTGATGGGAGTTATAGTCCAAAAATAACGTCTGCAAGGCGCCTCGTTGCTTTTGAATGTTGGGTGCCATTTACAGACGTGATTGCAGAAATTGTTACAACATCCCAGAAAGGTAGGCTGAGGAGTGTCATCCAGCGGCGGGGAGGGGGACTGAGAGAGCAGTAGCTCCCCTAAGCCCCTTTAGGGCGTTGGTGGCAGAGGGAAGATTTGAACTGGGGGCTTCCTTGCTCACAGCTTCTGTTCGCCAGTAATGTTATGTGACTAGGGATGGGGAAGAATATCCAGTAAATTGGACCTGGCACCAGATTCCGGCTGAGTTTGCTAGTCTTTTGGACAGACACCTATTTCTTGCTGCAGACCATGGCTTCAAATCAGCAAGAATTTATTCTTTGAAACTGCCCCCCCCCATTTGAGATCACAGTGTTACACCTGGTTTTTGGGCGGTGGAGAAAACATTGTGTAATTTTTAGGTAGCTTGAGTGAATTTATATAATGAAAAAATACTGGCTGTATAATTATGTCTTCAATGTTAATTGTCAAATCATTCAGCATCCTCTCTAGACATGCAAGTTCCCCTATGTGAGGGAAGCTGTAGCGAGACCTTTCACAGGAGTTCCGCTGTTTCAGGACTTCAAAACCCCATGCATTTACACAACACCCGTAATGCTCTGCAAATGGCATGTTTCCATTAAGAAGCCAGCATTTTATGCCCTTATTTATTACTTATTTATTAAATTTACATCCCACCCTTCCTTGCAGTAGGAGCCCAGAGCGGCAAACAAAATAACTGAAAACACTCTAAACCATCATAAAAACACTTTAAAATATATTAAAACAAAAACATCCTTAAAACTTATTAAAACAAAATATATTTTAAAACACTTTTTAAAAGCTTCAAAAACATCTTAGTATGGTATCTGCAGGAGGCCCTAACGTGGTGAGCGGGTTTGAAAGTGTCGAAGAAGCTGAGAGCAATGCCATCAGGAGTCTAGATCAAGAGGCCAGATTAGCAGGGGCACCCAAGGCAGAATGGTCAAAGCTGAGACACCAGACTAAGATGCATCCAGACTCAGAGGAAGGCAATGGTAAGCCACCTGTGAATACCTCTTACCATGAAAACCCTATGAGCAGAGTACCCAAAATGCAACGACATAATGCTGGAAGATGAGACCCCCAGGTCAGATGGAACTCAGCAAGCTACTGGGAAGAACAATGGAGAAGCACAAGTAGCCCTGTGACCAGGTCAAAGCCGAATGGAAGCCAGGAGGCTGATGCGCACAGATGCGAAAGGAGAGTCCGGAGTTGTATGACGTACACAATAGGAACATGGAATGTGAGAAGCATGAATCAGGGAAAGTTAGAAATTATTAAGCAAGAAGTGGAACGCATCAACATTACAATACTTTGCATGAGTGAATTAAAATGGACGGAAATGGGACATTTTCAATCAGGCAACTACAAACATTTTATGCAGGAAATGAGAAATTAAGAAGAAAAGGGGTTTTAATAGTGAGAAATGATGTAGCAAAAGCAATTAGGAGCTATAATGCAAATTCTGAGCGAGTGATATCAATCAGATTAAACGGGAAACCTATTAACATAACCATCATCCAAGTCTATGCTGCAACAGCAAATGTAGGAGAAGAGGAATTGGAGAGATTTTATGCAGAAGTACAGGAAGAAATTGATCACACACCAAAACAAGATGTTCTGATAATCATGGGGGACTGGAATGCAAAAGTAGGGAACAGAGAAGAACAAGGAATTGTGGGGAAATGGGGCTTAGGAGATAGGAATGAAGCAGGAGAGAGACTTACTGAATTCTGTGAAGCCAATAATTTGTTTCTTGCAAACACAGTTTTTGAGCAACCGAACAGATGACTGTACACGTGGACATCACCAAATGGTCAATATAGGAATCAAATTGATTATATAATTGGTAGCAGAAGATGGAGAAGTTCCATACTATGTGAAAAGAAGACCAGGAGCAGACTGTGGTACAGATCACAAACTGGTAATATCGAAAATCAGAATAAAGCTAAAGAACAACAAACAATCATAATGCCAAGTTACAATTTAAATAACATCCCAGAAGAATATAAAGATCAAATAAGAAACAGATTTGAGGCTTTAAACGTAGTTGATAGAGAACCAGAAGAACTACTGATTGAAGTTGGAGATATTATCAGGGAATGATGCAAAAAGAAAATACCTCTAGTTTAAAAAAAGAGAAATCTCAGTGGAAACTCTTAAAACGATTAAAGAGAAAAGAGAAAGAAAAAGGCGATAGAACCTTGGTTAGAACCCTAAATGCAAGAATACATCGACTAGTACGTAGGGACAAAGAGAATTATAACAATAATTATTGTATAGAAATAGAAGAGGACAACAAAAAGGGTAGAACAAGAGCCCTATTCCAAAAGATTAGAGAAATGAAAGGGAAATTTAAACCAAGAGTAGGGATGTTGAATAATCAACAGGGGAACACACTGACTGACCAAGATGAAATAAAAGGAAGATGGAAGCAATACACTGAAGAACTCTATAAAAAGAGATGCAAGGTTCATTCATTCATGGAAGAACCGTATGATGAAGAACCAGTAATTTAATGTGAGGTGAAAGCTGCTCTTAAAATACTTGGAAAAAACAAATCACCAGGAATAGATGGCATACCAATAGGGTTGCTACAAGCTACTGAGACTGAATCCGTCCACATTTTCACAAAAATTTGTCAAGAAATATGGAAAACAAAACATGGCGCACAGACAAAGCATTGAATATACATCCCAATTCCAAAGAAAGGGGATCCCAGGAATGCAGTAATTATCGAGCTACTGCCTTAATATTCCATGCAAGTAAAATAATGCTCAAGATTCTACAACAAAGGCTGTTACCATATATGGAGCGAGAAGTACCAGATGTCCAAGGTGGATTTAGAAAGGGACGAGGTACCAGAGATCATGTTGCAAACATACTTTGGATAAGGGAATGAACAAGGGAATTTCAGAAGGAAATCACCCTGTGCTTTATAGATTACAGCAAAGCCTTTGATTTTGTAGTTCATGAAAAACTATGGAATGCTTTAAAAGAAATGGGGGTGCCACAGCATCTGATTGTCCTGATGCACAACCTATACTCTGGACAAGAGGCTACTGTGAGGACAGAATATGGAGAAAATGATCCGTTCCCAATCTGAAAGGGTGTCAGACAAGGGTGTATTTTATCACCCTGTTTGTTTAATCTGTATGCAGAACATATCATACGGAAAGCGGGATTGGACGAAGATGAAGGAGATGTGAACATTGGAGGGAGAAATATCAATAATTTGATATGCAGACAATACCATACTACTAGCAGAAATCAGTAATGATTTGAAACGAATGCTGATGAAAGTTAAAGAGGAAAGCACAAAAGCAGGACTACAGCTGAACATCAAGAAGACTAAAGTAATGACAACAAGATTTATGTAACTTTAAAGTTGACAATGAGGACATTGAACTTGTCAAGGGTTATCAATACCTTGGCATAGTCATTAACCAAAATGGAGAGAATAGTCAAGAAATCAGAAGAAGGCTAGGACTGGGGAGGGCAGCCATGAGAGAACTAGAAAAGATCCTCAAATGCCAAGATGTATCACTGAACACCAAAGTCAGGATCATTCAGACCATGGTATTCCCGATCTCTATGTATGGATGTGAAAGTTGGACAGTGAAAAAAGTGGGTAAGAGAATAATCAACTCATTTGAAATGTGGTGTTGGAGGAGAGCTTTACGGATACCATGGACTGTAAAAAAGACAAGTAATTGGGTGTTAGAACAGATTAAACCATAACTATCACTAGAAGCCAAAATGATGAAACTGAGGTTATCATACTTTGGACACATAATGAGAAGAAATGATTCACTAGAAAAGACAATAATGCTGGGAAAAACAGAAGAGAGTAGAAAAAGAGGAAGACCAAACAAGAGATGGATTAATTCCATAAAGGAAACCACAGACCAAGATCTGAACAGGGTGGTTCATGACAGTTGCTATTGGAGGTCACTGGTTCATAGGGTCACCATAAGTCGTAATTTGTGTATTTGTTTTTAATGTTTTTAATTGCTGTAAACCGCCCAGAGAGCTTCGGCTATGGGGCGGTATATAAATGTAATAAATAAATAAATAATCGACTTGAAGGCACATAACATCTAGTCTACGTGATGACTTTGTGTGTTACGTGATACCTGCCTGCCTGCATCTGACTGGCCAATGGCGAATATATGTTCTTCTAACACACTGCTGGAGTCTAGAATGCTGCCTGTATGGTACTGTATTAGGAAAGGCATGATGGGATCCATAGTTCAGCAACACCAGGAGAACAAAAGTTTAAGAATATTGGACTATATTACACCAGTCTTAGTCACTTGAGCATCAAATATATATTTTCTCTCGCACAGCCTCTGTTCGATTAGTGCGGCCTCTCCTAACTCAGTCTAGTTTTCCAATAGAGGCATGCATCAACAGTTGGATGCTGTTGCCTCCTTTCCATCCCTGTGTCATCAAGCATCTGTCCCAGATACTGCAGAAGCACTGGAGAGATCTAATCTCATCCAATCAGATCTAATCAGAAACTCTCCGACAGGATTCAGCTGACAGCTGCCACCAACGCTCCTGAACTGCTTGCAGCAAGACATATTTGAAACATAGTGCTGTTTTTTTTAAAAAAAATCCCTAACACCACCCCTCAACACAAAATGACACACTATGTGACCCACTGATTGCATGTTGTGTATTTTTAGCTGGTGAAACAATGTGTGTGTGTGATGGTCTGCTGACAATTTTTATGATGCAATTTATACTTGTATGATAATATATTGAAAATGGACTGCCTTCAAGTCAATCCCAACTTATGGCGACCCTATGAATAGGGTTTTCATGGTAAGCGGTATTCAGAGGGGGTTTACCATTGCCTTCTCTGAGGCTGAGAGGCAGTGACTGGCCCAAGGTCACCCAGGGAGCTTCATGGCTGTGTGGGGATTCGAACCCTGCTCTCCCAGATCGTAGTCCAACACTGTAACCACTACGCCACACTGGCTGTTGTTATAAGCTGCCCAGAGAACAATGGGTTGTTTCCAGTGCTTGTGCAATGGAACTTCCCCTCCTCTCCTCTTCCCTTCAGCCCCTGTGCAGCCTCAAAATCTGCTCTAGAGGGTTGAGGGACCCTAAGAAATAGATTTGGGGGGCATGCAGGCAGGGGTGTAGTCATTCAGAGTCACAGGGTTTTTTTAGACCCCTTACTTTTTGGGGAGCAGGGTCCCAGCCAAGTCCCTATGTATAAGCCAATCATCATGAAAGAGGATCCTGTTCTAAGAAGAGTTCTTATCCTTTTGTGCTGATTGGAGCCAATCAGAGTGATAGGTGAGTCAGGCACTGAGAAGACTACTCATTGGCTAGCACACACCCTCCCTTTTCATGCTGATTGGCTGCTAGGGATCTCTGTTGTAGTATAGTGACGATTCAGAGACAATACAGAGGGCAAGGGAGATGAGGGAGAATGGGAAAGGGGTGTGGCTGTGAATTGCCATGGTGTGAACTATCATGACGAGACTCTGCTCTTCTGAATTTTCCACTACACTACTGCATGCGGGGACAGGAGAGGAGGGTGAAGTCCCATTGCATGAGTGGAACTCTGAGTGTGCAGCATTGGATACAACCCAGTGTTATTGGATGGCCTATTGAAATGCCAAATAACAATAAATAGTCAAAGATAATCTAGCTGGTGAATAAGGCGCCGTAACAGACATATATTACTCTACCTCAGAACTGAGGAGGTAAATCTGAGAGTAGCACTAGCCAATAGCCATATAGGGCTTTAACTACAAACTAGCACCTTGAACTTAACATGGAAACAAACTGTTAACCATTAAAGCTCCTGAACCATTACTGTTTACTAGGCTTCTGGCAACTATGCCAGTCCACTTAAGCCAGTCCACTTCATCTCCTGCCCCAAACTCCAGATCAAAGTCCTGCCACAAGTCTTTATCTCGAGGCATCTTCTTCAGAACTAGCTGGCCTAGCCCACCCAGATTAGCAGAAAGAAATCTCTGTTCTCCCTCACCATTTCCAGTGTGAATCATGGCCCCAAACAGAGGCAGGTAACCCTCCCAGTGTCTCTTGCCCTTAAAATTCATAGGGTGCTGGGTGCCTCTCACTACTGGAATTGGCTCAGAGATTGCACCCATCATTGGAGATGGGTCCCACCCAGAGCTTGGAAAAGTTACTTTTTTGAACTACAACTCCCATCAGCCCCAGGCAGCATGGCCACTGGATTGGGCTGGTGGGAGTTGTAGTTCAAAAAAGTAACTTTTCCAAGCTCTGGTCCCACCCTATAAGACTATTATGAGGCACCCAAGGGGCAAAGTCAACTGGGGATTTTATCTCACCCATCTCTCCAGGCGCTGGGAGCTCCTCTTGTACTTGCACTCCCATCTCAGGCTTCTCCTCCTGCACTTTTTCTTGCACAGCCATTTCTCCAGGTGCTGATATCTCATGATGATATCATCCTGTTCTCAGAGTGGCAAACTAGATGCCCACAGGAAGCCTGCAAGCAGGAACTGAGTACAACTGCACTCTCCCTACTTATGATTCTCCAGCAACTCTGACAGTGGGAGTAGAATATAGTAACTGTGGTCACTGATAGATTTATCCTCCATAATTTGTCCAATCCTCTTTTAAAGCCACTCAAGTTAAAAAGATAAAATAAAATTTTATTTTTAGGCTGCCTATCTGGCCGAATGAACGGCCACTCTAGGCGGCGTACATAATTAAAATTAAAAAACAACATATAAATACAATATTAATAACAATCTTCAATAATCACCCAACCCCCATCTGTACATTGTAAACTAAAACTATTGAGAAATCTTGTATGCCCGCTGAAACAACCAAGTTTTTAGTCCTTGGCGGAAGCTTACCAGGGAGGGGGCATGGCGAAGTTCATATGGCAGAGAGTTCCAGAGAGTGGGGGCCACAACCGAGAACGCCCTCTCTCTGGTCTGCACCAGTCTAGCGGGACCGAGAGAAGGTCTTGTGAGGCTGATCTCGTCAGGCGGCATGTTTGGTGATGCTGGAGGCGCTCCTTTAGATAGACTGGACCGACACCGTATAGGGCTTTAAAGGTTAGCACCAACACCTTGAATTGGGCTCGGTAAACAACTGGTAGCCAGTGCAGGTCTTTTAGCACTGGAGTGATGTGGGCCCGGCGGCGGCTGTTCTTCATCAACCGTGCTGCCGCATTATGTACCAGTTGTAATTTCCGAACCGTCTTCAAGGGTAGCCCAACGTAGAGCGCATTACAGTAGTCTAAGCGAGACCAGGGCATGCACCACCCGTGGGAGTAGATGGACCGGAAGGTAGGGTCGCAGCCTCTGTATCAGATGTAATTGATACCAAGCTGTCCGGCTCACTGCCGACACCTGAGCCTCCATGGACAGCTGGGAGTCAAGAATGACCCCGAGGCTGTGAACCTGGTCCTTCAGGGGCAATCTAACCCCATTCAGCACCAGGTCAGTATCTCCTACCATTCTCCCACAAGCAGTACCTCGGTCTTGTCAGGGTTCAGCTTCAGCCTGTTACCTCCCATCCATCCACTTACGGATTCCAGGCACTTGGAAATAGCATCCACAGCCAACTCCGGTGAGCACTTAAATGAGAGATAGAGCTGAGTGTCATCCACATATTGATGGCACTGCAACCCAAATCTCCTGATGATGGCCCCCAGCGGCTTTACATAGATGTTAAATAGCATGGGAGAGAGGATAGAGCCCTGTGGCACACCACAATTAAGAGGCCACGGGTCTGAAACCTCCTCTCCCAATGCCACTCTCTGGTGCCTGTCAGAGAGATAGGAACGGAACCACCGTAAAACAGTGCCCCCAATTCCCATTCCCCCCAGGCGATCCAGAAGGATACCGTGGTCAACGGTATCGAAAGCCGCTGAGAGATCCAGGAGGACAAGGAAGGAGTGTTCTCCCCTATCCAACGCTCTCCTCAAATCATCCACCAGAGCAACCAAGGCTGTTTCAGTTCCATGTCCAGTCCTGAAGCCCGATTGGAATGGATCTAGGTAATCAGTTTCCTCCAAGTGTGTCTGTAACTGCTTGGCCACCACACGTTCAATCACCTTGCCCAGAAATGGTAAATTGGAGACTGGGCGAAAGTTGTTTAAATCTTGGGGATCCAAGGAGGGTTTTTTCAAGATGGGCTTTATTACCGCCTCCTTGAGGGCAGATGGCAATGCACCCTCTTCCAAGGAAGCATTTACCACCGCCTTAATCCCTTCGCTCAGTCTCTCTTTACAGCCCATAATGAGCCATGTGGGGCAAGGATCAAACAAACAAGTAGTCGGTCTAACAGTAGAGAGCACCTTGTCCACTTCCTCAGAGGGAAGAGGCTGAAACCGATCCCACCGGACTGGACTGCAACTGATCGCCTCTGGCCCACTTCCTGTATCCACGGCGAACGGAATCGAGCTCTTCAGGCGATCGATTTTATCAGCAAAATGTTTTGCAAATGCGTCACAGGAGGCTTTAGAGTGCTCCATGGGTTCCTGGGCAACTGGACCGACCAGGCTCCGGACCACTTGGAACAACCTCCTGGGACAACATTCTGCGGATGCAATAGAGGCAGCAAAGAAGCCCCTCTTTGCTGCCTTTGTTGCCACTTGGTAGGTCGCTATCGCATCTCTAACCAGTGTCCGATCGTCTTCAGAGTGAGATTTCCGCCACCGGCGCTCTAGTCGTCTCACCTCCTGCCTCAAGCCCCGCAAACGTGGTGTATACCACGGTGCGGTTTGAGTTCTATTCAGGGGGAGAGGACGTTTCGGAGCCACCCGGTCTATTGGTTGGTGGCCATCGCTACATCTTGTGGGATCAATTCCAGCTACACTATGCACTATGTGAAGAAGTACTTCATTTTGTCTATCCTGAGTCTTCCAGCATTCCACTTCCTTGGATGGCCCCGAATTCACATTTTATGGGAGAGGGAAAACAACTTCTTCATATCCACTTTCTCTAAACCTTACATAATCTTATACACCTCTATCACTGTTTTTCTAATGTAAAAAGCAAATAACTTTTCCTTATAGAGGAGTCGCTCCATCCCCTTGATCATTTTTGGTTGCACTTTTCTGGATCTTTTCCAACTCTACAATATTCTTTTTGAGATGAGGTGACCAGAACTGTACACAAAATTCCAAGTGTGGTCTTATCATAGGTTTGTATAACACCGTTATAACATTGGCATTTTTATTTTCAATCCCCTAATGATCCCCAACATGGGATTAATTTTTTTCACATCTGCCACACACTGGGTTAACATCTTCATTGAGCTATCCAGTATGACTCCAAGGTCTCATTTGTTGTTAGTCACCACCAGTTAATTTGAATATGCAAATATCTCCCTTACAGAACTATCATAATGTTTGAATTGATCCTAGAATAGCATAGGCCGTGAATGTAATAAACATTGTTCTCTAAATAATCATACACACACCTGGTGCAAAGCAATCAAAGATTATACCATTTTGCAGCTGGTTATCAAAGGATTTGCCTACTAAACCGGAACAGGGTAGTATCAATTCCTCCTCACTTTTTTCCTGACAAATTATATTCTGATATTCTAGAGAAAATAAGTGTTTTTGGATGTTAGACACCATCCAGAACATTTGGGACAATTTAAGATTTATTTTCTGAAATGTTAATTGGTTTTGGGCTGCATAAACAGAGCTATAGTTTCCAGGTCGAGGGAAGTAATAGTCCCACTATATTCTGCATTAGTCAGGCCTCATCTGGAATACTGCGTTCAGTTCTGGGCGCCTCATTTTAAGAAAGATATAGACAAGTTAGAGCGGGTTCAGAAGAGGGCGACGAGGATGATAGCCGGTATGGAGAACAAGTCTCATGAGGAAAGGTTGAAGGAACTTGGCATGTTCAGTCTGGTGAAGAGAAGGCTGAGGGGTGACATGATTGCACTCTTTAAGTACCTGAAGGTCTGTCACATAGAGGAGGGTACAGATTTGTTCTCTGCTGCCCCAGAGGGTAGGACTAGGTCTAATGGTTTTAAGTTGCAGGAGCGTAGATTCAGATTGGACATTAGAAGGAACTTCTTGACAGTAAGGGCGGTTCGGCAATGGAACCGACTGCCTAGGGAGGTGGTGGGATCCCCTTCGCTGGATGTCTTCAAGCAGAGGCTGGACAGCTATCTGCGGGAGATGCTCTAGCTGTGGATTTCCTGCTGTGAGCAGGGGGTTGGACTCGATGGCCTACAAGGCCCCTTCCAACTCTAGCATTCTATGATTTACAGAAGGTGCACATTCATTTTCTCCTTTTTTTAGGACAAAGATCCAATCTAAGTTTATTACTCCGTTTTAGAAAGAGTGCCAGAACTGCTCAGTACATACGAGATAGCAGTGTGAATCTAGGATAGCCAGGAGGTCTTTGAAGGCATATACAACCACCATATGGATCTTCCCCAAGCCAAAAATTTCATGCCAGGGAACCAAGCAGCAGAAGCAAAACATAGTCATGTCCCTTAGATTTGTATGCCTGTAGTTATTCCTCAGTGCTGGGTCACCCCAGTGCCTGTGGTTTTTAAAATACCAAGGACCAAACTAGATGCAATAGGGAGTGGCCATGTTTGCTGTTCATGTGTCTACCTGTTCACATATAAACATAGGAGCCCAATATTTATAGAAGTGAAGGAAGCTGAACCCTCCCTTGCCTTACCTTGCTGTACAGCATCCCTTGAAACACTTTCTTCCCTAGTCTCTGAGACGTGGACTGGCAGAAAGGTGCCTCAGCAACTGAGGAGGAGGAGTTGCAGTGGGATGAGGTTAAGGCTCCCTGCACATGTGTGCCTGGTTTGGAATTAAAAAAGAGAGACTGTCCTCTGGGAGTGAACAACAAATATGGCTATCCCCTGAAAGGCCAAGTTTGGCCCTCAGTGCTTCTTTAGTGTTTTCTTGTGGCAACAGAGCAGGAGAGGAAAGTTATGCACCAGGGCCTAAGAAGCTAGAAGGCAACAGAACACAGCGCATGTTCCCAGGAGGAAACTGGTTGAAATACATTTTCAGGTATCTTAGGGCAGGAGTCTTCCATCTTTTCAGAGTTGGAACCCAACATCAATCTCAACCTTAAACAGAGGACAGAGCTACATTTTTTAAATGTGTATGTCTCTCTCCTTGGTCTTTTGCTGGGTGTATCTGTACCACAGACAAACTGGTTGCATAAGACATCTTATTTGATCTTCCTGGACATTGTGTGTATTTGGGGTGGGTGGTGTGCAACAGAAATCTCAAACAGAATTCTTAGCACTTTTGTTCTTCTCCCCTCAGTCTACTTGTCTTTTTTAAAAAAGTGTTGTGGGGCCACTAGCAAAACACAACTTAAGGATACGATGCCATTTGGAGATCCCAGCCTGCTAGTTAGAGACTAAAAAGCCTTAGGACAACCTCCAAGGCTAGACTAATCCCTGCACTAAGCATACCTCAGAATAGAACCTTGCTGGCTGTGGTCATTATCAGTGGGATTAGAGCTTGGAAAAGTTACTTTTTTTGAACTACAACTCCCATCAGCCCAATCCAGTGGCCATGCTGGCTGGGGCTGATGGGAGTTGTAGTTCAATAAAGTAACTTTTCCAAGCTCTGGATTTTACATTCTGCAGGGCTGACCTGCTGTTAGAATTTTCCACAACACAGAACAAGATGGTTATTCTTTAATTACATGCTTGTGGGAGGGATCTGAAGGAGGAAATCATCTTGGCCAGGAGTTGCCAACCTGGTGCTCTCCAGATGTTGGGGGACTACAGTGCCCATCATTCCTGCCTGCTGGACAGTATCTGGAGGGCCACAGGTTCCCTGTCCCTACTCTTGGCCATCTTTTTTGGCATGATGTGCTCTTTATAGTGAGGGAATAGAGGCGGAGGAAGAGTCTGTACCAAGGATCTGTAACCAGAATCAACTATGCACATGACACAAATCTACATGACTCGGCTTCTTTTGTGCAATTTATTTTGCTTCCACAATTAAACTTAGGACTGGGGGGGAAAGGCTGGAACTAGATGGGCTGCAGCATGTCTTGACAAAGAAAGATCAGCCATGATGAGGGAGGACTAAGGAGCTGTGCAGAACATTGAATTTCATGCCCCCCCTCTGCCTTCTGAAATGGCTACATTTTAAAACATTTATGTGTAGAAATAAAAGCCAGAAAATTGAATATAAAGAAAATGATGCAACAGCTGAGGAGTTTAGGATGCCAAATTTACCCTGAACAATGAACTTGCAATGAACACAGGCTTCCTTACCCCATGGCACGTTTCAGGCATGGGATCTGCAGGACCAAGGAAGACTGCCTACCATTGAGAATTTGCTTGCAACACAAACAAACCTGGCTCAAGGCCAGTCAGAAGAGGAAGTGCGCCATGTGGATTAGAGAAATGTGGGGTCTCACAATACAGTTCATCTTGTGGCTCACTGGTCCCTTAATTCAGCATTGCTCAGGGTATGTGACTGACTGAAATGAAAACCATGCACTTGGGATCTGGAATGGCCACTGACAGTCAGTTAGCAGTTAACCAGATTGGTCCCTCAGGATCCAGGTTAACATCAACTAACCAGGCTGAGCTTCACAGAAATGTTTTTTTTTTCTTTTGAGCTGTGCCCAGCAGAATCAAAAAGTTAAGCCTGTGAACTGCTTCTTGGTTTTTGGAGTTCTGGGTCCGTCACTGAATACAATCCACATCATCCCTGGCAAAAGCACAGAAATAGGGACAACTCAGCCGGAACAGGGTTTATTACATCATACACAGCAAGACAGCACTTGGTGACCCCACTCTATCTCAGAGTGTGACTGACTCTGAGCCCCTAGAACCAAGAACTCCATCTTGTTATGCAAAGACTAGGAGGATGATTGTGGCTAGGATGGAGAGGATCAGTCAAACCAAGGGCATAGTGGGGATCTCTCTGCTCAGGGTTTACAGATTGTAGATTTGCTTCGAGATGGGCAAGGTGCATCTTCCTTTCTGAAAGAGCCAGCCCCCCACCCCCACCCACTGAAGGGCAGGAGCTATGCACTGGTCCTTGTTTGCTCTGCACTGAGATGGGGAACAGATCCACAAAAGGGTCATACTTCTCTTTTCCTAGGCCTGCTGCAGACTTGACAGAAAAGAAGCGTGGAACTGGCTCACACAGAACGCCACTGGCTAGGAGGCACCTTTAATACCCAAGGACTTTGGAGCTCAGCAGGATCTGGAGAAGGTAGGACTGCTCAGATGTAGTCACAGCTTCCCATCCTTCTTTCTGTAGCGGGTCCGACGTTTGGTCTTGGAATCTATTATTTGCTGGGATTGACGCTTCAGGGCTGCGCGTGTCACCACATCAGCATCATCCTCTCCACTGTCCTCCTCATCTGTGAAGAGACCAAAGAGTTTGTAGTGCTACAAGGGCATGGGACCATAAGGCTAATGGGCCAAGCACCTGCACCATGACGGGACTAGCATCATAACCAAGGCCGTGGCTATGGAGAAAGGCTGCCTGGTAACAAGCCCACAGCCAGGAATCTACAGAATACATGAGTCTTGCACACATTCTACAACTGTGGTATCACAAAGGGAAACAGATGTGTGTCAATGCCCCATAGCCATGTGCTCAAGATCACCGATGCTGTATGCAGAGAAGACCTGCAGCACACAGCTTGCACCTACAACTGCTAACTACAAAAGAGCTCAGAGCAGGTTAGGGCTCGGGCTGTGTGCACTCTGTGCGACAGAAAATAAAAATTCTGTGCCCAGGCAGTGGAAATTCTGGGTAAAGTGGAAAAAGGTGAATTCTGCAACCTGCATAAAGTATGTATATTTGCTCTTGTTTTGCGTAACTTATTTTGCATTTTGTAAAACTTATATTGCTAGTTATAGAAAGGCTAAAAACACAGAATTCCTTCCCTCACCACTGAAAAGCCACTTCTCTGGGGTTTCAGAAATTTTAGCAGGCATTATACACATGTATTAAAAGCTTTTCCCACCCAAAAGGGTTAGCCGCTTGCTCTTCAAAACAAGCCATTTTTTAAAAACTGGAAGCTGAATTCTATGTCCATAAGCACATTTTGGGCCCCCATGGCTCCAACCAAAAGGAGTCCACAGCCATGGGGAGGCAGTAGCCTCAAGCTTCCTGTGCATGGCTTTGCACTGCACTTATCACAGTAGATGAAGTCCTCAGCTACCAGCTACAGAACACAGAAGTAGACAGGAGGGCCAACAGCGCTTGCCTTCAGTGAAAGATCTTGCTATGAAACATGGTTCTGTTCCATGGCCACATCTTGGAAAACGTGCATACCTTCTTCTAAGACTCACCATAATACATGTCTGGCTTCTGTGCGATGGGCAGTTTGACCCTGGTGTTGTAGGCAGGCAGCCTTCTCTCAAGTTTAGAATGGAACTGCAACAACACAGGATAGAGGTTAGATTGGGACTGTGGGGAAGAAGGTGGGGGTGACTCATTTCCTTGTGCATTAGGGCAAAGCCTTGCAGAACTGGTAGCCCAGCAATTCTGGCCTGACTTAAAATTTATTGTTTGTTTTCATAACTTTGAATGGGTAATGTTTTGCCTAAAGTGTCACCTGATGGGGTCAGGAATTTAACAGAAGAATCTTAATGTCTGTCAATAACTGGAATGCTGTCTTAATGGCTGAGAAATTTCTGTTCTCTGAGTTCAGAATACCAGGGCTTTGAGAATGTGACACTTCTCAGAGCTAAAGAGAAGGGCAAAGAAAGAGCTTGGAGCCAGTTTGAATTTAGGCAGGGCTAGGATAGAGCAAGAGCAGAGGGTGTCTAGCTGAAGTTAGGCAAAACAGAAGTGTGTCCTAAGAGGCACAAGTTGCTCTCTTTGGAGACCCAATGCAGAATTTGCACCTGCACTGACTGCCTTAGGAGTCTACTCCCCAAAAGCTCTGCTTGTATATTTGGAAATAAAGCAAATATTAGAAAAATAAGAGTGCCCTTTTATCCAAAGAAAGCTAAACCCTGTAGTTCCCTATGGATCATCACTGCCCGGTGAATTGGGGATACCTGTGTAGAATCCCAACACAGGTGACTGAAGAGACAAATCAGTCTGGGCCCCTCAGCCTGATCTGGACCCACCTCCACTTCTTCAATTCTCCGCAGAAGTTCCTTCTTGTCTCGGTCCTTAAGGGAATCCATCAGGAATAGCAATTTCTCCTCTGTTTGGGCCAGGAGGTCAAGTATATAGTCATTTGCTTTCTCATTCAATTCAGTAGAAGCAAAGCGGCTATCTTCCTAGGGAGAAAAATAGATACTAGCATCTGGCACAGTGGGGAAACTTAATACCTTGCTGGAACAGCTATTTGCCCAGGATCTCCAAGAAAGAGAACCGGGGTAGAACCCAGAAGTCCAACTTCCCAGTTGCCCCTATTTTAAGCCAACATTTTCAGAGAGAATAGAACCCAGGAGTCCTGCCTCATAGCTCCTCCTATAACCATTAGTCTCTCCTGCTTTCTCCTCCCCCCCGCCCCCAGACTTCACTCCTGTTCTCCCCTATGGAGAGCCTCAAGCTGTCCCAGACTTTGGCATAGGGGCAGGGAACAGCTCAGTGGTGGTGACAAGTAGTGCAGATTGTTGGAATCCTCTGTGCCAGTCTGCACTCAGGTTATAGGAAAGCTTTTAATTATTATATTGATTGTGCCAGTCACTGGGTGTGTGAGGGCTGGGTGGAAGGTGGCTGCAGCAGAGTGAAGACATACTCAGCTGAGCACTCACCAGTTTGATGTGCTGCACTTTGGAGGCCATATGTTCCACTCCAGCCTTAGCACTGAGCAGAACCCGGTTCACCTTATCCAGGTCTGCCTGGGTTGCATCACGCCTCTTCTCTTCTTTCTGCAGGTGGTCATGTAACTCCTTCCTGAGGTTCTGGGCCCTGGGACAGGAGAGATGGTAAAGCAGGTCCCACAAGAGAACCCTGGAGACCCAGCTTCTAGTTCTCATTGCTCTACCTACTACATGCTCCTTCAAAGTGGGTGACAGGAAGCAGGGAACGGCACTCTGTGTGGCTGATGGCAAGCATGTGTCCTTGCAGGTGTAGAGCCTGTAGCCCAAGTTATGCAAGCTGAGGACCCAACTTACCCCACTTTCCGAGCCTCTCCTGAGTACTTGGTGTGCTCCAGTTCATGCAGTAATGCATCTCTCTCCTCTTTAAGTCGTATCAGGGATTCTTCATTCTCATCCTTCATTTCCTCCAGTTGCTTGCAGGTTTCTTCTTGAGCCAGGAAGGCAGCTACAACATCCTGTCAAGAGATCACAGGAACTGACAAAGTATCAGAGCCAAATCAACCCGGCCCCTGCCCACTCTACATGCAGACATGAGGCAGCAGCGGACCAGCAGGATCCACACAGCTCTGAGGCAAGCCTGCAGATCTTATTGATCATATCTGTCATGTTTGTCTCCTACAATACACAGCAGAAAGAGTTACAATACAAAAGCCACCATGGGCAGCAATACCTCCTAGCTCTGCAACCTTCTGGGCTGAATGGGTTCAATTAATCCAACCCTGCCACAACCATGTCCTCCCCAATCCTTCAGCATTACTGGAAAAGATCCAGATTTCATGCCCTTGGCCGTTTGCCCTCTAGGAATCCTCTGTGCTATCCCAGTGGGTGGTTGTCTGCAGGTCTGGCTCTTGCCAGGAAGCAACAATTGATTGTGCATAGATAGTTTGGCTATGAGCTTGAGCCTCATTCTGGCACAGCAGCATTCCTGCTGGGGACATGGTGTGGCAGACCTGGCTGTGGGTGGGGGTGGGCATCTGGTTGCCCTAGAAATGATTTTATTACCAGTTTCAGTGGAGGGTATTTTGGGAAAGGACAGATGGAGGATCTGGCCCCAAATAAACATCGTGAGCCCAAGCAGCAGCTGACACATGGAGAGCAGAGCATGGTGTGCTGTCACACATGAATGCTAGTGCCCTGAGCAACCACTGACTTGTGGCGTCAGCAGGGAACAGTCATGGGATGTGCTGGAGCTGCTGCAAAACTGGGGTGAGAAGGTGCAGTTCAATACCAGTTGTGCTATTTGGTTGTCTAACTTGAGAGATCATCTCACACCTCACTTTTATTTGATGCCTGCTGTTCTCTTCCTGTTGAGTTAGCCTGCGGGGCCACAAGATGCACAACATCCCCCACCCCCTCAGGAACAT
Organism: Rhineura floridana; assembly: GCF_030035675.1. Lineage (NCBI taxonomy): Eukaryota > Metazoa > Chordata > Lepidosauria > Squamata > Rhineuridae > Rhineura > Rhineura floridana. The sequence continues at coordinate 160,198,063 of NC_084480.1, read as the reverse complement.
TTCCTCTTTAAAAGAAAATTAGGCAAGGACTGTACAGTGGCATATTCTGCACTTACTTTATTTCTATTTTATTGGACACCTTTGGGATACTCTGCAAATTCCACAGTGATAAAACAGACCCCACCTCCCACAACAATGGCCAGCTTCTCTTTTTGAATTCAGGGGTACAAAGAGAAAAGGCACTCAGAAGACAAGATCTGTGGGATGTCTTTTACAGAACCCATAACATTGTCGCAATATTTTCTCCTTTTTCGCCTGGAATAGCTATGCAGCTCAGTCCTATGCATGTTTTCTCAGAAGTGAGTCCCCTCAAATTTGATGGAGCTTGTCTCCCAGAAAGTACATACAGAACTGCAGCCTCAGTGCCAAACTGGGCTTACTGATATTCTCAGAATATGTTATCAGTGAAGGTGAGGCAGGTCATATGCATCCATGGTAGCCTCAAATCTGACCTGATCTGCGTTAACTAATGCTGATGGCTGCATGGATCTCTGACTGGGGAGCCAGAAATGTTTTACTCTAGAAAGAGACTGGGAAGGTGGGTTTAACTGTGATCTAATGTTACCTTCTCTCAGCTAAGGAGCTAACATGGAAGGAGTCTGAGAGGAGACAGAGGGCAAAGTTCTTACCTGAGCGTCAGTGACACCAGTGGCTGCTCGGATCTTGTCAAAGCCCTCTGTTGCAGTTAACATGGCTTGTTTATTTTTCAGGATAGTTGTCTTTTTGAGCTGGGGCTCTTTGAGCAGTTCTTCAGCCCCAAACGGGACACGGTCCTTCTGAGACTGCTGAAACAGATAAAGCACACCTGTACAAGGTATTTGTGGCCCAACAGCCGGTGCAGGAATGGCTCCCATTTGGTTTGAGCCTGGCCAGTTTTTTTTAAAAAAATCTACTAATCTCACATTTAACTGTATGTTGAACTGGTTAGATTACTATTTTCAAATTTAGTGACTAACACTTCTTTACTATCTCCCCTTTACAACTGTAAAGCGCAGGACAGCTGGTGGGGACCAGAAGACTGTTGATGATATTCTCCCCCGCACAGAAGATATCACCTAGCCAAAGAGGAGTTAAAATGGTTGCGTGTGGAGGAAAATCAAGAAGGGCCAGAGGACTCTTTGAATGCAACACTGGCTGGCAATATGTGAAAGGGGCTCTGGGTGATCAAAGCACAGAGCTTAAAAATTATCTAGTCTGGCCCTCTCCCCTGGCAGGATCCTCTGTGTATTTAGTCACATCCACATTAGCCCCTACCACATTTTCAGATTAGTCAGCTCACCCCAATTAACACTTGCCACAGGAGGGAGTAAATGAAGTGATCCCCCATAATACGGCAGTGTAAAATTGCCAACTGCTACTAGCCGTACTTATTTTTTTCTTATCTGGAGGTGGAGTTCAGCCAGGTTTTGACAGCATGAATGAAAAATCATCCATGAGAAACTTTGATATTGATGGAAGAGGAAACAGCAGGGGTGGGGAGGGATTCATAGTGGGACCCTTGGCCTCTAAGGGCTTAAAACAGGCACTGAATGGTCTGTGCTTCAACTGGATAATTAAATAACCCTAAACAAATGGGTCTAGGAATTTCCATAGCCAAGGTTTGAGTTCAGTTACCAAATCTGATGGCTAGTGTTGAAGGACCAAAACAACAGTGAGGCTGTAATTCTTTACCCCACCCCTTTGAAAGAAATGGATCCTTGTTCAGATGCCTGGTTGACAAACAATAGGTTGGGGGGGGAACCAATGGCCCTCTAGATGTTGTTGGACTCCAGCCTCTATCAGACCCAGCTAGCATAGTCAATGGCCAGGAATGATGCAAGCTGCAGTCCAGTAACATTTGGAGGACCAGGAGGTTCCCCATCCCTGGATTAAAATCTGCTTCAATGTTGTCCTTTTAAAGCTCATCAGGAACCATATTAGAATGTTTTACTATAGCATCCCTCTGACAGCTCATAGGCAGTGTATATATTTTGCAATTTCACACATATACAGCAAAAAAAATGTGTTTGGTAGAGGGGGCAGAATATAGCATTATAATAATCTTGGCTTTTATTTTAAAATACAAGACATTTCTAAATCTTATGACTAAGAAAAAAGGTTCACTGGCAAATCCTGGGAAAACCCAGGTTAGTATTTGTACGTGAGGGGGCAGGTTGTGGAGTGCTCAGCAGGATTTCCAGTGGTTAGAGGGCATGGGAGACTTGGAGCTCCTCTCCCCTACCCTTGGCAATGACCTGTCATACTGTATGTAAATTAAGCAAATTAATTTACTGTATGTAAATTAAGCAAATGAATGAAAATGTGCTTAACTCATATTATCAGTGAGGATCACATAATTCCTCCTTTCTTGGTTACAGAATTTTAAAAGCACATTCAGCTTTCGTTGTTCACCTGTTCCTAGTGCAGCTGCTTGCCCATTCTGGTGTTTTTAGATCTTTAGCTAATCCAAAATCAAGAACTTCTGAAATTTAAAGTCTTGCTGTTAATGTCAGGACAAACAGAAGCTAACTAACAGGCAACATATATTTGGCCAATACCCGGTCTGAAGGCAGAGAACCAGCTTAGGGAATGTCAATCACTTAATGGAGAGCAGAAGGTCCTATAAGTACCCGTCTTTCTGCACGCTCATTCTGCACTCTTTTTTCCTCAGTCAGCTTCTTCAGCTCCTTCAGCTTCTTATCACGGAGTTTCCGTTCTCGGTAGATGCTTTCTTCCTGGGTCAGGAGCTGCGCCTGCATTGTGAGGGGAAGAGGAGGTGACCTACTCTCCCATCCTTATCTCTAAAGAGGGATGTACTGTGAGCACCTCTGTGTTTAAAAGACCTGTTTTCGGACAGCCAAATAGGCCTACTGATGTGGTAAGAAACCAATCTCAGTGTCTCAGAGAGCTCCAGATTATCCAGTTCCCTAAGGAACCCTTGCTGGTGCTCTCATCTAACCTAATCAACACTAGATCATAACCAGAGTTGCAGGTTTAACCCTTCCTCATTGCATACTGTTTTCCTGATGGAAATCTGCCCCAGTTGCTGTTTGACCCATTAAGGAAAAATTATGGGTTCCACAAGCAAGAGAGACCCAGTTCACACATCACATTAAAGCACAGTTTGAAATAAACAATGGCTTAAGGTAAACAATCAGTGTGCTCATGCACACTGCTGAAAATGTGGGCACCTTGCTACTCCTCCACTCATCTGGCTGGCTTCATGTTATGTGTAAATCTGTGCTTGTGTTTACTTCCCCCAAACAAACAAAGAACAGTAAGCCAAGGCTTACTGCATGTGCTTTGGGTGAAACTAACTAGAAAAGCTGTTTTGCACATAACCCAAAACCTCCTCTGGTTTGTTTCCTCCTCAGCACACTGAAGGAAGGAGCAGGGGAGGAGTGAAGTGCATGTTCACATTAAACCATATTCTGGAAGTGACACATGAACCAGGCTAAGGGTTTGTTATCTGGTACATTAATGAGGATCTCAATTCTTATTTTATTTGTTTTAAATTAGAGTTCTAGCTAATATGCTTGCTTAAAAAGCTTGAAAATGTCTTCAGAACAAGTCCCCAGTTATCTGAAAGCCTGAACTGTAAAACTGGAATAAAATATGTGAAATAAAGTATATGCATGCAAATAGAATTAATTTGCAAAATGGATGACGACTGCAGACAGCCTGTAAAAAGGATCTCCTTACAGAGGAAGGTCATGTAATATGATTATGCATTTTCAGCATTTACATACTACATACTGTCCACAAAAACCATTGCAATGCAGTCAGTAAAACCACCCAATGAAAGTAATGTAACACTTAAAGGAAATTAGAAAAACATAAAATCAACAGAGCAATGCTACATTTCCAGTACTGTAACATCATATTATCATATGATCATATTATCACATGCCGCCCTGGGTTCCTGCTGGGAGGAAGGGCGGCATATAAATCAAATAATAAATGAAATAAATAAATAATAAAAATCTAGAGTGGACTTACTATACCTTAAGTTTGGGACAAGAGATATGCTGTGACTAGACGATGGAAGCTCATTATGGACGTAAACATTTGTGCCTCCAGGGAAAGAGAATTTCACAGCCAGGGTGGAACTGTTGGAAAGGCCCTCCTCTGAGTCCCCACACAACTGTTGCTCGTGGGATGAAAAGCGCCCCTTCAGCCGACCTCAAGGCTCAGACAGGCTGGTAAGGACAGAGGTACTCCCAACATATATCTAGGTCTCAAGCCATTGAGGGTCTCTCCTGTAGCATCTCTTGGTATCTGAACACCCTTTCTCCCACATTCTTTTGGCATTATAGTACCTCCCATCCTCACTGCCTTTTTACCACATAATCCCCAATATTACCTTTAGTACCTACTATACCCTGCTTGCTTGTTTGGACCCTCTGCCCAATAACCTATTGCACCTGGTACTGGGTCACTGTGGACCTGTTTTATTCAGATCCTAAAGTACAGCTGCAATGCTGAATGGAGCAGTTCCACAACATGTATGTATTGTTACATCATCCTGTATCTAACACTGTGGTGACGCCCTACCCTAGCTGCATCACGAGCATGTTGTGCATCAGAGTTCACACTTTCCAGATCCTTGAGTTCATGGCGCAGGCGTAAAATCTCAGCTTCCAGGGCATCCAGCTTGTTCTGGAAGTGTAGGCTCTCCTCCTAGAAAAGGGATTAAGGGTCCCAGAATGGGTTGCGGAGCAAACAGCTTTGATGCCTCACACCTACAGAACACAAATTCCTGAAGACATGCAACTCCCTCAGTGGCTCCTAACCCAGAGCTTTACTCATTGGGCTTCTAGGACTAGCTCCCAATCTGCAGATCAAAACCCCCTTAGTTACTGCAAATTGAGTGGCAACATGGTAACAAGTGATATAAAGCATCTCCCTGTCTCCAAGATGGTAGGAAATAGGCTAAAGTTGGGTACCGCCTCTCAGCAACCACCTCACTGCACAGGGGTGGGGCACCTATGCCTTGTACCCTGCAGGCTCTCTCCATCGACCCACTGGTCTCTTCTGCCAGGCCTTGCCCATTCTCTTCAGCCCCTCCCCATTCACAGCCCCATTGCCTCCACTGCTCAGCTATTTCTGCTAATCAACTGGGGGAGGAAGAAGATTGTGGGGATTTCAACTGACTGGCAGAAAACAGTTGAGGGACAAGGAAGGGTGTGTGTGGCTGCTATTCACTCTCTCTCTGCACTGACAGCTCCCCAAGTTTCCATGCTGTGTTAGTATGTAACATGGAAATATAGTGAGCAGTTCACTGTGGATTGTATCCTAATCTTACTCACCCATTGAAGTTAATGGACATGGCTAGACATAGTGTTGCTCTAGGCTCTTACTGTAAGAAAGGGCAGGATATAAATCTAATAAATAAATAAATAATGTAAGATCATTAATTTCAATGGGTCTACTCTGAGTAGGACTTAGTTGGGTACAACCCTCTGTTTTTATGCTAGGTGCTGAGAAAGAGAAGCAGTGCGGAATAGCAGAGTGCAGGGACAAGGATCTGGGAGACCAGTTCAACCCCCCACTCATCCATGTTGTCATCATCATCATCATCGTCATTTATAATCTGCCTGGCAACCAAAAGTCCCAGGGCAGATTACAACAATTTTAAAATATTACATTAAAAACAATTTAAAAACAACCTAAAATCCCAAAATAGGGCAGGTCCTGCAAACATATGTCTCAGGCAGAGCTGGGTAGTTACAAAAAATGAATTACTTGTAATTTATTACTTTTCTGAGAAACAAGTGGGTAATTTCTTTACATTTTGATTGTATTGGAACGAGGAGTAATTTGATTACTTTTGAGGAGTAATTGTAACATTTCCAGCATTACTTTTGGGCATTACTTGGGGGGGGGAGCAGGGGAAGTCTTCTGCTCCTCTGATTTGTGGATGACAATCATGTGTCTCAAACTGGGCTTCTGTGCAGCATTGCTCTTCCCTCGTGCTCTGTGGGTGGGGAGGAAGTGGAGAGCAAGACAGGGGTGCAGTGGAGAAAACAATTGTTTAAAAAAATGGACGGTGGTGAAGAAGAATGGAGTGGAGGGAGAAAGGAGCCAGAAGACAAGAACATGGATAAAGGAGGAGAAGGAGGCAGCAGCAGAATGGAGATAAAGAACTGTGGAGGTGAAAGATGACTCTGTGTTTGCGTGTGTGTTAATACTGTGTTTGCACTTGGCATGCAAAGCAGCCTCTCCTGCCTCCCTGGCTACTTTGCTGCATTTGCATTTTGCATCTCAGGGGAAAATGTTTGCTCGGGTGGGTGTCCCTTAGTTGGTGGCAGGGCAGGGTCCGGGAGGTGGTTAAGGGAGAGAGATGATGCTGGCTGGGGGGGGGGGGTTGCACTTGGTTTGACATGCAAAGATCTGAGTAGTGGCCTCGGCCTCCCTCCCCACCTCCCTTACTAGCGGAGAGACCACCACTGCTATCTTATGGATAAAAAGAATTATTCTACTACCTCTGTATGTGTTTATTTTTAATGTTGTTTTAGGGAACTTCGTGTACAGCAGCCAAGGCCAGCAGCTTGTAGGCACTCTAGTTTTTTTAAAGTAACTTAAGTGTAATTGTAGTGATTACTTTTAAGTAACAGTAAAGTAATCAATTCTTTTCAGAACAATTGTAATGGTAATGGTAATTCATTCCTTTTTGGGGCTACGTAACAGTAATTGTAATTTATTCCTTTTAAAAAGTAATCTTCCAAGCTCTGGTCTCAGGTGTCAAAGGTAGAGGTGTGTCTTCAGCATTCACCTAAAACTCTACAGTATAGCGAAGCTGCCAGATGCATCTTGTTGGGGAGGGAGTTCTACAACTTAGGGACTGCCACAGAAAATGTCCTCTCCCGGGCGACTCCCCCAAGCTTCCGAGGGTTGTGGAACTACCAAAAGGGCCCTCTCTGCTGATCTCAACACCCGAGAGCAGGTCTGTAGGAAAGGAGGTGGTCTTTCAGGTATTTGGGACCTCAGTAATTTAGGGCTTTAAACACTATCATGAGCACCTTAAAATGGGCCTAGAAACAAACTGGCAGCCCCAGCCACTAATCTGGCTGCTGTATTTGGACAGTGGAAGTTTCTGAATCACCTTCAAGGGCAGTCCCACATATTGTAATAATGCAATCTGATTGGATGGAGAATGGAGTACTGTGGCGAAGTCATCTCTATCCAAAAGAGTCAGAAGCTGAGGAACCAGCCTGAGCTGGAAAAAGGCACTCCTAGCACTGAGGCCACCTGAGCCACCAGTGACAATGTTGGATCCAGGAGTACCCCCAAGCTGTGGACCTGCTCCTTCAAGGGGAGTGCAACTTTGTCCTGAACAGGCCATCTCCCCACCTCCTGGACATGAGAACTCTGGACACACAAGACCTGTCTGGTTGCAAGGATAAGATAAGGAGGGGAAGCACCATGTATGCCACCTTGAGCTCCTTAGAGGAAAGGTGGTATATAAATGGAACAAACAAAGAGTGTGGATAGATGGGAGGTTAATGTGTGGATGGATGAGGTGCATATAAGGCTATGGCCCACCTACAGCTGGCATGCAGTCCCTGGAACATTACTGATGAAGGAATATGGGCCTTGGGCTGTCTTAGAGTGTGCATGCATCTCACCTGCATATGTGCTTTTAGCTTCTGATACATGCCAGTGATACGTTCAGCCTCTTCAGTTTTAAATCGGGCCTTTTCCAGGCGGTTCTCCAGAGTTCGCAGAGTCTGGTTGGAAAGAACAGCAATCTGCAGGGTGAAGAACCTCCAAAAACACATTCAGTTCAAAGATGTCCTTTTTCCAACTTACAGCTACAGGGATGCAAGCTTCTCATGTTGCTCTATAAATGGAAATGGACTGCCTTCAAGTCGATCCCGACTTATGGCTACCCTAAGAATAGGGTTTTCATGGTAAGAGGTATTCAGAGGGGGTTTCCCATTGCCTCCCTCTGAGGCTAGTCCTCCCCAGCTAGTAGGGCCTGCTCAGCTTGCCACAGCTGCACAAGCCAGCCCCTTCCTTGTCCGCAACTGCCAGCTGGGGGGCCACTGGGCTCCTTGGGACTATGCAGCTTGCCCACGGCTGCACAGGTGGCAGGGCACGTAACCCCTAAGCCACTCACTATGGGGTGATCTTTAGCTGGCCCTTGACACCCAGGAGACACGAGCAGAGATTTGAACTTGCAGACTCTGGACTCCCAGCCAGGCTCTCCTCCCCACTGTGCTATACAGGGCCTCTGTATTCAGTAGTCTGATCTTTCCTTTCCTATGTCCTTCAGGTTGCTCTATGACCCACTGGGAATTTTCCCAATGACTTTCTGAGTTGTGGAGAATTTTCAATTTAAAATGGTAGTTGCTCCATTGTGACAGAAGAAGGAAGAGACAAATCTGGCACATTGCTAGCTTGGAAAATGCTGGTATAGCTCAGCCAGCAAAGGAGAATAGTATTATCTACGCTAGAGGTTGCCAACCTTTGGGACCAGTGGGCATATTTTGAATTTTGAGAGAGTACTAAGGGTGCCAATCACATGACTTCTGTGAGGGGTATGGTGTAACATAGAATTAGAGAGAGTAATATCATTACTGCTTCTCCCCCCATTGCCTCCGGAGAACCACATGTTCATCATGGGAAGTTAGCTATGTCCTGCTGTTCCTGATTGTGAAGATACAACTGTTAAAGAGACAATAACCCTGTTTTCCCCAGTGCCAATCCTAAAGCTGCTATCCTGTACCCACTGACGTGGCAGTAAGCCCCACGAAACACAAAGAGACTTACTTCTGAAGTAGGCACATATACCAATGTACTATAAATTAACTGGGCAGTGAATTCTTCATGAGTGCCTAGACATCAGCTCCTGCACAGCAAGAGACATGTCTAAGCCTCTTTGCAAAGTTCTCATATTTTGCATTTGCCATTTGGGGAGGGGATTCTTTGACATCCACCCATGCTTATTATGTAGTAGTATTTGCAGAAAATAACATCTAGGGAGTATCTGATCTCAGATGAACCCACCACAGAAAAGATGAATCTTGGTTCCTAGGAAAAAAAGGACAACTAAGGAGATGCTGCTAGCAAAGCAGGAAGACAGAAGGACTACTAGCTCTTTAGGACCCCAGGATTCCTACTGCCTAGTGACCTGGTTTCTGACCCTCCGGTCAGAGAGCTTGAAGACTGGATTTTGCACAGAGTTTTATTCCAGAGGTTAGCACAGGAACATAGCATCAAAGCATACTGGGCATGAATCAGGACACAGACCACCGGGAGATGCAACTAGGCTTGTGGAAGCAATGGAAAGTTGTCACAACACCCAAAGACACTCCAAATAAAAGAGAGAGGGTGGGCACACTACTTGCATGAGCAAAATCTAGCACTTTCCAGTCTTTGAAGCAAGCCGGAGACTTCTCCTGGGAAAAGAGGATGATTTCTCAAGTTGTAACCGTCCCTTCTGCTGTCTACGTGACCTTGGGGAAATTGTCAGATCTGACTCTGAGAGAGACCCCTTCCTTATATCTCTGGAATATTCCAGCAGATTTATTAACATGTGGCTGCTCAACACATAAGTCTGGTCTAGCTGCCGATGAAGCCAGACTATATTCTTCACTTTCCATCTCAGGTGATGGGGGGCTGCTGAGGCCTTCCTTAGCAGAAACACTAACAGACACTGGGCACAGGGCTGACAGGGTTCTCAGGAAGCTCTGTGGTCTCATCAGACTCTTCCCCAATATCTGCAACCCCCTCCCCATTCTCCCAATCCTGCCAAATGTTTTCCAAGGGGCTCATGACACCTGGTGTCCAAAGAATTCTCTAATCAATCACAGTTCCACTTTCATTCTTTACCCAAATGACACTGACAGATTGAAGCCAGGCTGGCTCATTTCGCAGAAATTGCTTAGAAGGATACCTGCCCATTTTACTTCTGAACTTTCTTTCTAGGAGGGTGAAAAACCTACTTTTTTAAACAAATGAAAGTTCAGAGTCTGGCTACCCCTGCATGGGAGTACCAATGAAGGATGTTGTGGGTGCCATGGTACTTGCATTGGCAACTCCTGATCTGCACTGTGCAAGAGCTCTCATAGCATTCATCCACAAACCAAGCATAAGGACCGAGGGCCCAAGAATTTGATTTAACACAACCACCCTCTTCCTACTTCTTTAATTCCTCAAACATATTTTATTTGAGTAATCAGAATACATTGCAACTCCTACCCTTTCTCACGCACATTTGGAATATCTCTTCTGTCTGTTATGCAAGTGGTGGATTGGTAACTTTGGGCAAAACCTTTGTCAAGATGCCTGGGATCTGGCTGGTTCCAATTTCTCATTTTTTGATTTATTTAGCTCCAACAGGTGCTAAGCATTAGCTGATGTATAACCAAATGTGCAAAATGATGTCTGAAGCTCTTTTATGAGAGGATGAGATACTGAAAAACCAGTCTCTCTCGAAAGATATTAAATACCAATAAAAGTACTTGAGATTGTTTAAAACAAATATACGCTGCTGTTTTCTACTTTTTCAAACATTAATGTTAAACAACCTATTGTGCCATTATACACTGTACCAATTGATGTGCTCTTATTAATATTTAAATCTGATAACATACTAAGTAATATTTGCACATAGCTACAAAATGATTAACATCTTTAATATTAATTGCATCCGATGGATGATTTTTGCCTTCTTTTTCAAGAATGATGGTTTTTTCAAATGACCACACAACTTTTCTCTTGTAGATAAAAATGTAACACACATTGACACACACGTGTCGCTGCAGAACATGCTAATCCTTGATCTGCCATACCAAATCAAACAATTGTTTTGTCTAACCCAGCACTGTCTTCTCTGCCTTGCAGATAAGCTTCTTCAACCTTATTATTCAAGACCTGTTGTACAGAAGATGCCAGGAACTGAACCTGAGAGCTTACATAATAATAATAATAAAATAATAAAATTTTATTTATGAGTCGCCTATCTGGCCGAATGAACGGCCACTCTAGGCGACGTACATAACACAGTAAAATACAATATAAAAACCAATGAGGACCACAATCAATAATTAATCTAAACACCACCCTTCCAGTTAATAACAGCATTAAAAGCTAATCTACCCCAGAGATCCCGTAGGCCTGCCTGAACAGCCAGGTCTTCAAGGCCCGGCGGAAACCTATCAGGGAGGGGGCATGGCGAAGATCGAAAGGAAGGGAATTCCAGAGGGTGGGGGCCACAATCGAAAATGCCCTCTCTCTGGTCCACACCAGCCTAGCTATTTTAACTGGTGGGACCGAGAGAAGGTCTTGTATGGCTGATCTCGTCGGGCGGGATAATTGGTGACGCTGGAGGCACTCCTTCAGATAAACTGGGCCGAAACCGTATAGGGCTTTAAAGGTCAACACCAACACCTTGAATTGGGCCCGGTAAACAACTGGCAGCCAGTGTAGATCTATTAACACCGGAGTAATATGATCACGGCGACGGCTGTTTTTAATCAAACATGCAGCTGCATTCTGTATCAGCTGTAGTTTCCGGACCGTTTTCAAGGGTAACCTCACATAGAGCGCATTACAGTAGTCTAAGCGGGAGGAGACCAGGGCATGTATCACCCGTGGGATCAGGTGGATAGGAAGGCAGGGTTGCAGCCTCCGTATTAGATGTAATTAATACCAAGCTGCCCGGCTCACTGCCAAAATCTGAGCCTCCATGGACAGCTGGGAGTCAAGAATGACCCCAAGGCTGCGTACCTGGTCTTTCAGGGGTAGTCTTACCCCATTGAACACCAGGTCAATATCTCCTAACCTTCTCTTGTCTCCCACGAGTAACACCTCGGTCTTATCAGGGTTCAGCTTCAGCCTATTCCTTCCCATCCATCCACTTACGGCTTCCAGGCACTTGGACACGGTGTTCACAGCCAACTCTGGTGAGGATTTAAACGAGAGATAGAGCTGAGTGTCATCCGCATATTGGTGAAACTGCAGCCCAAATCTCCTGATGATGGCCCCCAGCGGCTTTACATAGATGTTGAATAGCATGGGGGAGAGGATAGAACCCTGTGGGACTCCACAATTAAGAGGCCAAGAGTCTGAAACTTCATCCCCCAATGCCACCCGTTGGTGCCTGTCTGAAAGATAGGAACGGAGCCACCATAGAACAATGTCCCCTATTCCTAATCCCTCCAGGCGATCTAAAAGGATACTGTGGTCAACGGTATCGAACGCCGCTGAGAGGTCCAGGAGGACGAGGAAGGTATATTCTCCCCTATCCAACGCCTTCCTCATATCATCCACCAGAGCGACCAAGGCTGTTTCAGTTCCATGTCCAGTCCTGAAGCCCGACTGGAATGGATTGAGATAATCTGCTTCATCCAAGTGTGTCTGTAACTGTTTGGCCACCACTCGCTCAATCACCTTGCCCAAGAATGGTAGGTTAGAGACTGGGAGGAAGTTATTCAACTCTTGGGGATCCAAGGAGGGCTTTTTCAAGATAGGCTTTATTACTGCCACCTTGAGGGCTGATGGCATTGCACCCTCTTCCAAGGATGCATTTACCACTGCCTTGATCCCTTCGCTCAGCTTCTCTTTACAGCTCATAATGAGCCATGAAGGGCAAGGGTCAAACAGATAGGTGGTTGGCTTCACAGTAGAGAGCACCTTGTCCACTTCCTCAGAGGGAAGAGGCTGAAACCGATCCCACCATTTAACCGGAATGCAACTGGCCGACTCTGGCTCACTTCCTGTATCCACGGCGTACGGAGTCATGCTCTTCAGGTGCTCAATTTTATCGGCAAAGTGTTTAGCAAATGTGTCACAGGAGGCTTTAGAATGCTCCATGGGTTCCTGAGCAACTGGACCGACCAGGCTTCGGACCACTTGGAACAACCTCCTGGGGCAGCACTCTGCAGACGCAATAGAGGCAGCAAAGAATTCCCTCTTTGTTGCCTTTGTTGCCACCTGGTAGGCAGCTATTGCTGCTCTAACCAGTGTCCGATCGTACATGTATGATTGTACATGTACAAAGCAAATTGTATCACTGAATTATAGGTTCTTCTCTGGTTCCAAGCTCTTGCCTGTTCACAGTCAAAATGCACTAAGCATATTAATTGTCGAGTGGATAGTACACACTCATATCATAGGCTTGTGAAGGTATGGATCTTTGTAGCATTTGCCTAAATATATAGATGCAGAAACCATTCATATCAGAGGACTAAAAATGGAACAGCAGCCCTATCATGTCACTAACAGCAGTGGCCAAGAGGTCTAGTGGACGCACCAAGGCTTGGGAGCTCAGGTGCTGAGCTTTTATCCTCAGCTTGGCTACTGATATCTTTACTTGAGCTAATGATTTCCCTTCTCGCTGCCTTCATGTCCTCATCTGAGAACAGGGCATATAACACAACCTCTAATTTCTGAAAGGTCCATCTAAGCCAAATAACTATAATAGGGACAGGATTAAGGGACAGCAGTGCAATGGTTCTTTGCCTCCCTCTTGTGGTATGTCCATATAACCTGGGCAGCCCCACCCACCTGTCAAATTTGGCCCGCAAGGCTGATCCTGATAACGATCTGGCCTGTGGAGCTAAAAAAGTTCCCCACCCCTGCATTAGGTTATGAGTTAGCAATTGTGTGATTGTTTTTTCTTTCAAAAAGACCAGCACCAGCAGGAGGGGATGATCAGCATTGGAACTACAGCCTAGGAGGAGAGGGAGAGAAATTCAATCCTTTGCCCCCGCTCTTTGTCCTGGTCCAGATTAGTCCTTTTCTCCTGCAGCTGCTATTTGTCCTGGGAGGAAAGCTGCCATTCTTAGATGACTTAGATGATTTAGGATAACCAGATCTGACTTTCTGGATGTCCTGAACTATGAAAGTCAGTTGCCTTGTATTTTTCATAGAAAGTCCTTGCCATCTGGGCAGTCCTCCCATTAATACTGAAAAATGGAAGTGCTCATGAGGTCCCTAAGAAACAAACACTGACAAGGCTACCCACCCCTTTCTGTGGCATTTCTGAGGACTTCTAATTAAACATTTTTGCCCCAAGTGGAAAAAAAAACAGTGCATTTGGAATGGGAGAGTGGCACTCAGCAGGACAGGAGCTACCTGCATTTATTCCAGAATAAATACTTATACAATTTTCATTTTTAAAAAATATCGCATATCTTCTAAATGCTCAAACATCTTCTCCGCAATCCCAGTTAATTACACTTATCTTTGCTGTGCTTATTCCTCACGGGGTATTTTCTCCAACACAAGAGGAACCAGCCACACATATAAAGTCAGAGCACCCTAGCGAGGGAGCCTGCTCCACGAGCTAGAGGGAGCCCCAGCTGACGAAGCGTCAAGGCCCCAGCTGATGAAGCGTCAAGGCGAGTTAAGCAGCAGAGCGAAAAGTGGGTAAGTAGCTCCCATTTATTCCATTACTTAATTGAAGTAAAACAGCTCAGAGCAATAAGTAATAAGGGCAGCCCAAGGTCACCCTGAGCTAGGAGCCAAATCCTGAAAGAACCTATATCTTAGGAGACAGATCCTAGGAGAAGGAAGCCTATAGAAAGCTAGTTTTCAACACCACCCTAGCAGGAAAGCTTCAGGGGACACTGTAAACAAGGCTAAATTCCAGTCGGAGAGAAGGGGGAAAAGGAAACCCCACCGATACATACAGGGAGAGAGTCAGCTCAGTCCTTGCTAAAAAGGGCAGCTTCAGCCTTCCTGAAACATAACCACAAGCTCTGTTTCCCTAGGTTAAAGAAAGGTCAGGCTGTTCTAGGTGGGAAAACAACAAACAAAAAAGACTTGCCTGGAAGTCGCAGCCCCTTGCTTAGATTAAAGGCAGCCAAAAGCTTAAACAGCCCAGCCCCTCACTCAGGAAGGAAGCCTGCCTTCCTGCCTTCAAAGGAAGGAAGCCTGAGATAATACTAAAGAGTTAAGCCCCAGCTGATAGCCATCAGCCTCAAGTAACACATCATTGGCTGGCAGCAGTAGCTGGGAGGAACCAGCCACACATATAAAGTCAGAGCACCCTAGCGAGGGAGCCTGCTCCACGAGCTAGAGGGAGCCCCAGCTGACGAAGCGTCAAGGCAAGTTAAGCAGCAGAGCGAGTTCGGCAGCAGGGCAAGGCCAGGGCCCCCTACTCTGCCCGTCTGTTCCCTGACCTCAACTAAACCTCAGTCTCCAACCCATTGACGTAATAAACCTTAAACAAAACTATACAGGTAAGAAGCCAGCAGGGGTGTGGGGGCTTTCCAGTGTTTTGCACCGCCTGCAGCATGTATGACTATCTGCCTGTTGGACAGCAGTCGTGGGTGTGCTCTCGGTGCAATGAGCTCCTGGCTCTCCGGGAACGACTTCATTTCCTTGAGGCCAAGGTGGCGGACCTGGAAAAGCTGAGAGAGGCAGAGAGGTGTGTGGAGGAGGCCTTCAGGGACGTTATAGCTGTGTCCCACTCCAACGATGATAGCTCTCCTGCTATCATGGACAACGATGGTCTCGGGGAAGGAGAGCATCCAGCTGAGGAAGAGGGAAACGATCCCTTAGAAGGGACCCATTTCTTGGGGGATGAGCAGCTGTCCTCTCGTGCCGAGGATATATCTCCAGGGGGTGGAGGGATCCTTGTAGTGGATGATTCGATCATTAGGAACACAGACAGTGGGGTGTGTGATGGGCGTGTAGACCGCAAGGTGTTTTGCCTGCCTGGTGCGAAGGTTGCGGATATCGCCCGTCGTTTAGATAGTTTGGTAGACAGTGCTGGGAAGGAGTCAGTGGTCGTGGTGCACGTTGGCACCAACGACATGGGGAAATGCAGCCGTGAGATCCTGGAAGCAAAATTTAGGTTGCTAGGTAGGATGCTGAAAGCCAGGACCTCCAAGGTGGCTTTCTCTGAAATGCTACCGGTTCCACGCGCAGGACCAGCCAGACAGGCCCAGCTTCGCAGTCTCAATGCGTGGATGAGACGATGGTGTCGGGTGGAAGGGTTTGGATTTGTTAGGCACTGGGGAACATTTTGGGACAAGCCGGGCCTGTACAAAAGGGAAGGGCTCCACTTGAACCAGAATGGAACCAGACTGCTGGCACTTAAAATTAAAAAGGTAGCAGAGCAGCTTTTAAACTGACTGAGGGGGGAAACCCGACAGGAGCTGAGAAAGGTCCGGTTCGGAATAAACCTCCCCCCTGGGATAAAAACCAAAGAAATGATGAAATTTTAAAAGGGGTAGGCCTAGAAGTAGGCATTGTGAGAGCAGGGGCACAGGATATAAATTCAGAAGAGCAAAATTACCACAGGCCAAACCAGAAGTGCCAAAGACACCTGAAGAGAGACGCTGCTTACAAGTGCCTGTACGCTAATGCTAGGAGCCTCCGAACCAAGATGGGAGAACTGGAGTGCTTGGTCTTAGAGGAGAGCATTGATATAGTGAGCATAACGGAGACCTGGTGGAATGGAGAAAACCAGTGGGATACGGTTATCCCTGGATATAAACTATATCGGAAGGACAGGGAAGGACGTATTGGTGGTGGAGTTGCTCTATACGTGAAAGAAGGCATTGAATCCAGCAAGCTCGAAACCCCAAAAGAGGCGGTCTCCTCCACAGAATCGTTGTGGGTGGTGATACCATGCCCCAGGAGGGACTTTATACTGGGAACGATCTATTGTCCCCCTGATCAAAATGCTCAGGGAGACCTTGAGATGAGATATGAAATTGAGGAAGCATCCAAACTAGGAAATGGGGTAGTAATGGGTGACTTCAACTACCCGGACATAGACTGGCCGCATATGTGTTCCAGTCATGACAAAGAAGCAAAGTTTCTAGATATTCTAAATGACTATTCCCTAGACCAGTTGGTCATGGAACCGACCAGAGGGACGGCAACCCTGGACTTAATCCTCAGTGGGGACCGGGACCTGGTGCGAGATGTAAGTGTTGTTGAACCGATTGGGAGCAGTGACCACAGTGCTATTAAATTAAACATACATGTAAATGGCCAATTGCCAAGAAAATCCAACACGGTCGGTCACATTTGACTTCAAAAGAGGAAACTTCACAAAAATGAGGGGATTGGTAAAAAGAAAGCTGAAAAACAAAGTCCAGAGGGCCACATCACTCGAAAATGCTTGGAAGTTGTTTAAAAACACTATATTAGAAGCTCAACTGGAGTGCATACCGCAGATCAGAAAAGGTACCGCCAGGGCCAAGAAGATGCCAGCATGGTTAACGAGCAAAGTCAAGGAAGCTCTTAGAGGCAAAAAGTCTTCCTTCAGAAAATGGAAGTCTTGTCCGAATGAAGAAAATAAAAAGGAACACAAACTCTGGCAAAAGAAATGCAAGAAGACAATAAGGGATGCGAAAAAAGAATTTGAGGAGCACATTGCTAAGAACATAAAAACCAACAACAAAAAATTCTATAAATACATTCAAAGCAGGAGACCATCTAGGGAGACGATTGGACCCTTGGATGATAAGGGAGTCAAAGGTGTACTAAAGAACGATAAGGAGATTGCAGAGAAGCTAAATGAATTCTTTGCATCTGTCTTCACAGTGGAAGATATAGGGCAGATCCCTGAACCTGAACTAACATTTGCAGGAAGGGATTCTGAGGAACTGAGACAAATAGTGGTAACGAGAGAGGAAGTTCTAAGCTTAATGGACAATATAAAAACTGACAAATCACCGGGCCCGGATGGCATCCACCCGAGAGTTCTCAAAGAACTCAAATGTGAAATTGCTGATCTGCTAACTAAAATATGTAACTTGTCCCTAGGGTCCTCCTCCGTGCCTGAGGACTGGAAAGTGGCAAATGTAACGCCAATCTTCAAAAAGGGATCCAGAGGGGATCCCGGAAATTACAGGACAGTTAGCTTAACTTCTGTCCCTGGAAAACTGGTAGAAAGTATTATTAAAGCTAGATTAACTAAGCACATAGAAGAACAAGCCTTGCTGAAGCAGAGCCAGCATGGCTTCTGCAAGGGAAAGTCCTGTCTCAGTAACCTATTAGAATTCTTTGAGAGTGTCAACAAGCATATAGATAGAGGTGATCCAGTGGACATAGTGTACTTAGACTTTCAAAAAGCGTTTGACAAGGTACCTCACCAAAGGCTTCTGAGGAAGCTTAGCAGTCATGGAATAAGAGGAGAGGTCCTCTTGTGGATAAGGAATTGGTTAGGAAGCAGAAAGCAGAGAGTAGGAATAAACGGACAGTTCTCCCAATGGAGGGCTGTAGAAAGTGGAGTCCCTCAAGGATCAGTATTGGGACCTCTACTCTTCAACTTGTTCATTAATGACCTAGAGTTAGGAGTGAGCAGTGAAGTGGCCAAGTTTGCTGACGACACTAAATTGTTCAGGGTTGTTAAAACGAAAAGGGATTGCGAAGAGCTCCAAAAAGACCTCTCCAAGCTGAGTGAATGGGCGGGAAAATGGCAAATGCAATTCAATATAAACAAGTGTAAAATTATGCATATTGGAGCAAAAAATCTTCATTTCACATATACGCTCATGGGGTCTGAACTGGCAGTGACCGACCACAAGAGAGACCTTGGGGTTGTAGTGGACAGCACGATGTAAATGTCGACCCAGTGTGTGGCAGCTGTGAAAAAGGCAAATTCCATGCTAGGGATAATTAGGAAAGGTATTGAAAATAAAACAGCCGATATCATCATGCCGTTGTATAAATCTATGGTGCGGCCGCATTTGGAATACTGTGTACAGTTCTGGTCGCCTCATCTCAAAAAGGATATTATAGAGTTGGAAAAGGTTCAGAAGAGGGCAACCAGAATGATCAAGGGGATGGAGCGACTCCCTTACAAGGAAAGGTTGCAGCATTTGGGGCTTTTTAGTTTAGAGAAAAGGCGGGTCAGAGGAGACATGATAGAAGTGTATAAAATTATGCATGGCATTGAGAAAGTGGATAGACAGAAGTTCTTCTCCCTCTCTCATAATACTAGAACTCATGGACATTCAAAGAAGCTGAATGTTGGAAGATTCAGGACAGACAAAAGGAAGTACTTCTTTACTCAGCGGATAGTTAAACTATGGAATTTGCTCCCACAAGATGCAGTAATGGCCACCAGCTTGGATGGCTTTAAAAGAAGATTAGACAAATTCATGGAGAACAGGGCTATCAATGGCTACTAGCCATGATGGCTGTGCTCTGCCACCCTAGTCAGAGGCAGCATGCTTCTGAAAACCAGTTGCTGGAAGCCTCAGGAGGGTAGAGTGTTCTTGCACTCGGGTCCTGCTTGCAGGCTTCCCCCAGGCACCTGGTTGGCCACTGTGAGAACAGGATGCTGGACTAGATGGGCCACTGGCCTGATCCAGCAGGCTCTTCTTATGTTCTTATGTTCTTATGTTCTTAAGACACAAAGCCATAGACAAAGGACAAGCCCATTTAATAACAGGGTGATCAGGAGACCAAAATGCAAAGCAGGTACTTAACACAGAGGATATGACCTAGTCCTCCAGAGGTTACTGTTTATCTGGAGGAGGTTCAGCATGATCCAGCAGTTAGTTGAGGCTGGCTAAGGTCTCGCAACTGGAGTTGAGTGAGCACCTTGAATGAAGTTTCATAAAACATGACTCAATGGCTATGTTTGCACATAGCACTAAGCCACAGACTATGGCTGTGCACAAGTTGCATGCTCGTGCATGAAGCCAGAGCTTGCTTACTTTGTTTCTCCGTTAGCCAAGAGGGGACTAAAACCACAGAGCAGTCTGCTTAGCTTTATTGACTGAACCAATGCTAGTGGTTTCTAGCCAAAGTTTATTCTTGGCTTACCTATAATGGTTTGTTTGGAAGAAACAAACCAGAAGTGCTGGTTTGGATGTAATACTACATCAGCCAGCTTGTCTTTCCCTTGATTAAGGGAGGAGAGAAGCAGGGTCACTTAGGCTCTGTGCACCAGCATGCACCTCCAACACAGGAGAACTCACTTAACCATTTTGGCTTAGTGCATGCTGCCAAAATATATGCACTTTGTCTGTGTGTTGTGTGATTAGATTCAGTGAAGATCATGGGGCAAGCTCCAAGAATTGCCAGTCATGGGTGCTAGGAAGAAAAGTCTTCTTCTGAATAGATCATCAGCATGCCACGCATGTGCAAACAACACATTGATGCCTCCCTCCAAATTAGTAGTTGCTTTTGAAAGAAGAGACACTGAGGGAGCAAAACAGATAAGCACATGGGAGCCCCAATTCATCATTATATCACAGAGAGAAGAGCTGCAGGACTAGATACAATGCACTTACCACAGCTACCCATTATAAGAACTTGTTCTTTGTGTTACCTGAGAGAGCAGCTTTACTCAAAGCGGAGGTTAATCAAAGCAGAAAAGGAGCCATTTGCGATGACTCTTTTTTCCCTGTGCACAAAATCATTCAGATCTCTTAAGGAGAACCGAGGACCCAGGAGTCCTGACATCCAAACCTTCCCACTCTGCTGCAGCCACGACATCCTACTACACCCCACTTTCAGTACTGGGAGGAGAATCCAAGAAACCTTCAGGGACAAATAAACTTCACATGCTCCCCAAGTGTTATGTCAAATGATCTGCTTTCATTTTCAATAACCTGAGACTCTGGTAGAAAGACTCCACCTGCCTGGGATTCTAGACAGACTCTAACCCAGTGAGAGGAAACGTCTAGTGGAGTGTGTCAGCCTCCTCCTTCCAAAGGTTTCAGGCTTGGCTCACCTTGGCTGCCTCTATGTTCCGTTCTTCTAGTCCTTGTATGTAATTGATTTCTTGTGCTTTAGTACTATACTGAAGCTGCTGCTCCTCTAGCCTGCGCTTTCGCATCTCTACCTGATGCTTCAGGTTGTTTAGCTGATTGATTTTCTCACATAGCCGGTGATTGATGATCTGGATAGCACCCTACGGAGCAGAGAGAAGAGGACAAGAATGAAAGAAAGAATGAAAGTACCGAACAGGTAAGGGTGCTTTAGACTGGAGACAGACAATAGGTTTTTAATAGAGATGAAAGTGATTTGGGAAGAGGAAAGCTTGGCTTCTCATGTTGTGCATGTATATTTTTTTTGTTCCATTATTTCCTCTGACCCAGAGCTTGGAAGTAACTAGTTACAAGCAACGAATTACTTGTAATTCATTACTTTTTTGAGTAACGAGTGGGTAATTCCTTTACATTTTGATTGTAATAGAACTAGGAGTAATTTTACTACTTTTGTGGAGTAATTGTAACGTTTCCAGAATTACTTTTGGGCATTACTTGGGGGGGGGAGCCGGGGAAGTCTTCTGCTCCTCTGATTTGTGGGTGAAAATCATGTGCCTCAAACTGGGCTTCTGTGCAGTGTCGCTCTTTCCTCGTACTCTGTGGATGGGGAGGAGGTGCCGAGGGAGGAGGCGGAGAGTGAGACAGGGTGGAGTGGAGAAAACAATTATTTAAACAAACAGATAGTGGTGGTGAAGAATGGAGTGGAGGGGGAAAGGAGCCGGAGGTAAAGAACATGGATAAAGGAGAAGGATAAAGGAGAAGGAGGCAGCAGCAGAATGGAGATAAAGAACTGGAGGTGAGAGAGAGAGCGAGAGAGAGAGCGAGAGAGAGAGCGAGAGAGAGAGCGAGAGAGAGAGCGAGAGAGAGAGCGAGAGAGAGAGCGAGAGAGAGAGAGAGCGAGAGAGAGAGAGAGCGAGAGAGAGAGAGAGCGAGAGAGAGAGAGAGCGAGAGAGAGAGAGAGCGAGAGAGAGAGAGAGCGAGAGAGAGAGAGAGCGAGAGAGAGAGAGAGCGAGAGAGAGAGAGAGCGAGAGAGAGAGAGAGCGAGAGAGAGAGAGAGCGAGAGAGAGAGAGAGCGAGAGAGAGAGAGAGCGAGAGAGAGAGAGAGCGAGAGAGAGAGAGAGCGAGAGAGAGAGAGAGCGAGAGAGAGAGAGAGCGAGAGAGAGAGAGAGCGAGAGAGAGAGAGAGCGAGAGAGAGAGAGAGCGAGAGCGAGAGCGAGAGAGAGCGAGAGCGAGCGAGAGCGAGAGCGAGAGCGAGAGCGAGCGAGAGAGCGAGAGCGAGAGCGAGAGCGAGAGCGAGAGCGAGAGCGAGAGCGAGAGCGAGAGCGAGAGCGAGAGCGAGAGCGAGAGAGAGCGAGAGAGAGCGAGAGAGAGCGAGAGAGAGCGAGAGAGAGCGAGAGAGAGAGAGAGAGAGAGAGAGAGAGAATGAATATATATATATACACTGTGTTTGCATTTGGCACACAAAGTGGCCTCCACCACCCTGTCTGGCTACTGTGCTTCATTTGCAGTATTTTAAGTTTTTTGCATCTCAGGGGAAAATGTTTGCTTGAGTGAGTGTCCCTTAGTTGGTGGCAGGGCCTGGGAGGTGGTTAAGTGAGAGAGATTATGCTGGCTGGCTGAGTGGGGGGGTTGCACTTGATTTGACGTGCAAAGATCTGAGTAGTGGCCTCAGCCTCCCTCTCCACCACCCTTACCAGCAGAGAGACCACCATTGCTGTCTTATGAATAAAAATAATTATTCTACTACCTCTGTATGTGTTTGTTTATTTTTAATGTTGTTTTAGGCTACTTAGATGTGCAGCAGCCAAGGCCAGCCAAGGCTTTTTTTTAAAGTAACTGAAATGTAATTGTAGTGATTACTTTGGAGGAAAAGTAAAGTAACCAGTTACTTTCAGAGCAATTGTAATTGTAACGGTAATTACTACTTTTGGGGGCCATGTAACTGTAACTTATTACTTTTAAAAAGTAATCTTCCAAGCTCTGCTCTGACCAAACAGATATTGCAAGTTTTTGATGCAATATATAAACCTAAAAAATCTGTTTGCCAGTAGACACATAGTTTTTACTTTTTGTTGTAGGATTCTCAGTTTTTATCATGTTCACTCTGTGTACTGATATAAAAGGAAAGGGATTGTCACCTACTTCTCCTGTTTTATTTTTCACAGATCCTTGCTCAGCTGGATGTTCTTGGAATGCAGCCTTGATTACTTTTTCTTCTCCCTGCAAAAAATCAAACTGTATTCTATTTCTGAAAACCTCACATAAATCCAAGATGCATGCAAGATAAAATATTTTTCTGGAACACAGAGCTTGCCTTTTATGAGTACAAAGGTAGGGTATGTGAGGAAAGGCATGTGCCAAGCTTTTTTCTTCCCACTTTTAAAAAATGCACTGGAAATGTTGGAAATGCTTTATACAAACACCCAAGAAATACAAAATAGTTAAGGTAACATCTTATTGGATCTTCAGATCTCCAGGTAACAAACACTTCTACCAGACAGAATGGAAAGGGAATTGATTATCAGCAGCGTTGTACAAGTCAAAATTTCCTTTTTTTTTGCAATTTTAGATAATGGCCTAATCACAAATGATTCAGCATTTGAAATATATATATATTAACTAGCATAAGACTAGAGAGCCAGTGTGGTGTAGTGGTTAAGGTGTTGGACTTCGACCTGGGAGACCAGGGTTCAAATCCCCACATAGCCATGAAGCTCACTGGGTGACCTTGGGCCAGTCACTACCTCTCAACCTCATGAAAACCCTATTCATAGGGTCGCCATAAGTTGGAATCGACTTGAAGGCAGTACATTTACATTTAGCATAAGACTGAAGGCTAGTAACAGCCCAGGTTATATAAACAGCCCATTGTTCTTTGTACTCAATAAAATTAGAAATTCCAGGGGCTCATAAGCAGAGCTTGGAAAAGTTACTTTTTTGAACTACAACTCCCATCAGCCCAATCCAGTGGCCATGCTGGCTGGGGCTTATGGGAGTTGTAGTTCCAAAAAGTAACTTTTCCAAGCTCTACTCATAAGTATCTATCCTACCTTGCTAATGGCAAGCACATTTTTCAATCTGGTGAGACAAACTCAGTGTGAGTTCAGGTAGATCCTACATCTTCATCCAAACTTGGGAGAATGGCAAGGGCTATTGCTGACATTCTCCACTGAAACTCAGAGAACTTGGAAAGTATGGGTCCCAAATGCCCTATTTTGGATCAACCTAGAATTTTGGTGTGCCAAACTTGTTTCCGTTGTTTTTATATCTCCTTTATGTGCACACGTCAAAACTAGACAATACCAGTCTGTAACCCTTGCACAATCTGGATATTTGGCTCCAGTGTTTCAGTAACCAAGAAAGCCAAAAATGCGTACACAGCAAGGGTTACAGCTTAAAAAAACCCTGTTCAGGCAACAATTCGTGGTTAGAACTTCCCAAAAATGACTCCGTTTTTTTGTTTGTGCCTAAAAGTAGTGCAGCTAAACAATTTCATCTTCTTCATCCTCCAGTTTGTCATACTCAGAGTAGACACATTGGAATTAATTTACATGACTAACTAGGTACATTTATTTCAATAGATCTACTCTGAGGAGAACTAAGTTGGATACAACCTATGGTTTCCTTAACAATGACACAGAAATGTACAAGAGAGTTGATCTGCAAAAGAGCTACACCAGTTGATACTGCAAGGCTCAAAAGAATGACAGTTCCATTTGATGAGTTCTAAGATTTATTTTGGAGCAGAGTGTACATTTAGTGGAATTTCAACTGGAACAAAACATTTTGTTTTTTTCTTGCGTGTCTAACCAAACTGAATTGGATCCAGTGATAGTAGATCAGAGTTTGCACATGAACACCATAACATGGCTTGGAAGTGGGCAAGTTTAACATTTTCCCAACGATTTTGTAGTGGGTGAGAAGCTAGCCTTGATGCCCATGAATATGTGTCTGCCACTTTCAGTGGCCACACTTGCGCTTTGTTGCCTGTTGTTGTCTCTCTTTATCACTGTGGTCAGTGATGGGGAATCAAAGATCTGGGGACCAAATGTTGCCACCCAGGCATCTCTATCTGGTCCTTGGTACTCTCCCCAGGCCATACCTAATTGCTAATGCCTAATTCCTCAATTTTTAAACTGGTTTTTTTATTCTCTGTTAGCTATAAGTATGAATGGTTTTAATATTGGAATTAGTTTAATTTTATTTTAATCTAGACTCTGTATGTTTTAATTATATGTGTTTTTTATCTGGAAGCCGCCGCGAGTTCCAGTTTTGGAAGGATGGTGGGGTATAAATAAAGACAACAACAACAACACCTCCTCTAACTGGCCCTGCTTTGCACCCTCCTTGAGTATTTTTGCTTAGCTGGAATGAGTTCCTGAACTCTGTTAATGCTTCTTGCTTCCTTGGAGATTAGAGCGGTATGCAAGAATGTGTAGAAACTAAAAAATGTGTTAATGTGCCCACTTTTACCTCTGGCCCTGCCAATCATTGGCATGAGGCACCTGGAAGGTTACCCAGAAGGAAACACAGCCCTCAGCTTGAAAAAGGGTTTCCCAACCGCATACGTGGCCTTAGTGCTACTACATGGTGTTATAGTCTCCCTGAGAACATCTTCACTGTTTACTTCCTCTATACAGTACTCACACTCTGATGTTGGGAACACCATTTCAACTTCTTAATCATAGTTAATTTCCTAGTAGCTTGACAATGTGCCAGTGTGTCACAGTCAGATATAGCATGGGCTGGTAACAGACTTTGCACACTATCTTGGTGTTTCTTCAGTTTGTCCTAGGTTAATGACTTGTCTTCCATAGCTTGTTGCTTCTTTAGTGACTTTCCCTGCCACATTAAACTCCCAGCAGTAGTGTACTAGCAAAACAAACACATCACTGTCATCTGAAATCATCCTGATGCATTTGTGATGACACACAGTGACAACAGAGATCCCATGCTGTAACAAAATAATGTCTGCTTCCTCATGTGTTTTAAGGTCGCTGTGTTGAGAGACAATGCCATATAGGGTTTGAGCAGGTATGTCATCATTTGCTTTTTGCTCTCAATATTTGTTAGCACAACTTGTTTTGCTGGCAATGGAAACTGTTTTGAAAGTTTGAGGTACCCTGATGTAGCTTGACCTCATTATTTTCTTGAAGCAGAGTTAATACTGTAGTCATAATGCCAGTATGTAGTTAATACTGTGTGCAAGCTTGCAGAATACACACTCCCCCCCCCAAATTGGCAACTATTCCATTCAAAGACCAGTGGATAGTCCATATTTTAGTGCAGCAATGGATCCCTATTACTTCTGGAGTATCCACAAGTGTTGCTGACACTTCAGTTCTGAGTGTGTTTTTTGCGCAGATGTGTTTTTTGCAATATGCATGCCATCTGTGTCCACAAAAAGGCTGGAATAGGTGCTGTCCTGCCCAGAGCCTGAGGCAAGAGACTGAGGCGAGGCTTGGTTCAATTCTCATTTTATTGTGATGGTTACATCCAAAGCAGTGTGCTTCATAAACCTGTCTACTCTAGCTCACTACTTTCCCTAGCTAGGCTACCTAAGCAGTCTCTGCAGTGAGAGGGGAGTTTTGACTCAACACTAGAGTCCGGGAGGGCACCTGCTTAAGTAGGGAAGGTCTTTGCTTGTAAACAGCTCCTCTAAAGTTCCACCCTCTGAAAGTCCCTCTTCTCGCTGTCTCGCGTGGGGTGAGGGGGCAAGCCTCTGGCGGCCCATCCAACAGTGGGGCTTTGCTAGGTGACGGCTTGGCTTCGGGGAGTGGGAAGCTGGTCGGCAGGGAAGTGTTTGAAGTGCCAGGTGGGGATTCCTGTGGGGGCAGGGTTGGCATCCACGAGGGGTCGCTTCCCAACGGCTCAGGCAAGGAACTCACAGGCGGCATGGGAATCGCCTCGATGGGGGGGGCTAGCTGGGGAAGTCTGCAGGCTGACAGTGCGCACCCTTCCTTCAAAGCTCCCAGGGACCTCATCCTCATCTGACACCTCTCCCTGAGCTAGCTGCTCTTGTGCCTGGGGTGCAACATCATCCCCCCCTCCATGCACCATCTCCCCCCACCCCCTGGGCTTGGGCTTGTCCAGGTAAGTGTCATGGAAGTCCCTCACCAAGTCCGGAGCATGAACGTCGTTGGCTGCTTCCCACGAACGCTCCGTCTGGTCGAATCCCTTCCAGTGAATCAAATATTGAAGCCGCCCTTGGAGCTTCTGCGAGTCCAAAATCTGCTCCGCTTCATATTCCTCTTGCCCATTCACTGCAAAGGGGGGGGGGCGGACGCACCTCTGGCATTCTGTGGGGAGGATGTAGAGAATGCTCCAGAGTAAGCAGGGAGCAATGAAACACTGGATGTACCTTGAAAGAAGGAGGCAGCCTCCGGCGAAAAGCCACTGGATTGATCTAAGCCTCCACCTCAAAGGGGCCCACCTTTCCAACTTCCAGCTTATGGTAGCGTCCCCGTGTGGGCAGGTAACATGTGGACAGCCACACCCTGTCTCCCACATGGATCACAGGCCCTTCCTGTCGATGTTGATCTGTGGCTCTCTTATAATCCGCTTTCGCCCTCTCTAGCTGTTCCTTCAACAGCTGCTGCATCGCCTGCCAGAATGGCGGGGCTGATGCTCAGGGGTGGTATCCCAGGTTGGCGAAGAATGGAGTCCATTGCATGGTAGCGTGCACTGCGTTGTTGTAAGCAAACTCTGCTAAGGGCAAAAAGGCCACCCAGTTGTCTTGCTGATAATTCACATAGCAGCGGAGATATTGCTCTAACGTGGCATTCACTCTCTCAGTCTGACCATCCGCCTGCGGGTGATGAGACAACAATAGTCTCAGTTCGCTCTGCAGCAGTTGCCACAAGGCCAAAACAAAGCCGTAAATTGTGTCCCTCGGTCCAAAACTAAACTGTCTGGGAGACTGTGCAACCTGTACACATGCTGCACATCCAGCTGAGCCATGTCTCATGCATTGGGGAGTCCCGAGCATGGAATGAAATGAGCCATTTTAGTAAAAGCATCCACCACTAACAACACTGTTGTCTTCCCCTGAAAGGGGGGAAGGTCACTGATGAAGTCCATAGTTACCATCTGCCAAGGACCCTGGGGGGTAGGGAGTGGCTCTAAGAGTCCTGCTGGTCGCCCTGTGACGTGTTTAGCTCTGGCACAGGTGGGGCAGGACTGAACATAACGCTCCACCTCCCCCTTCATCTGGGGCCACCAAAACTCCCTGGCAACTGATTGCAAGGTTTTGAAGACTCAAAAGTGCCCAGCACTGGGGGAGTCATGACACTGACCTTGGCTCTCACGTCCCCAGGAGGCACATACATAGCATCATGGTGATACAGCACCCCCCCTTCAGAGTGCAACCCTCTGCACTCCCAGTAGGCTACTCCTCTAATTCTGAGCATGTCTCCTGGACAAACAGATCGTGTTCTTGCACCAACCGCAGATCCTCCACCCAAGAGTCTTGGCACACCACCTTCTCAAGGGCTATGATCAGTTGCTGCGGTCTCGGAGTCGGATTCTCCAAGTACTCCGGTTTGCGGGACAGAGAGTCTGCCCTTTTGTTCTGTGCCCAAGGAATGCAATGAATCTTGACGTGGAAGCGGGCGAAGAACTGCGCCCAGCACACCTGTCTCTGGTTCAGCTTACGGGGAGTGTGGAGGCTCTCCAGGTTCCGATGATCGGTGAGCACCTCAATCTCATGCTGCGCTCCTTCCAAATGATGTCACCAAGTTTCAAGCGCATCCCGAATGGCCAGCAGCTCCTTTTCCCACATGGTGTAGTTTTGCTCTGAACTAGTCAACTTCCGCTAAAAGAAAACGCATGGTCTCTCAGACACCCCCCCCATGCCGGTTGTAAAAGCACTATGCTGATGGTCACGTCCAACGCATCCATCTCCACACAAAGGGATGGGCTGGGTTTGCGTGTTGCAGTATAGGTTCTGAGGAGAATTGAACCTTCAGCTCCTCGAAGGCTCCTTGCGCGGCATCAGTCCAGTGGAAGGGGCCCGGTCCTTTCAGGGAGTCAGTGAGGGGCACAATCTTCTCAGAGTAGTTAACAATGAACCGATGGTAGTAGTTGGTGAACCCCAGGAACCACTGAAGGCCTTTCTTTGTTTTTGTAGCGCGCTATAGCTGATCTCCCCCTCTTCTGGCTCGATCAGACTCCCATGCTCGATCTGATCGTGCTGGAGGAGGAGATCAACTGTAGAGCTCTACAGCTGATCTCCTCCTATGGCATGATCAGCAGGTTAGGTTCCAGACCCCCACGTACAGCTGATCCGCTTTTCGGCGGGGGTCTGGAACCTAACCTGCTGTATGAGTGGGGCCCTACCGTACTGCGATCTGCTGCAGGCATGTCTATCAGAGGAAGGTATGCTACTTTTATAACTGATTGTTCTTTTCCATCCTTCCTGATGGACTAATCTGGTGTTAAACCCAGGGTATACTGGAGCTGAGGGATCATTAATCATTGACTTCATGAAGAGGAAATCTAAGTCTTGAACTTGTTGTAGAGATAAAATTTGATAAGCAAAAACTTTAAAGCTAGGCACTGCTTGGCTTCATTTTTTGCTATAGGAGGTTTTTTGGGGTGGACCTGTATAGTTGAGGAGGATGGCTAAATTTGTTTAACTATTTGAGTGCTGAAGTGGTTATCAACATTCATTATTGCTGGCCTCAGCTACTACTGGGAGAAAGGGTGGAATATAAATCTAATAAATAAATAATTATCAGGGAGCAAAACCACTATAATATATAGTCACAGCTGCACTATTATGAAAGGCACAAATCCACATAATATTGTTGTCTTAGACATTTACCTTGAATTCTAACCATTTATGTTGCCTGAACAATTTTTTTAGCAGTAACATTGGCTCCATGATCATTTCCAGCTATCTCAGTTATTGAAACATTGGAGCCAAATATCTCAAGGGTTACAGAGTAGCATCATCTGGTATTGATATCTGCACATAAAAGAGATATCAAAATAACAAAAACATGTTTGGCACACCAAAATTCCAAGTGACTACCCCCACTTTTCCTCACCTAGCCGATTCTTAGGGGAAAAAGGGGACAGCTTTCTCAGGCTGTATGTGGCTGTTCCCAGCAGAGAAGGGTCACACACAGCCAAAGTGAGCAGGATTTAACCCCCATTTGTCAAGCAGAGATTAAATCCGGTTGTTTAGGCTGCAGGTGCCTGTTCCCTGTTGGGAACAGGCAGCCACCGCCAATGCAGAATTGAACCCCACCCTCCCATCGTCTGTCATAAAGTGAAGCCGGTTGATTGAAAAGGCATGGTTTGGGGAAAATGGTCTTGCGTATTGGACCTGCAGGCCAGAGGTTCCCCAGCCTTGCTCTTCAGGGTTAGACAAGAATCCTTGTCCTGAGTGGAGAAAGGGGAAGACAGAACAGGCTGTCAGATAATTTGACTAAACCGAACAACATTAAAAGAACAAGCAAGATCTTAAATAACTACTTCCCAGAGAGAGGGTGATGTGAGCAGTACCGGCTGCTCCTCTTCTTCAATGCTGTCATCACTTGCTTGCCTGCTGGTTCTTTCCTGAGAAAACAGTCATGGAAGCAAGCAACGAAAGCAGCAGCAAGGAGCAGCCCATAGTAGTGGTGAGAAAGAAGGGGCACTCACTGAGGGCCTAAGGCCCACTGAAGGCATCTTGCCTGACAACCCCACAAAACCTGGATCTGGCATGGGGTGATTTTCAGAGGTAACCTGAACAATGGTTGCAACTTAAGATACCAAGTCAAAGGTAAAAAGAATCCCCAATAGTGTGTGTAACAACTGCTAGTATGTTAATAAGTATGGACAATTTGTCCGTTCAAACTCTCTCCAACAAAAAAGCTCACACCAATGTAAGAAATGTAAAGGTAGAAATCTTATCTGAAAGTGAAGAGAGATCTTGGTCTGGGAGCAGTGGTAACATGAGCCGATACCACAAATTCTGGTTGTTTACTAGCAATAGGTCAGAACATGACTACAACGCTCACCGCTAGGAGATCTGCCAACTTTTGGTGCAACTTCTTATTGTCCTGCCTCAGCCTCAAAATTGATTCCTTGTTCTTCTTAATGTTCCATTGGGAGTTCTCATAGAAAGCTTTCCGATCACCTTCTGTAATGAGTACAAATGAAACTTCTCTGCTTATTTCAAATAACAAAGCATGACCAAAGTTGCTGCCAATTTTGGTAACTTTCAGTCACCTTCATTTCCTCTCACAGATATGCAACTGTGTTAACTGCATGATGCACTCAATAAAATGACAGAAGTACTGTATGACATACTTTGAGGAATTGGATTTAGTGTTTCTGGAATCAGAAGCATAACCAAAAAAGAGGCTTGATACGTGGCCTCTTTCTATAAGAAACCCAATAGCCTTTTAAAGGTGTCAAGCATTTTTCTTTGATCTTCTATTTTTCTATTCTAGAAAACAGATCCTGCAGGGCAATCATACATCTATTGTAGTAGAAATATCTTTCATATACTCTCTTGACCCCTGGACCCCAACAAAAGTGTACTAGGATGGGATGTACCAGATTTGTTAATTTTAATTGGACTTCTGGTACCACTAGAAATACGAACATTGGCTTAGTCAATGGGATTCATAGATCGTATCCAGTGCTGCCATTCTGCTTGCACCAAATACTTCCTCTTGTACAAAGGATCTTCCCCTTTCTCTCCTCTGCAGGCCCACCCCCAGTGCATCTTCAAAATCTGCTCTGGAAGGTTGGGAGGCCCTGGAACAGATTTTGGTAGTTTGCAAGAAAAGGAAGTCCCATTGCATGAGTGGAACTCAGTGTATCTTCGATACAACCCAATGAAACCAGCACTTCTCAGTGTCTATATATTTATTTACTGAAATATTTGTAGACCGAACTTTCATAAAAATACACCAAGGTGGTAACTAGACTTTGTAACAACACCAGCTTGGTTATGGCATGCTCTCACATTCTCTGGGCTTCTCCCAAAGAATCCTGGGAACTGCAGTTTGTTAGGGGTGCTGAGAGTTGTTAAGAGAGCCCTATTGCTCTCACAGAGCTGCAGTTCCCAGAGCTCCCTGGGGAAAAGGACTGGTTGTCCTCCTCTCTCCTGCTGAGACTGTGCAAATGATAGAGCTGTGCCAGGTTCCTGTAACATACAATAGGGCAAGTGGTTAGTCAGAAGCATAAGTGAAGAAGCCCCGACTTGCAAACAGTCACTAGCCTGAGCTCCTGCAATGTGTATGAATTGTTCTCAAGTCATCAAACAGGGAAGCTTTACAAACATTCATGTTTTTGCCCTTTAAACCACAAATGAACAGATACAGATGAGTGGACATGTAGGCTAATAAGTAATTTTGCAGACCCAATAATGTTAGTGGAATTATTTGCAACACTGATTTAGCCTGCATAAGCAATGCCTCTCTTCCAGGGAATTCTACCGCAGCAGGGGCTCCTCTGGGATCTTTCCCCCAAGTGTTCAGCATGAATACACCCAATCAACATGGATATTAGTAGCATTCCACCTCCTCACGGATGAACCTTGAGGAAAATCAGAGTATCAGATTTAGATTATTTTGGATAATACCTGGATTATTTTAGGAAGAAGTCTTTTCCTCTCTGCTATTCCATCAATAAAATAGTAGCAACCTAGCTCACAGGGTGTTGCAAAAAGGAACAAGGCAAGAAAATAGTGTTCCTGATGTTTCGTTTAGTGATCGATATACCTAAATTAATAACATAGGAACATGGGAAACTTACTTATACCAAGTCAGACCATTGTTCATCTAGCTCACTATTGTCTACTCTGACTAGCAATGGCTTTCCAGGGCTTCAGGCAGGACCTATTCCCAGCCCTACCTGGAGACACCAGTGGTAGAACGTAGGTCATTTTGCATGCAAGGCAGATGCTCTGTCAATGAGGTAAAGTCCTTCCCCAGAATGTAACATACCATAGTTATATAAAAAAATAGCTGCAACACACAGAAAAATGCTTTCCAGCCTAAATTACTACCTACTCTGCATTACTCTTGAGCTTCCATGGTAATTCACATTATAGTTCAAACTTATGCATGCTTACTCAGAAGTTAAGTCCCACTGAGCACAATAAGGCTTACTAGTAAGTGTACACAGAATAGCTGTCTTACTCACAAGGGCCATTCATTATCATCCATTTCTGAGTGCTTCATCCTCCAAAGTCAAACACTCCTTACCTAGGAGTTGTATCTTGTTCTGCAGCTCTGTGATCTGTTCGTGGACCGGGGGCTTTATTCCTTCTAGTGCCTGTGTCACCGGCATGGTAGCAGTGGGATCGATCGGTGGGGAGTCAGTGGGCTAGAAAGATGCAGTGTGTGAGGAGTGAAGTGGAAACAGTATGTGGGCTGGACAGTAAAATAGGGTTTCCACACACAAATGTTGGGGTACCTGGTACTATCTCAGCCCCTTGAAGCCCCCGGATCCCTTCCACAAGAGAGAGCTTTTTAGACAAAGGCTTTCCTCCCTTGCACACGGCCACCACCCCTTTTGAAGCCCACCGTTGCCCCTTTGCCAGCCTGTAGCCTCCTCACTCCAGCATCAGCATATATACGCCTGTATCTGTCTCTATGGCGACCAGTTCCGATGCAAAGCGTCCATTGGCTGAGAGAGAGAGAGAGAGAGAGAGAGAGAGAGAGAGAGATGCATGATGGGAGGAAGGTCAAACTTTTTTTTTTTTTTTGCTTGGCCGGAGGTTAAATCAATCTGGTGACATCGCTGTTGTCGCGCGGGGAAATGGGACAGGAGGTTTTTTTTGTACTTTCAGGTGGGAAAGAAGCAAGGAGCGAGATTGGCGCCTTCAGTTCATTGTGGGTAGCGCTGGTGAGAACAGAAAATTTACTTCCGCCGCTCTCGTGATGGCTACATAAGGAAAGGGAAGTGCGCGCCACTCCCAAAACGGCGCCTGGGCGAAAAGACTGAATAAAGTCCCCTCACCACGCTTTCAAGCGGATGTTTCGTCATCTCCTTCCGCTTTCTTGACGGTGGACTTGGGACCTTCTTTCCACGAGGATTCCCGCGCCCGGTTGGTAAATGGGGGGTTGGCTGGACTCGTAAGGCCGGGGCGCGTTCGCGTTGGAAGCTGCTCTCCAGGGGGCGGTGGAGGAAGAGCGGCGGAAAGACGCGGTTGAGAAGCGGGGGTGGCCCTGCACCTGTATTCGCAGTTGGTGTGCGGGTGGCTGGTTTTGTGGTTGGCCGCCACGTACGAGAATTCCCCAGGCTGCATTGCAGGGTGGGACGGTGGCTGCATTGCACGTGAGGTGATCCTCATCGGCTATTTGTGACAGTCGCCAACCGAATTTCCTCCCACAATTAATTTTTGCTTATGCACCATCTTTCCATATGCTCAAGGCGGTTCATTAGCAAACTGACAAAAATTACAGTACCCACCCCCAAAGAAAAATCCCACTTAGGTTACAAAGAGAGTCAGTGTAGGTTAGAGTGTTGGACTAGGATTTGGGAGACCAGGGTTCGAATCCCCAGTCAGTCATGAAGCTCACTGGGCCAATCACGGCCTCACAACCTACCTTGCTTCACAGGGTTGTTGTGGGGATTTAATGAGGAGGGAGAGGACCATGTATGCCACCTTGAGCTCCTTGGAGAAAGGTGGTATATAAATGAAATAAATAATAAATCTGAATAGTTAAAACACAAATTCATAGTAAGACAACAAAAAAACAACAATCTATTAATTAGTTTATTGAAACAAACAGTTTATAATTACTAGATCATAACATTTCAGCTTGGGGAAAACAGGTCAAGAAATACCAATTAATACAGATTGACCTGAGACCGCACAGAGGATTTGGAGGGTGGATTGGCTTGATGTGGGGAACCCAATGCCAAAAAGTTTTTTAAAAATTCTTATTTTAGGTTAGGGTTAGGGTTAAATTTCAGAAGGCGGTAATTGCTTCTAGTAATCCAAGGGTAATTAATATTCTATATCTTCTAGGTATTTGTTGATCTCTGCTTCTCCTAGGAAATTATTTTAAATTCATCTAAAAACCTCTGCTGGGAGCATTTAGCATTTAGGTGGATGCAAAAGGTAGAAATCCAGAGGTAAATTATTGCAGCTGATCAACAAGAATTGCCAGAAATAAAAACCCTGTACAGAAGAATGTCTCAAAGGCTATCAAGAATTAGGAAAAGGTGGCCGTTCCTCTCTTATAACGTGCACCAATCAATATATTCCAATATATGAATATATTCACAGAGACTGCAAGAGCCAGGACTTGTGAAAAGGTGATCAGGAAAGTTTTATGCTAGTTGGGGTTTCTGTTTTCCATGCTAATGAAGGTTAATTTGAGTTTAGCATACAAATTGCTGAACTATTCTTTGTTTTCTTCAGGAAGGACAAAAGTTCTAATTTATACTTCTCAGAGATTGTGCTGGCCAAGAACTGGGAATTTCCCTTAGAGCGTTTCAGAATATAAAATTAGACAGCTGTTAATTAAGCAGATAGAAAGGAGGAAGAGGTACATTTTGACAAAGAAATGCCCATCATTAAAAATAACAGCTTTGCTGGCTGTTTCCAAAAATGGAGTTTTGCCCTTTTAAAATGGAAGTTGGTAATGTGCTGCTCAAATTCTTGACCACTATAGTATATGTTCATTACAGCTGGGCTTTAAAGGCAGAAAAAGCATGAGAGACTCATACTGCTTCTGCTTTATTCCTGCTGCACATAAGAATCTGCCTCTACCCCCAGTCCTTTGGCAGGCACAGAGAGCAGCAGGTGTGGGGGAAGATGCAGGTCTTCTCGTTTGTGCTATGGGTAGGCAAAAGAGCAGTGGCAGTCTCTCCCAAAGCACTGTGATAGACTCCTGCTGTTTCTTACTTCCGATCCCAGTACAAATGAGAGAAGATGCTGTCTCTTCCCCATAGTTTTACTTTCCTGAAGCCCAGGTACAGCAACTGATTGAACAATGATGTGAAGCAAAGCCCAGTCTCTGAGGACTAGAGCATGTAGCTGTCATTGGGATGCCATCTAGGGCCTTCCTACAGAGAGTCATTCCTATTCTAGCTGTAACTCATGGAACAACTTTGTAAGTAGCTCTGTATGTTATGGCCAGGACAGGGATTCCTTTTCAAAGAGAAGCCTTTATTAGCACACGCAAGGCAACTATAATGCTCTGAATTGTAGGAACAGAGGAAGATGTCTTATATTGAGTCAGACCATTGGTCCATCTAGCTCAGTGTTTCTTAACCCGGGGTGCACGCACCCCCGGGGGTGCGAGACACTTTTTCTAGGGGTGTGAGGCCCAACCAAAGATTTTGGAAAACTGTCATTTATCTTAGCTAAGTTAGGCTAAAACACACATTAAAATAAAAAAAATGAACTGTATTTTTTTCAGGGGGTGCAAGAGCATATTTTGGAAATCCAAGGGGTGCTGGCAGTGGAAAAGGTTAAGAACCACTGATTTAGCTCAGTATTGTCTAGCACTGACTGTCTGCAGCTCCCTAGACTTTCAGACAGAAGTCTCTGCCAACCTTACCTGGAGATGTTGGGAATTAAATCTGGGACCTTCTGCATGCAAAGCAGATGCTCTGCCACTGAGCTATGGCCCTTCCCCAGTTTTGTGGAAACCTGGGGTCAGAGAAATAGTAGGTGCATGTCCATTCCCCTCTAGCTTCTTATTTCCAGTTTTGGCAATCCCTGATGACCCAGATCTTGGATCAAGGCCCCTTTCCTAATGAAGATAGGAAAGCAGGCAGGCTGCACCAGAAAAAACGAATTGGAGTGATTTTTTAAAAACGGGGGGAGATTACAATTCTTAGTCAGGAGAGCAAAATGTTTATGCACCAGTCTTGAGTGGGGCTGAAAAGAATTCCAGACCACAGTTACTTAGAAGATCCCTTAAAATCAGTCTCCTAGGGTTTTTGAGTCCTGAGAAAAATAAACCCTGTGATTTCTTTTTGAAACTGGAATAATTTAAAAAGGCATCAAGCTTCGGTCAAATAAAATACCTGAATTCAAATTGTTTTTGAAATGTGAAGGGAATTGTGATTTTTTGTGGTGAAGCGCAGGATGGGGGCAGAATTAACATTTGCTCCTCCACCTGTTTCTGGTAGTATGGAAGAAAGTCTTCTGTTTTTCCCTTTCCCTCAGGAGCTGCTGCTACTCTTGCCTGTGGATCATGCTGTTGCTTTCTCTATTGCTGTCCTTGCTCTCTGGCCTGGCTTCTCCTGTGGAGGTGAAGCGTCCACGGGGTGTCTCCTTAACAAGTGAGTTCCTAGCAGATAGAATACCAAGCTAGGAGGCAGCTTGGAAATCCTCCTATATGGCTTCTTCTGTTCTGTTGTGGTGGAGAATATCTGCCTGTATTATACATTTGTGAATACAACCTTCGTTTGTTAGAAAGCCCTACAGTTATTCTGTATGATAACTGTTTACTTATTTTCCTGGCTGAAAAATGGAGGCGGTGAGGCAGGAAACTGTCATTACTTCCTGCTCCAAGCACTAGACTTCATTCAGTCCCAAAAATAAGAAATAAAGTGCCAGAGTCCTGACATTTGTAACTAAGCACGCATATACACTATTACACTTATTTCCTGTACATGATGGTTGTGTTTCTGATGACTTGCTCTTCCTTTCCGATACATATTTGGAGAATTGTTATTTTGGAAGCATTTCCTAATTCTCTGAGCAGTCTCATTTCTTGCCAGAGGCCCCAGCCACCTAACCTCCAGGTTTGTATTGCATTCTATATGGTCAGAGTTCACATTTCTATCCCCCTTCACTAAACTAAGAGCTAAACGGGTATCTGAAAAGTCACTGTATTACACATGTCCATGCGACAATGGACTGGATGAGGGCTAATAAACTGAGACTCAATCGAGACAAGACTGAGATGCTGCTAGTGGGTGGTTCTTCTGACCAGATGGTGGATGTCCAACCTGTTCTGGATGGGGTTGCACTCCCCCTGAAGGAGCAGGTTTGTAGCTTGGGGGTTCTCCTAGAACCATCTCTGTCACTTGAGGCTCAGGTAGCCTCGGTGGCACGGAGTGCCTTCTACCAACTTCGGTTGGTGGCCCAACTACGTCCCTATCTGGACAGGGATAACCTGGCTTCAGTTGTCCATGCTCTGGTAACCTCCAGATTAGATTACTGCAATACACTCTACGTCGGGCTGCCTTTGAAGATAGTTTGGAAACTGCAGCTTGTGCAAAATGCAGCGGCCAGATTGGTAACGGACCAGACGGTCCAAACATATAAAACCGATTCTGGCCCGCTTGCATTGGCTGCCTGTATGTTTCTGAGCTTGATTCAAGGTGCTGGTTTTAACCTATAAAGCCTTACATGGCTTAGGATCACAATACCTGATGGAACGCCTCTCCCGATACGAACCCACCCGTACACTACGTTCAAGATCAAAGGCCCTCCTCCGGGTGCCTACTCCAAGGGAAGCTGGGAGGGTGGCAACAAGGGAGAGGGCCTTCACAGTGGTGGCCCCCAAATTATGGAATGATCTGTTTGATGAGGTGCGCCTGGCGCCAACGCTGTTATGTTTTCAGCACCAGGTCAAGACTTTCCTCTTCTCCCAGGCATTTTAGCATGTGTTTTAAATTGTTTTTATATTGTTTTAAATTTTAAAATTGTGTTTTAAATTGTTTTTAAAATATGTTTTTAAATTGTGTATTTGTTTTAATGCTTTTGATTGCTGTAAACCGCCCAGAGAGCTTTGGCTATGGGGTGGTATACAAGTGCAATAAATAAATAAATAAAATATTAGTTCAGTCTATGAACTATTTTGCATGAAATACTGCGATCTTTTTTACATGAGACATGAAAGCACATTTGAGCCTCTCTTGATGAAGAAACAGCACATGTGGTAGTTTAGTTATTTGTTTAACAAAATTTATATACCGCTTGAGTGTTAGAAAACCTCTTAAATTTATCAATAAAAACAGTTAAAAATAAATAAATAATTAAAAACATTTTTTTAAAGATTGAAAGCAACAACAGACTAAAAATAGATTAAAACACATCAACTTCTAAATGTCTGGATAGGCTTACCTGAACAAAAATGTTTTAAGCAGGTACTGAAAGGAAAACAGCGAAGGTGACCGCCTGATGGCAGTAGGCCGGGAGTTCTAAAGTGTGGGTGCTGCCACGCTAAAAGAACGATTTCTTACAAGTGCAGAAAGTGTACTAGGTGGCATCTGTAACAACGTTGGTTCCGCAGATCAAAGTGGTAGAGTGTGCACATATGGGGTAAGGCAGTCCCGCAGGTAAACTGCTCCCAAGCTGTGAAGGGCTTTATATACCATTAGCAACACCTTGATCCTGGCCTGGTAATAAATTCGCAACCAGTGCAGGTCCCTGAGCAGAGGTGTCATATGCTGAGAGGGTCTCATTCCTGTCAGCAACCTTGCTGCACCGTTCTGCACTAACTGGTTTCCAGGACAAGCACAAGGGAAACCCCATATAGAGTGCATTGGATTACTCCAGTGTGGATGTCACCAGTGCTGCTGTGGTCATGCTCTCCCAGTCTAGGAAATGTAGCCGGCCAGATAGGCGACTCAGAAATAAAATGTATTATTATTATTCATGAATGATGTCAAGGAGTAATCGTTACCTGTGGTCTAATTAGCATTGTGTTCAAGGATTTTGCATTGTGTACGTGGTGTGGGATGCTACAAGGCTATGCCATGATATTGCTATTATGGGTTTTTTTGTCACCCAGAATGTGTGTGATATGGTTTGTGCCTTGAATGATGGCCATTGGACTCCAATACCTTTCTAGGTTGATGTATTTTCATTCATCTCTTTACGTTCTTGAAACCAAGTATCTTTTTGTCATTCTCAGACCATCACTTCTATGATGAATCAAGGCCATTTACTTGTCTGGATGGCTCAGCAACAATAGCCTTTGATAGAGTCAATGATGATTACTGTGACTGCACAGATGGCTCAGATGAGCCAGGTAAGTGAGGTGTGCTTCAGAGATGCCAACCTCAATGAACCTTGCTGCTTGTTGCTGTTGTAATCTGATATTTCCTAATACTGTGCTTCATGGGTTTACCCAGCTGCCCAGCATAAGCTCCTTCCTCTCAACAAGGAACACCTCTAGACCTGAGTCAGGTACAGGGTGGTCAGTATGGTAGCCCTCAAGTCAAAGTCCATTTCCCAACCTGGGTTCCTTAGAACCTATCTAATGAAAATTAAAAATAGAAAAAGCTTCCTCTTTTTGGATAAACCTGGCTTGCTCTGCAAGTGTCCTTACAAAGGAAACAACAAATACAGCTACCAGGCAGGGAGATGGGAAGAGGAGGCAAGGGATCTAGCCAATTCTTGCTTACAAAGGCATCCACAAGGTCTGAGCGGCTCCTGGGCAAACCACTGATCCGTTTGGGGTTCAGTGAAGTGCCCAGTGATAGGGGAAAAAATTTCCTGAAGGGCATAAGCTCTAACACAAAGAGTGATTACATTAATGACAATACTGAACAGAAATGTGCAGTTTCAAGAGGATCCATTTTACTGGATCTGACATATGTGACTCTACTCTCTTCTTCCCTCCCTGAAACTGGTTGCTGCCATTTTCCTTCCAGCGGTGTGCCAGATTATCCCCACTTTTCCCACTATCCTTCCGGTTGCTTTACGTTCAGCTGCTTGCATGCTGATCTGAGCTTTGAAAAGCATATATAGCACTGAAGGCGAAAGTGGGAAGGACCGTCATTCTTCCAACTCGTACTTTCAAGGGGTGGGGTAAGATAACTACTCTCACCACCCCATGTTAAGAGGGGCAGTAAGGGGAGGGATGCTGTGTGAGCACCAGGGGAAGTTCTCAAGAGCAACTTTGCGTTTTGTCACCACAGGCTTGGAGCAAAGCTAAAATAGACACACTGTTCTGGGCATATGCAGAGCTCCAGCTGAACCAATCTTCCTGGTAACAGACTCTAAAGCTGAATGTGTAGGTAGTTTCTCTTAAAGGTTTAGAAGTCATAAATGTTGTAGATGGGACTTATTTGCTAGGTCTGGATCTCAGACTTCTTCCACAGTTCTTCATCCTTGTCCCCTTGCTTTAAAGAACCCATTTAGTGTTTCCAAACTCCATCCGCTTCAGGCCATTCTGCAAAAACAAAGATAACTAGCTGCACCATGTGGGCCAGTTCAGCATTGCCACTTTGCCTTGTTTAGTCCAAGGGAGGGAAAGTTGGTTCTTGTAGATAGCTGTTAGTATCCTATACATGAAAGAGAAGGGCCTCATCCTAACTTGGAGGAGGATCTGTCCCTCTCCTCCCCCCCCACATCTTAAATGTGTTAAATGCACCCATAAAATCTCATTTCCTCCCCCCTTTCCTCCCAGGGACTGCTGCTTGCCCCAGTGGCCGCTTCCACTGCTCCAATGCTGGCTACCGGCCTCAGTACCTTCCCTCCTCCCGTGTCAACGATGGGATTTGTGGTAAGTTTTGCCAGCGATGGGATTTGTGGTAAGTTTTGCCAGCGTGTGCCAGCAGAAGGCCTCCAGCTGTGGGAGCCAAGCCCAAGTGATTGGATGTTAATGGCTCTCCTTGTTGTCTACCTTTCAGACTGCTGTGATGCAACAGATGAGTACAACAGCGGCATTGTGTGTGAAAACACCTGCAAGTAAGCCGTGGCCTTTAACCTTTCCGGAAATTTTTCTTCTCCTTGGAATGCTGGTTCAAAGGCAGCCCCAGAGGCTAGGTTTGGGCTAGTTTGGTAAAGGACAGAGTATGAGTATACACTTGGTTCCAGGCACCAGGCAATAAAGTTATTTTGTACAGCATCTAAGCTTCCCCATCTCAAAGAAAGAAATCCACTCAATAGTTTTACTGTTTAACCACAGGACACTACAGTAATAAAACTCGGTGTTAAAATCAGAACACTGACTCAGTCTTAACCAATCTGAGACTTTTAAAAAGACAAATTATTTTGATAGCTCACTGCGTTGTCTTGCATAACAGCACATCTCAACTTTTCAGTGGCTGCAGTGAGTTGTGTGATGCTGTAGGTCAGCGGCAGGGAACATCTGTTCTGTGGACTAATCTTGGCCTGCCATCTGGTCAAATTTGGCTTGTGAAGCCATTTTCCCCAATCCACACTCACCTGCCTATCAGCTGTTGTCACTGATGGGGTCAGCTGATCAGCAGGAGCAGTTAAGTCCTGCATTCCCAATAGGAAACAGGGTCCTGCAGCAGGATTTAATCCCTGCACATCAGTAGACGACTAGGAGTAAAATCCTGCTCAGTTCTCAAAGGCTCCAATGGAGCAGGAGCTGCCTGAAAGCCTTTTGCAAAAGCTTCCTGAAAAGCCCCTTCTCTCATTTGGGGGGGTGAAACATCTTCACGCAGCTGCCATTCTCTTTCCCCCACCCCTCTCCTGATCGCTTGTTTAATCAGAATTTAAATCCTATTTAAACACGCAATGTGGAGACGTTCCTTCGTCTCTCCATCCTAATGTCCTGCTAAAAGGCACATTTTTCCCATCGTTTTAGCAGGCAATTCCATGCACTCTTGCATGGGATTTTCTGCTAAAACAACAAGGAAAAAAGCCATCTGTTTAGCAGCCCCTTGCAAGATGTTTGTTTGATAGGTGGGTGGCCCTGCCCATCTGTCAAATTTGGCTTGTTAGGCTGATTCTGTTAAGAATCTGGCCTGTGGAGCCAAAAAGGTTCCCCACCCCTGCTGTAGGTCATAGGTTATTTCTTTAAATATATCTCTATTCTTCCTTTTTACAGTATTTTGGACCGCTAGATAACTCACAATATACTGAATCAGCATAAAAATATGCAGCCATAAAATAATAATGCCAATTAAAACCCATCTCCGAAAATACATGCACAAAACATCAGAAATGTAATCCCCTTATGTAACACAAGTTTTCACCTTTAAAGATCAAGAGAGAGGTAGTAATTCTTCATTACACGGAGCTCTGATAATTTGTACTATGACTTATACTGGTTTGACATAATATGGTCCTTTGTTCAGTATTGTTTTGTTCCTTTGATCTTGATGTTATAAATATGATGAAAGAGAAAAAAAGGAAGTAGAAGGTTTGCAGGGGTAAAGAATATAATATATTTTGATGTATTTTCCACTGGTTATTTTATGCTATTTTTCTAGTGTTCTTAACATTTTACTTCAAGCTGTTCTGAAAATGTGTTTTGAACGGTAATAACTTTATAATTAATCCACAAAATAAATAGGTAGAGAAGTAGTATTTGTCAATTAACCCATAGCTCTTTCTGTTACCAACCGTTCTGCAGCTTTTCTAAATTCAGAATGCGTGGACTTGCGTTGTGTTCTTAATTTGAGAGATGCTGCCCAAGCTAGTCCATAGATTGTAGCAGTGTTGCCTGTGTTGCAGCCTGTGACTGTGCCATAGACTCTGTGCTTGAAACAAGCTTGTTCATATCCACTCCTTCCAGAATGGGGCTTCTTTTGGTGCATCAGTAGATACTGTGATTGGAAGATACCTTTGGGCTCAACTCCGGCTGTCTCTTTCCTTGCCC
Organism: Rhineura floridana; assembly: GCF_030035675.1. Lineage (NCBI taxonomy): Eukaryota > Metazoa > Chordata > Lepidosauria > Squamata > Rhineuridae > Rhineura > Rhineura floridana. The sequence continues at coordinate 160,154,889 of NC_084480.1, read as the reverse complement.
TTTGCAGAGAAATGGGCCGAAAGGAGCGGGAGGCATTAAAGCAGATGGCTGAAGTGGCTAAAGAAGGCTTCGAAATCAAGAAGGCCCTGATAGAGGAAGCAAGTAAGAGAAAGGAAGAAAAACAGGTGAGGAGGCTGGTGTAGGAAGTGCAAGCAGCGTGTTGATGATTCAGAGAAACAGTGCCCATTGCCAACAGGGCTGTGAGCCTGGGCAGTGTTCCTCTCGCAGGCACCCTTTTGAGCCAGTTGGGAAAGCCAAGATATGGCTCTTTTCAGGTGGGTGTGAGGCTGGGAATTGAGACCCCTACAAGAGGAGTGAGATCCAAGAGTGGGGGAGCCAAGGTACAGGGCTCCTGTGCATGCCTTGGACTGTTGAGGGGGCCTCTTTCTCACTTTCCCTTCCCCCCCCCCACATCCCTTTTAGAAAAAGCTAACTGAGCTACAAGAGGGCAAGAAGGTTGTGGAGGAGCAAGTGGAGACTCTGAGGTCAGTAAAGGAAGCTGCTGAGAAGCCTGAAAAAGAAGCCAAGGATATCCATCAGAAAGCCTGGGAGAGTGAGTTCACTTGTACTATGTCAGGGGATTTCATGGTGTTGAGAGCTGCTGTGGCAGCTTGTGGCCTTTGTTCTAAAGCAAAACCTGTGGTCCTCAAGGTGCTGTTGAATTACACCTTCCTGTATCTCTTGTATTGTTGGCTATGCTGGCTAGAACTGATGCGAGTTGAAGTTCAGCAAATGTCCAGATGGCCATTGGTTCCCCATAGGTTTGTTCTAAAAGGAAGGCAGACAAATTCATAAAAGATGGATCTTCAGTGGCTATTCAGAATGTCTCTGAATATCAGTTGCTTTTGGCAGAGGGGGAAATGGTGGCAGTGTGCTGTTACCTTCCTGTCCTCAAATGACTTCCTGAAAGTGTCTGCCTGGCCACGGATAGAAGCAGGATTCTAGAGTAAATGGACCCACCCCAGTCTGCACCAGCAGAGTTGTTCATGTTCTTATTTCTGAGCATGGCTTCAGGAAGAGGGAGTTGCACAGTTCTTGGGCAGTCATTAAGCACTCAAAATGCTTTTAAATTTGTATTTTAATTGTTGTAAGTCGCTATGAGCTGAGCATTAATATAAAATGAGAAATAAACAATAAATGTTGGTCATGGCTCTCTATTCCCTTCTTTTGAGCTTGGTGCATGGATGGTAGATGTGCTTTCAGTAAATCTTTTGGTTGTAGTTATCAGGAGAATCAATCTCTTAATGCATGTGTGGACTCTCCTTATTGTCTCTTTAAGATTTTAGTGCAGAATTTGGGGTTCACACAAATCCTAAAAGTTCTACTGTTCTCATAGCTGTAGGGACCAACTGACATTGTACCTGGGAAGTTATTCAAGATTTTAAATAAAGGAATAGTTATTATCTGTCTGCAACAGATCAGAAAGCAGCAGAAAGAGCAGCAAGGGATGAAGCCAAAGCAGAAGAAGCCTTTCACGAGCTGGACGATGATGCAGATGGAATGTGAGTCCAAGATTATTTCCCCTTTCAGTAGTTTGTTGACTGACTTATCCATTGCCTATTGTCAAGGCATGTGGTGGGAGAGATGTTGATCCAGCTACTTCTTTTTTAGCCCTGGTGTCTCATTCTAGTGCTTAACTCTTGTGCTTGTTTGGCATGGAAGAGCATTTATTGCTGCCATCTCAAGGGCTATATTGGCTCAGGATGCATTCACTGCCTGTGGGAGAGGGCGCCGAGCACTTTCTTGGAGGTGGCAGTGTCTGAGATATTGGATTGATCTAACCCAGTCCCTTTGCTTTGAGATAAGATATCCAGTACCTAAAAGCATCTGCAAGAAATGCTTTAAGTCTTCAAGCACTAATGAGGGCTAAAAACATGCTCTTCTGCTTAAAGAAAGCTAGGATCTGGGTCATAGGTACTGTTAATAAGTATTTCCAGGTGTATGTATACAGAGTTGCAGAATACATGGCTAGTGCTCTGGTAGCATGTCTGTTCTCCTGTGTCCTTAGGGTGTCCATTACTGAGCTTCAGACACACCCTGAGCTGGATACGGATGGTGATGGAATGCTGTCAGAAACAGAAGCCCAGGTATTGTTGGGAATATATACCTGTAGAAGGGGCCTTTTCTAATGCAAGCAGTAAGGCTACCCATAGTCATCCCTGATTCTTTCTGGGAAGCCTTCCACATTCATGTGCTTTGGGATTCTCCCTTTCCCCCGCTAGGTCAAGCTGGGCACAATTTGACACTTGGAGGGGAGCTGGGGTCTTCCCTTTTAAAGAAAGTGTCTTATGTAGAAATCGACTTTTGTAATGAAGCATTTTATCCTATTCCTTGACCCAAGAAGCAACGCATCCAATCTGATCTTATCAAGCTTCGTGCATTGTCCAAGTGCCTTAATGCTTGAGTTGGAGATTTGCCATAATTTAGCTGCTGAGAGCAGTGTGTTTTTCATATCTTTATCAGAAGTTATGACAGTGTCAGGATGCCTAGGACCTGGGTACAGAATTAGTAATTTGGTTGGTTGGTTGTTCAAGTTGCTTCTCCCCCTTTGGGAAGCAATTTAAAGTTCCTCTTTTGCTTAATCTTACTGACCCTGCTTCTTAGCTTATGCCTATCAGAAGAGCAGAACAAAATGGATTCCCAGTCCTGTCATGCTAACTATAATATATGTCTTATGTTTACCACACTGCCAAGATACAGAGAGATCACAGCACGCCTTTAGGTCCACTCTGCTTAGTGGCTTCCTGAAAGTATCTGGCTATGGCTAAAAACAGGATTTGGGGCTAGATGGACACTTGATCTTATTCAGCAGGACTCTTGCTTATCGCAAGTGATGTTGCACAGTATGGCTAGCTTGAGAGGAGGGCTACCCTGTGCTGTTCCAAAATCTGTTCCCATAGTGGGGAGCAGGAGGACGTCTGTTTGACTGAAAGTACATTTGTACTTAACTGGACCAGTGGTTTCACCCTGGGACATATGCAGCTGCTGTGTGTCTGAGTACAGTTCTCTTGTTCTTTCAGACCTTACTGGGTAATGCCTTGCAGGCAGATGTGGCCAGTTTTCAGGACACTGTGTGGGCAGCAATCAAGGAGAAGTACAAAGCAGAGGTCAGTATGCCAAACTTGTCTTCCCCTGCTTATTGTGCCAAGCAGTTCAAGTGATCCCTTCTAGGGAACTGACATGTTGACATTTATTCTTTTAAAGAACTCGAAAGTTCCTTCCCCCAATTTGTCAAATAATTGTGTGTCTATATTGGCTTTGAGAAGAGCCCAAATTAGATGAAGAGATTCTGTTTTTCTCTGCTTGAGATGAAGGAGGTATCCATTCACTAATGGGTTAATCCCTACTTCTGTCTGGGTGGACAGGAAACCATGACCAAGATCTGAGAGAGATCCCATTTCTGCTGAGTCTTCCCCATTCGCTCCTTGCCTTGCCCAGTACAGAGCTCCCTCTATATCTTCCTAGCCTTCTTGACTCTACTTTTGGCATTTTGTTACCTTTATTCATCAGGCACTATAGGCTCAACACTGTCACTTCAGCAGAAGCAGCCTTTGGTAGGAGAGTACTACAACATCTATTCCCTGACCCCTAGGCTTGACTGCTGGTATTATGGTACCCACTCTGCATGTAGTAAGGGAGCGGGGCATACCCCATTAATCAATGGATGTGTCCATTCTAGGCAGAGAGAGGAAATCTGGGGAGTTAATGTGAAAATACTTTCATGCCACACCCTACAAGGTCAATGATCTCTCCTACAGACGTATAGTCACAGGCCACGCTTCGTGTCTCTTCTTCCATATTGTTTTCCTGGGCTGCCTCCAAAGGTGGGTCTAAAGGACAAGTGGCCCTGTCTCTGCCTTCCAGGAAGCATTCTTCTCTTCTGTACTAGCATCTGCTGCTCTTCAGGCAGTTAGATCTCTGCCATGGACAGGAGCCACGGAGGAGTCAACGCACAGGAGTGGGATAGGCCTCGGATCTTGACTACAGGGTTCCTTCTCCCTCCTGGACAGAAGTAGGGATTTCTTCATTAGGAAACGGATGCCTCATTCACCCCAAGCAAGAATAATAACAATAATAAATTTTATTTCTGTGTTGCCTATCTCTCCGAGTTAACGGACACTCTAGGCGACGTACAACAATATAAAAACATAGTATACATATCAAACAGCAATCAAAAACAGACTAAAACCAACCAATTTAACATCATAAAGCTAACCCACCCCAGAGCTCCCATAGGCCTGCCTGAATAGCCAGGTCGTTAAGGCTTGGCGGAAACCTATCAGGGAGGGGGCATGCCGAAGGTCAAAAGGAAGGGAATTCCAGAGGGTGGGGGCCACAACCGAGAAGGCCCTCTCTCTGGTCCGCACCAGCCTAGCTGTTTTCACTGGTGGGACCGAGAGAAGGTCTTGCGAGGCTGATCTTGTCAGGTGGCATATTTGGTGATTCTGGAGGCGCTCCTTCAGATAAACTGGGCCGAAACCGTATAGGGTTTTGAAGGTCAACACCAACACCTTGAATCGGGCCCGGTAGACATCTGGTAGCCAGTGAAGATCTATTAACACTGGAGTGATGTGATCACGGCGACAGCTATGCTTTATCAAGCACGCCGCCGCATTCTGTACCAGCTGTAATTTCCGGACCGTTTTCAAGGGTAACCCCACGTAGAGCGCATTACAGTAGTCTACGCGAGAGGAGACCAGGGCATGTATCACTCGTGGGAGTAGATGAACAGGAAGGTAGGGTTGCAGCCTTCGTATCAGATGTAATTGATACCAAGCCGCCCGGCTCACTGCCGAAATCTGAGCCTCCATGGACAGTTGGGAGTCAAGGATGACCCCAAGGCTGCGGACTTGGTCTTTTAGGGGCAATCTCACCCCATTCAGCATCAAGTCTGTAATTCCCAACCTTCTTTTATCTCTCACAAGCAACACCTCGGTCTTGTCAGGGTTTAGCTTCAGCCTATTCTCACCCATCCATTCACTTATGGTCACCAGGCACTTGGACATGGTATTCACAGCCAACTCTGGTGAGGACTTAAAGGAGAGGTAGAGCTGAGTGTCATCCGCATATTGGTGACACTGCAGCACAAAACTCCTGATGATGGCCCCCAGCAGTTTCACATAGATGTTGAATAGCATGGGGGAGAGGATAGAACCCTGTGGCACTCCACAATTGAGAGGCCAAGGGTCTGAAACCTCATCCCCCAATGCCACCCATTGATGCCTAGAGAGATAGGAGCGGAACCACCGTAAAACAGTGCTCTCCATTCCTAATCCCTCTAGGCGATTTAAAAGGATACCGTGGTCAACGGTATCGAAAGCCGCTGAGAGGTCAAGGAAGGTATATTCTCCCCTATCCAACGCCCTCCTCATATCATCCACCAGGGCGACCAAGGCTGTTTCAGTTCCATGACCAGTCCTGAAGCCCGATTGGAATGGATCTAAAAAATCCGTTTCATCCAAGTGTGTCTGTAACTGTTTGGCCACCACTCGCTCAATCACCTTGCCCAAGAATGGTAAATTGGAAACTGGGCGAAAGTTATTCAGCTCTTGGGGATCCAAGGAGGGTTTTTTTAAGATGGGTTTTATCACCGCCTCCTTGAGGGCTGATGGCATTGCACCCTCTTTCAAGGAAGCATTTACCACTGCCTTGATCCCTTCGCTCAGTTTCTTTTTGCAACTCATAATGAGCCATGAAGGGCAAGGATCAAACAGACAGGTGGTTGGCTTCACAGTAGAGAGCACCTTGTCCACTTCCTCAGAGGGAAGAGGCTGAAACTGATCCCATCGGACCGGAATACAACTGGCCGACTCTGGACCACTTCCTGTATCCACGGCGAGCGGAATCATGCTCTTCAGGCGCTCGATTTTATTGGCAAAATGTTTAGCTAAAATATCACAGGAGGTTTTGGAATGCTCCAAGGGTTCCTGAGCAACCGGACCAACCAGGCTTCGGACCACTTGGAACAACCTCCTGGGACAGCACTCTGCTGACACAATAGAGGCAGCAAAGAATTCCCTCTTTGCTGCCTTTGTTGCCACCTGGTAGGCAGCTATTGCTGCTCTAACCAGTGTCCGATCGTCTTCAGTGCGAGATTTCCGCCACCGGCGCTCAAGTTGTCTCACCTCCTGTCTCAGACCCCTGCAACCGTGGTGTATACCAGGGTGCTGTCTGAGCTCTATTCAGGGGGAGAGGACGTTTCACTATAAATGCCTACGCTTCCTGCCTTGTAGGTACACATGCCCAGTGTCAGGGCTGGCTCCAAAGGGTGGCTAGGGCCCCGTGGGCCACTAAAGGGCCCCTCATTAAGGTGGGGGAGTAGTGCTCCCCTTCACAGATCGCAGGGAGAGAGCTGCCCGCTGGCCTGCTCCCTCGCTGGCCTTCCCCCGCCCACTCGCCCTCCCCCCTGCCCGCTCCCTTGCCCACCCCCCATCTGCTCGTCATCCCCCCGCCCACTCTCTTGCTCGCCCTCCCCTCACCTGCTGTCCCACCCGCCCTCTCACTTGCCCGCCCAACCACCCGCTCCTCCCCCCGCCAGGTAGGTAGGTGGGGCATGCGTGGATGTGGGTGCCAGGTCCCAGGGCAGGCTGGTGCGTAAGGGCCCTGGCATGCCCCTGGGGGCCAGACCTGCCCAGCGTCTACAGCTTTGGGAGATTTGTAGAAACTGATGGTAATCCTTTTGCCACTTTCTCCTGCTGCATTTATTTCTGTATTATCGGCCTTTGATTCCAATTCCTCCTTTGGGAAGAAGGAAGGAAGGAATATACATTTAATAGATAACTTGGCCTAGAATGGCTTTGGCAAGGCTTGTATGCTTGGGCATCCATGAAGCTGTCGTGTCTAGAGTTGCAGTGTTCTACAGCATGGTAGGAAGTCTTTCCTTCCGTGAGCCTAGCCCTGTTCTTGTGTTGCTATGTTCTCTAGAGGTGTCCCAGGGCAGGGGCCAGTCCTGACTATAACCTGCTCACTATTTTCTAGAAGTGCTGGCAGGAATACCCTCCTAAGGGGCTAGTAACAGCAGCTAAAAGATGTTGGCAGTATCTGGACATGTACTTTCTTCAATTATAATTTATATTTGATTTATATCCCGCACTTCCTCCCAGCAGGAGCCCAAAGGCACATGTTACCAAATTCTTCCAAGCTACACAGGAAGTGGATTGGACTGTGCAAGACCACCTCAAATTGTGTTTGCATTTTGACATATTTGTAGGGCAGTACAATATCTCAGAGAGGAGATCAGGTCTCCTGCTCCCCTGATGCATTCACTATAGCTGCCCAATTTCCCTGCTTTTAAAAGTTTGATAGAAATATCTGATGGCTCTAGGTACGTTCTTAAACCACAAGGTTTTTGCCTATTAGTGAATTTAATTTAGTTTAGAGAGGCAGGTAAGTAGAAACTAATTTTTGGATAAATGCAATATATTCTTCACCTTTTAGAATAGAAGATTTGGACAAAATGTAATTATTGAGAGTATTGTACGAATTATCCTCAGTATAGGGGATCTGCTTTGTTATGACTGTGTTCCTTTTTTCCCCCTGGGAACTTGTCTGCTTTTATTCATAGGCATATGGAAAATACTTGTTTTTAAATTTTAAACAAGAGGGACTCTTGGGGAACATTCTGCTGTATTTTTGTACCCTCTGGCCAGCAGGATATGGCACTGAACCAGTTGCACTAGTAATAGATTCAGTTTCATGCCTGTATTCTTAATTTTGTATTGTAGCTTGAGTTGGATTGTTCTGTAGTTGATGAGATGGTTGTGCAATAAGGCCATGGTCTGAAGGCACACAGGTCAGCCTTGCTAAATATGTCCGTGCCTAGATGGGAGGTTGCTTGGGAATCCCTCTTATGTCACCTCATGCTCCATGGAAGAAAAGCAGGGTATGAATATAATAAAAATAAGTAAGAGTCTCTATTTTTATGGCCTGGAGGTTCAGTATAGCTTCTGTTTTTAGATTTTCTTCTTTAATGTTTTTTCCATTAAAAGGATGCTCAAAATGGCTTGCAATAAAAACCCAGCCTAACCCTACAGTTAGGTCTTTGTATGAAGATTCTTCAGTTCCTTAATTTGTCTTATTGAGGTGTCACCTAAGTATCCTGGTGAGGGGACACTTCTTACACCTGGGAAGTTCTACATTATGCATACGGCGTGTAGGAAGCATAAGACAATGGCTTAGAAAAAGTTCCATTGACCCTGGCTGGAGAAGGACGTGCTTCTCAGTAAATATGCATTGGCTTGCAGAATAAATTGTGCTTTAGACTGGCTTTTGTAAGACAAAACATGAGAACCCCGCCTGAATGGAATAGGTTAGCCCGCTGGCTTCCCTGAGTCCTCATCCTTGTTCCAGTGAGGTTTCTTGTAAGCTACCCTGAGAACCTTTAGGAGAAAGGGACATAGCTTAGTGGTAGAGCTTTGCATGGGAAAGACCCCTCCCATGTTCAGTCCTTGGCATCTCTAGTTGTGGCTGGGAAAGACCCCTATCTTAAACCCTGTCCCTTCCCGTCAGTTTAAATGGATAGTACTGAGCTAGATGGACCAGCAATCATGACTTGGTATAAGGCAGCTTCCTTTGTGTGAGAGTTAACTTGGTTATAAGACAGTATATAAATACCTAAAATCTGATTTTATTTATTTTATTTTCACAGTAGTCCTATGAGAGATAGTGAATGAGGCCACTCTGAATTTTGTGGCTATGCAGAGACCTAATCCAAGGTCTTTCTATAATCCAACACTCTAGCCCTATCCAGAACTTGACTTTTTGGGTTTTTTAGCAATTATTCTGTAATCTTCCAGGATATCAACCATTGGCTTATGTCATTATCGCCCTTCATCAGTTTCTTCATTGTTAACATCACTTTTGGACAAGATATGTTTTGAAATATGTTCTGTGGTGGTTTCATAGTACAAATTATGCAATGGTGATATATTAAGATGGTTTGAATTCACTAGTAAATCAGAAAGGCAGGATATAAATATTAAGTATAAATAGGCTGATGCTTTTGGCAGAACTGTTTGGAATGTAGAATTACAGCATCTTGGCAGGCGTTAATCATGGTCCATTTCCTGTTGCTGGAGAAGTATGCCTTTTTTGAAGGATCCATGGAAAGGAAGCTACTACTTTTGATCCTTAGGTTCCAGAGTGACAACTCTGGTATTAATTCTCCCTTGCACCTCAAAACTTTCAAAACAAATGTTGAATTTGCTAACTAAGGCTGCAGTCAATACACGCTTACCTGGGAGTAAGTCCCATTTAACCCAGTGGGGCTTGCTTCAGAATAGACATGCATTGAATTGCAGCCTAAAAGCTAAACTCAAGTTTTCCCTCTCCAGGGCTTGGTTGAAGTACAACATCCGTCAAAAACCCCAGTAGAAGAAGAGACAGATACTCAGCCTGATGCTCATGTGGACCAGTTACCTCCTGATAAGGACTATGATGAAGAGGATGATGAAGAGAGAGAAACTGAGGAGGATGGCTCTGATGAAATGAAGGTATTAAACTGAGTTGCAAAAGTCTACAACTGATATTCTTGGGATTAAGTCTAAGATCCCAAGTTCCATACAGAATCCTGCATGTGTAAAATTCTGGAAGATGCACAACCCTGTTTTATATCCAAATGAAGGAAAGGCCCATGTATGTCCTCTCCTCATAGGAATGGAATAGCCAACCCTGCTCCTTTGGAATGAGACAGATCACACTTTTTTTTTTTTTTGAAGGATTGAGTTCTCTTTCTAAAATTCTTGGTTTTCCTCTTCATAAACAGCTGCAGCACTAGGGGACTGGAAAAGACCTGCCCTGGGAGTGAGTACTTGAGCATCTGGGTGCTTGCTTGCTTGCTCCCCTGGGTTGCTGTCTCTTGAGACAGCTGAGGTCCTTGATAAGTGCTGTAAGGACTGGGACCTCCTGCCTGACCCTGAATCCAGAGAGGCTGCAGTCAACCTTGCAACCTCTTGCATCAGCATCTGGAGAATGATAGTGGGGAGGATGTAAGGCACATGTGTAGTTCCTGCGCAGGGTGAGAGCCTGTGCAGTGAACTGAATGGTAGGAGGAAGTTGCCGCATGCCTTCAGAGTGAGAGTCTGCAACTGGCAGAAAGCTGGTCCTCCCTTGGTGTGAGACAGGGGGAGGGGAAGCAAATGTGCCCTGTGTGAAAGATATTGAGTGGATCTGGCTGTTCCCAGTTCTCTCAGAGGCATACTGGGATAATTGGCTCTGGTAGGTTTTGCTGGTGGGTTCTTGTGTCCATATCATGTGTTTAGAATGAGTCTTGCTAAGGAGGGACATGGGTGATGCCACCCCAATTTCTGTATCGTGTAGAGGGAGGTATAGCCATGGGAGATGACAAGCTAATATAGAAGATGAGGGCAAGGCTATCTTTGCCTTGTTTCTCGCTCCCACTCCTCCCATGGACGGGTTCCTGGTTGCTCATCTGCTGTGTCCACTGGCCTGTGTGTGCTGTTGTTTAACGCCAGATTGGTACACAATAAGACCACACTCGTCCATGATTTGATCATGAATAATGGTGCCAGTTTGGTGTGTATTACTGAAATCTGGGTGGGTGAGCTGGGAAGAGTTGATCTGACTCAGCTTTGCCCACCTGGATGCTTGGTGCAAGTCCAGCACAGGCTGCAGGGATGGCAGGGAGAGGTTGATGGAGTCTACAGAACTTCCATCTTTGTCACCAGGAAACCACTCTATCTTGGAGCTGGCTGTGAGCCCCCCCCCCCAGGTGTTGGGCCAAGAAGACAGTAAACTAGGGTTGCTGCTGGTGTACCATCCATCCTGCTGCCCAGCAGTTTCTGTATCCAAGCTGGCGGAGGCCATCTCTTCTGTGGTATTGGAGGAGCCCAGAACTTTAGTTCTAGGAGATTTCAGTGTCCACGCTGAGGCTGCCTCTGGTGTTCTGGCTCGGGACTTCATGGCCTCCATGACGACCATGAGGCTGTCTCAAGTTGTCACTGGTTCGACACATGGGGCAGGGCACACCCTCGACTTGGTTTTTGCTCCAGATGGAGGAAGGGGGTGGTCTGGAGATAGTGAGAGTGGATGTCACCCAGTTGTCATGGTCAGACCACTTCCTGGTGAAGTTTAGATTTAATGGCTGCTATCCTCACCTGCAGCAGTATAGAGACTAATAATAGAATCCACTGGATTCCTGAATGCCCTGGGGGAGTTCCCAGTATATAGAGCAGGTGACCCTGTTGAAGTCCTTGTCATGCTGTGGAATGACGAGACATGTGTGGCTGTTAACGTGGCTGTCCCTGAGCGTCCTCCCTAGCATTGTGAAGCCTAGTTTGAACCTTACGCAGAGTGGTAAGCGGCGGTAACGCAGCCGAAGCTCTGCTCACTGCCGGAGTTCGATTCCAACGAAAGGAGGAAGTCGCATCTCCGGTAAAAGGGGTCGAGGTCCACTCAACCTTCCATCCATCTGTGGTCGGTAAAATGAGTACCCGGTATATGCTGGGGGGTAAAGAAAGGCCAGGGACGGAACTTGCAATCCCACCCCATATATATGGTTTGCCTAGTAAATGTTGCAAGATGTCACCCTAAGAGTCGGAAACAACTCGCACTACAAGTGCGGGGACACCTTTACCTTTTTACACCAGTGAGCTAAGGGCAATGATCATGGCTAGAGTGCAAGTGGTGAAAGGTGTGCTGCGAGGCTGATCGGGCACGAGTAAAACATCTACTGTGTGGTGGTGAGGGCGACAAGGCCCACTTCTCTGCCTGCATCACATCCTCAAGTAGCCGTCCAGTGGAGATATTCTGTATTGACAGGGGTCTGTTGACATCAGCTCCAGTGCAACGTCTGCTGCAATTTCTTGGGTTCGGTTTCAGTTGTTGTGGCCTGATGTGGACAAGGTGCTTGCGACAGTGTGGCCAGCAACGTGTCCTCTCGACCCTTGCCCTTCTCGGCTTATTAAAGCTTGCTGAGGGGATATGATTGAGTGGATCCAGAGTGTGGTCAACTGGTTGTTGTGGGAGGGAGTGTCCTGCTGTCCTGAAAGAGGTGGTGATCTGACTGCTCCTGAAAATGCCCACCCTGGACCCATTGGTTTGTGACAACTACCGCCCAGTCGCAAATACCCCCTTTTTAAGCAAGGTGATTGAGAGGGTTGTGGCGCAGCAATTGCAAGTACTCTTAGATGAAACAGATTATCTTGACCCATTCCAGTCCGGGTTCAGGTCTGGTTATGGGACTGAATTGGCCTTGGTTGCCCTGATGGATGACCTTTATCGGGAGAAGGACAGGGGAAGTGCGACCCTGTTATTTTTTCTTGATCTCTCAGTGGCTTTTGATACCATTGACCATGGTATCCTTCTGGGCCAACTTGGTGAGAAAGATATTGGAGGCACTTTTACAGTGGTTCCAATCCTATCTCCAAGGTCGTTCTCAGAGAATATCATTGGGTGACTGTCTTTCGGCCCCAAGGCAGTGTCCCCTATGCTGTTTAACATCTATATAAAACCCTTGGGAGCGGTCATCAGGAGATTTGGTGTGAGGTGTCAGCGGTATGCTGATGATACCCATCTCTATTTCTCTGTAACATCTGAATCTGGAGAGGTCGTGTGAGCCCTGGACCACTGCCTGGAATTGGTGGTGGGCTGGATGAGGGCCAATAAACTGAGTTTGAATCCTAGCAAGACGGAGGTGCTGGGGTTGGTGGTTCCTGGGTTCAGATAATTGGTCAGTTGCCTGCTTTGGATGGAGTCTTACTCCCTCTGAAAGAGCAGGTTCATAGTCTAGGGGTGCTCCTGGATCCATCTTTGTCGCTAGAGGCCCAGGTGACCTCAGTGGCTAGGAGTGCCTTTTACCAGCTTCAGCTGCTAAGACAGCTGCGGTTGTTTCTGGACCGGGAGAGCTTGACCACTGTTGTCCACACACTGGTAACCTCCAGGCTGGATTACTGTAGTGCGCTGTATATAGGGCTGCTCTTGAGGTTAGTCCGGAAGCTGCGGCTGGTGTAAAATGCGGTAGTGTGACTGCTCACTGGGGCAGGGTATCGCCAGCATGTCATCCCTCCGCTGAAAGAATTACACTGGCTGCCCATTAGCTACTGGGCCGAGTTCAAGGTTCTAGTTTTGGTGGCCTGGGGAGAGTTCAGAGGGCCAGATAAAGAGACCTGGAGGGCCACATTCAGACCTGGTCCTGAGGTTCCCCATTCCCACTCTAAAGTTACACAAGTAGCAGTGCTGCTTCCCAGACTCTTAAACAAACAAGCTGGAGGATAAATACACACACATGGATCTTTCCTTTTCTCACATAGAATCATAGAACAGTAGAGTTGTAAGGGGTCTACAAGGCCATCAAGTCCAACCCCCTGTTCAAGGCAGGAATCCAAATCAAAGCATTCCCGACAGATGGCTATCCAGTTGCCTCTTGAATGCCTCCAGTGTCGGAGAGCCCACTACCTCTCTAGGTCATTGGTTCCATTGCCGTATGGCTCTAACAGTTAGGAAGTTTTTCCTGATGTCCAGTTGAAATCTGGCTTCCTGGAATTTAAGCCCATTATTCCGTGTCCTGCACTCTGGGACGATTGAGAAGAGATCCCAGCCCTCCTCTGTGTGACAACCTTTCATGTACTTGAAGAGTGCTATCATATCTCCCCTCAGTCTTCTCTTCTCCAGGCTAAACATGCCCAGTTCTTTCAGTCTCTCCTCATAGGGCTTTGTTTCCAGTCCTCTAATCATCCTTGTTGCCCTCCTCTGAACCCGTTCCAGTTTGTCTGCATCCTTCTTGAAGTGCGGAGACCAGAACTGGACACAGTATTCAAGATGAGGCCTAAACAGTGCTGAATAGAGGGGAACTAGTACTTCACGCAATTTGGAAACTATACTTCTGTTAATGCAGCCTAAAATACCATTTGCCTTTTTTGCAGCCACATCACACTGTTGGCTCATATTCAGCTTTTGATCAACGACAACTCCAAGATCTTTCTCACATGTCGTACTGCTGAGCCAAGTATCCCCCATCTTATAACTGTGCATTTGCTTTCATTTTCCTAAGTGTAGAACTTTGCATTTATCCCTGTTGAATTTCATTGTGTTGTTTTCAGCCCAATGCTCCAGCCTATCAAGGTCCCTTTGAATTTTCTTTCTGTCTTCCACGGTATTAGCTATGACCCCCAATTTTGTATCATCTGCAAATTTGATAAGCATGCTCTGTACCTCCTCATCCAAGTCATTCATAAAAATGTTAAAGAGCACTGGGCCCAGGACTGAGCCCTGTGGTACCCCACTCGTTACTTCCGCCCAGTTTGAGAAGGAACCATTGATAAGCACTCTTTGAGTACAATTCTGGAGCCAACTGTGGATCCATCTGATAGTTGTTCCATCCAGCCCACATTTAGCTAGCTTACTAATCAGAATATAATGAGTACAGGCAGAATAAATGATTCTTTGCTTTGTTTCACTTGCATAATATCTTCCACAAGCAAAAAGTAGGTTTTCTTAAGTGTGGAGTCCTTTGCTCTTAACATCCCAAAAAACATTTATAGCAAGAGCTCTCTATTGAGCAGCACAAGGAAAGTGTAGCTACTGGCTGCTAAACAATTAATGGATTCTTTCAATATTGGCATTCATGTAAGAGCATCACCCAAAATCTTTTCCCTATTGCACTGTTCCATGTGGAAACAGCAGTATTCAAAAGGCTGCTATCCATATAGGTCATGTTAAGCAGGTAGTAATTGACTCAACCCTTTATTTACTATCAACACTGATTTAGGCAGTAACCCAACTTATGTTTCTCCTGCTGTTCCTCAGCCCAGGTGGTGAAGTTCTTCCTTGGAAACCCCTGTCATATGATGTCTTATGAATTGACCCCTGTTTGTTCCCACTTAGTCAGTTTTCTCCCAATATCCCTTTTTTCCTCTTGCTTTGGAGGGGTCTGTGGCCTGAGTATTGAACTGAACGTTGCAATGTTGGCCTGCTGCCTCTGTCTCAACAGGTTCCTTCACCCAGGCCATCGTCAGATGTCAAGGCATTGGAAGATGAACTGGAGAAGATGCTCCCTTATGATGAAGCCACACAAGCTCTAATCGATGGTAAGCTTTTCTTCTGAGAGCGTCCTTTCACGTGCAAGAAACGTCATGATTGTGTTCAGTAGGTGCAGGCCTGCCCATGAATTTGCTGCCTAGAAAAGAGGCGGCTATTGCCGAAAGGGGGGCAGATGTTCTCCTTTACTCTTCTGTAAAACGAGAATTGCAGTTGCCTCCCTTTTATTTATTTAATTAGATTTGTTGCTTCCCCCCCCCCCAATCACAAGATCCCAGCTCAGGTTACAACAGTGAAGTATGCAATTATAAAACAAATAAAGCCCTTGCAGGGTTGTTGTAAAGGTGACAAATAAGGCTAAGGAACTCTGTGTGTAATAATTTCAATAACTCTTTTATAAAACCAGAGCTTCCCAAGCTAATTGACTGGTTTGGTGGTAGTCAGCCTTGGCTCCCCTTGGCTCAGGGAAGTTTCCTACCAGAGATGTGTACAGTGTAAATGAGGGCTCCCTCTGCTGGGAGCTGTGTGGTTTCCTCATAGTCTCTTGTTTGCACGGAGCAAGTGCCTTTCATAGGGTTAACACTACAGTGGCTCTTTTGGTGATGGGCACTTTGGGGGGAATAAGTGCTGCTAATACCATCCTACCTTGGCTCTGAGGTATCTCACCCATTGTTCCCTCTAGCAGATGGCTGGGACATGCCTCTAGAGGTGGGAGGAAAGCCTGCTCTGAATCCTTTTGGAAAATGCACTGTATTGAGCAGGCCTTGCCACTGGGAGGGCTTTTTTGTAGCATTCACAGTCTTTTCCAAGACCACCTTGATTCATGCTCTTTTTGCTGCTTGGGAACAGTGGTAGGACAGGGAACCCAGTGGTGACTGAGAGGGGGAAAGGAACAAGCAAGGAATTCCAGGGATAGATGGTACTTGAGACATTCTGGGGCTAGGGTTGGGAGAACCGGTCAACGTTTTTGAACTGTGTAAGGCAGGGGTAGCAAACGGGATCTCTCCCACCCTGATGGGTCACTTCAACAGGTGGATGGGACTCCCCATCTGTCAATCACCTGACATCACCATGACATCGGGTGCCTGCTTTTCCTTTGCAGCACAGTTTGGGCTCAAGCCATGCTGCAAAGAAAGGCCCCAGCCAATCTCAGTGGGGCTTGAAGTTGCTGCTGACCAGTTCTGTCTTCAAGCCCTAGTTTCATCAGAGATCAGCTAAATTATAGAGTCCCTGATCCCAGCAAATATGTTGGCCTCCATGTTTTCTGTTTCTTGAAAGCTCAGACAAGCAGGTATGTAGCTGTCAGCAAATGAAGCCTGTGTGAGGGACAAATGCAGTTTTCTGGGGAGAGGGTTTACCGTCAGCCTTTTTGGGGATGGTTCTGTTAAGCCACTCTCTCCATGAAGTGGAGTTTATACCCACAACAGGAACACATCACCAAGTTGGGTCGTTACCAAAGGCAGGACATCATCATTCTTATGCTGCTCTCAAAGCCAGGCATTGGGAACACCACCTGGAACAGCGTCCATTTATTTCTAGCAAGACCTGTCCAGAGTGCCTTAGAGTAGAGCTAGCCTGGTGGATCTCATAGAAGTCAAATCTCTTTATAACTCTTTGCCTATTGATCTATGCTTTAGATACTGTTGCCAGGAATATTGGAGAGAGGCATGTGTGTGGGGGAGAGAACATAAGAACTAATAAACAAGGACCCAAGAGAGGGAACACAATGGGGTTGGGGTGGGGGAGTAGGAAGTAGCTTCAAAGTTAAGTTGATGCATAGTTATAGTTCTCTTGCTAAATTTTTACAGGACTTCCCCCAGGCTTGGGAGTGCCTTCAGGGGTGACCTTGCTGTTCTTCAAATGGTAGAGCACAGGACACATCGCTTAAAGGGTATTGGTCCACATGATTATTTTCAGCTCTTGTGCAAACCAGTTTTGCACGTTCCTTTAAAGCACATCTCCAAATGTTGAATCTGTATGCTCGTGCTCTGCAGTAGTCTGGATGATGTACTTTAAATGTACAGATGTACTGAAGCAGAAATGCTGAAGTCGTCTTGAGTCGTAAACTAACTCCTTCTCTCTTGATTCTTTGATCAGAATCAAATTTAGGGCCTTGCCAAACATCTACGTTCATGATCAGTGTGGCCGCATGCACTGAATTTGTACATCTTGTTTGTGCTATTTTTGCTCTTCTCTTCCCATGGGAGAAGGGTTGAGATTCAAATGTTTTGTGGTGTAATGTGAGGTAGGGAGGGACTGAGGCATCTCACCTGCCATCTGACTATTCTGTTCCCCATGTGTTATATTTGTCAATTACTCCTCTCTGCCACTGCCCACCCTGTTTTCATATTCTCCTAGAAATTGTTGAGCTGGGGCTGCACCGCTTCTGTGTTCTTGTACAGCACCTGGCATGCTGAAGCTTACCTGCTTGCTGTAGGGGTGTCCTTGTACCTCTTAAATTTAAGCTGAAATTGCCCCCACACAGCCCTACAGTCAAATTTACCATTGAAGGTTTCAGATTTGGTGATAAAAGCCATACCGTATTGCTGTTCTGTTGTGTGATTGTGATCAAGCAACTTCCTAGACGAATGAAAATGTTCCAATATTGGATCACAGTCCAGTTCTTCGAATGTGTAATTTAGTCTTACACAAATGAGCTCTTCTGCTTTTATAAGCTCCTTTTACAGAACCTACAGTTTTGGCAAGTCCTTCAAACCACATGGAGCTTGGTTTGTGATCCAGGTTAGTTTGGAGGGCAAGTGCAAACAATGGCTCAAGGTTTGGATGTAGTTGCAAACTACATTTCCTGCAAAAGCAAAAATATTATAGTGCAGAGGAAGGAGCTCATGAGCACACACACTGCTTTTTCATGTCCTGGTCAAGACCATACATTTGTGCTGTCCCAGTAAGCCACAATGTGACTTACTGTGAAGCGCAAACCAGGCCCGTGTGCTGCCAAACCATGGTTTAGTGTTGACATGTGAACTGGCTCTCTGCACTATTGGTATATTACCCATGTAGGAAGGAAGTAGAATGGCCCACTCTTAACTTGCCATTTCAGCCTGTAGCATAGATTGTGGCTGATGGATTCCTCTGTGTCATACGGCATTCCTTGGATGATGTCATTTATAAAATATTTGAAACAAGGCTCAATTTAGATGATACGCTCTATCCATAACTCAGATGATGGGGCAAATTATTGTTTAAAGCTGCCTTTCTGCTCCTGTTTTCTGTCTATTCAGTATGCCAGTCTCCATGATGCATCTTCCCCTATAGGTGGAATGATCAGGTCCCTTTGACATTACTCCAAGCTATTGTTAAGCAAAAACCATGGTTTGCTAATAGAATCAAGCTGTGGTTTCTAATTTTGGCCAATCACAAGTGATAGTTTGTCAATTCAGCCATCATACCAAGCCATAGTTAATCTTCCTGAGGCCATATCCAAGGTCCCAAGGTGCTCTCTTCACCCCCACTTTGAGGCCTTCTGTAGAGGTTGAAACACCTGTTTGTTTCAAACGGCATACGGTTGCTCATGTCACTGCTTGTGTAAGTGTTAATATTCTCAGCTGCTTATTTTGTGTTAATCAAATCACTTTGTTTGTGTGTTGATTTTTAAAATTATTTCTGTAAGCTGTTCTTGAAAGTTGGGGTTAAAATACCAAATAACTTAAATTGGTATATTACTTGACCATTTCTGCTTTGTAAGGAAAAGTTGAGTCACCTCTGCAGAAAGGGTAAAGCAGGTGTTAACATCACCTTGGGTCTAAATATAGCTTTTCTGGGGATGTTTGTGTTAAATGTTCCAATGAACTGCTTCCAGACTGATGTCATGGAACAAGCTTTGTATAGTTTTTATCTCCTGAATTTCAGTGGCTTCCCAGGCTTTTATCCCTTTACCTTAGTCAATGGTCAGTAAAGGTGGGGAACTTCAGGCCTGTGGCCCAAGTGCAGTCCTCCAGGTTGCTTTATCTGGCCCTTGGGATTCTCTGCAGGCCACACCTCCACCCCAGGCCACACCCCTCACTGGCCTTGCTCCACACCCTCTTCCACCTTTTTGGCCTGAATGGAATGTGTCCTTGAACTGTAATAATACCCTTGCCTGCTTGATGGAGAGATGTACATGTAGAAATCTCTGACTGTTGTGTGGCTGGACCTTAGTCCACTGTGCAGAAGATTAGAGTCACATCTGTTGCCCCACCCTTCCCTGGCATGTGGCCCCTGTAGGGTTGTCCATAAGGACACACGGCACTCTAGCTGAAAAAGCTTCACCACACATACAGTTCATCACGGTTTAGTTTAATGTGATGCTGTCTTTTTCAAGGTGTGCTTGGCCATCTTGTGAAACTTTGGTGTTTGTCATGCAACATCACCTTTTTCTGTCGGCTTGGGAAGGCAGGAGTGTTTTACTATTCCCCAAATGTGGGGTGGGGCTTAAAGGAGCAGCCATCCAAATTGGTCAGGGCCTTTGTGCAGTTCTTCCAAGTCCATTCAGTTTCCAAGCAGGATCTGTCAATGTTGTATAGCGAAGTTTGTCAAAATGTATCAGATGTGGCAAAAAGCTGTTTTATAGCTATAATAAAATGAACTGGGAAGTCCAAGGCATGTCTGCACTTTGTGTTGTGGGAATATGTGCCACCTGAATAGATGACCTCCATTAGCACTGCTAAGCAGACACACCACCTCTCAGACCTCTAATGTCCAGGAAGCAAAGGGCAATCAATAGGCAGGCCTCGCTGTTTGAAGTGGCTCGTGTGGCTTAAAGGCAATGGCTCTCTCTGTGGTTTTTCTTCTTAGGAGCAGTTGAGAGCCACCAAAACATTATACAGAAGTGGAAGTATGACTTGTTTGTCTAACTTCTGATTTGCTGTTTACCACAGGTAGCCTGCCATCAAGCGGGATATCATAGCTCCACCTATCGTCTGAAGGCAAGAATGTTCTGAAGTCAAGACTAGAGGCCTTCAGGCCCCTCCCACTCTCCAGTTCATTCTCGCCTTCGTCTGAGGCAGTTGGATAGAATAGCGATAGCATATAGCTAAGTTTTCTGTGTTTGTATTTTGTGTAAAGGAGTGTGTGGAGCTGAGTGTGGTCGTTTACTCCCATTCCCTTCCCTCTGCCATTGCTTGGAAGTGTGTGGGACTGATTGTTTTTTCATTCCATACCTTTACAGTTTTTTAATTTTGACTGGTATTTTGGGGGGGGTTGTTTCCTGTTTTGTCTCTATCCCCCGGGTTCCCTTTGTTGGGGACTGCGCCAGCTGCTGCTCTTCCCTTAGCCGGGAGACGGCGGCTGCGGCTCTGCCTTCCTCAGGCGGTGGCGGCTGGCTTTTTTCTGTCAGGGGCCTGCGGCTGCAGCTTCCTGTTCAGCGCCAACGCTGCTCCGTTCTGTTTCTCTTGCTGCCTGTTTCGGCGGCGGCCCGCCTTAGTTTCCCAGCCAGGTGCCTGGGCCTGCGGCTCCTTTTTTATCTAGCCTCAGCAGCGGCGTTTCGTTATTCCGTTAGCTGCTGCCCACTCCGGCTTGCTATGCAACCGTTTTAAGAAGCCGCGACTGCGGTCCTTGGCTCTCCTGCGGCTATAAGGAGCACGCGGAGGCCATTCTGCTTCCAGACGGCAGCAGTTTTCCTAGCAGGCTCTTTTTTGGGTCCTGGTGCCTTTCTGCGAGTGCCATTGCTGCTTCTTTGTCACAACCGCCATTTTGTTTTTGCTAATTTTCCCGCTCTTTTTAACGGGCGCCTTTTTTATTTGCCCTCTCTTTCCCGCTCTTTCTCTTTCAGTTCATCCCTTAGAGATATTTAGACCTAGTCTTCATGTTTTTGTTTTAAACAAGAATTTCCTGCACAAGGCCCTTCAGTATAGTTGCTGTGCATGTGCTGCAGGGTAAAGAGAATCCTGCACAAGGCTTTCCACTATAGTGGATTGGACGTTCCTGACGCTGCTTGGTACTGTGCATTCTCCCCCATCCGTGGGCGTGCACTAAGGCTGTTTGGAACTGTGCATTCTCCCCCATCCGTGGGCGTGTACTGAAACCCCTCTTGTGGATATCTGATGGCGGATCAACAGCAACAGCCAGTAGCAGCTCACACATCAAAGGCAACACATTCATGTAAAGCTACTTCGCACCACAAGTCGGCTGAACACAAGCAACTTAGACCACACGCTAAGTCTGTTGCCAAAACTAGACATCTGTCCAGTCACAGCGCTTCCAAGCGAGCATGCTATGTATTGGTTCCTGTTCCCGAGGAGGGGGGCCAAGAACAATTGACAGCCCTTTTTCATTCTCCTGCAGGGTCGTCTGAGGAGGAATTTGAAGGGTTCTCTGCCCAGCCAGCAGCCACCTGTCTGCCTCCTCCCATATTGCCCCCTAGGGCTCATTCATCCTCTCAGCCTGATGAGTCCCCTGTAATCTCGCCTCAACAAGTGCAACTACCTCCCCAACCAGGGCTGCAGTTGTCTCATGAGTTCATATCACAATTACAAGACATGCTATCATTCTTTTCTCAAGCACAGTCACAGTCACAGGTCACTGACCTTCCTCAGCGGAGTGTGCACAGACAATCTGGCGCTATGTGCCATTATGGAGGCAATGAGGCAGATCCATCATGCTCACCAAACTCTTTCGACATTGCCAGGGGCAGGTTTGTCGATGAGATTGCCGGTGTGGAGGATCCGTCATATTCTCTGCAAGCTGAAGGTGACGAGTGGAGTGATCAGTCGGAACAGGAGGAGGATGCATCCTATCCCCTGTTCGATGCAGCCGATTATCATCCCCTTGCTCGCAGAGGCTTGAACACCTTAGGCCTCCAACCTCCGCAACCTGCAGCTGCCACTCCCCCTAATAAGGGGGCCAGGGTCTTGAAATCCCCTAAATCAACGGAGCACTGCCTCCCTGTGCCAAATCCAATTGCCAAACTGGCCAAGGATGAATGGTCTCGCCTGTTACAAAAACGCAGTTTCACGGCCCTTGCTGACAAGCTTTACACCTTGGCTCCGGAATTTAAAAATCGGCTAGCTGTCCCCAGTATAGACGGGCCGATTTCTGGTCTAGTTTCTCGATCCCTCCTGCCGAGGGAAGGGGACTCACATTTGAAGGACGCCTCTGAGCGGAGACTAGACTTTGCCTTATGAAAAAACCACGAGGCTACCGCCTCTGCCATGTGAGCTTCTGCATCAGCTTCTATCTTCTCAAGAGCAGCACTGATGTGGTTGGATGACCTTTTAGATGACCCCAATCCTGATCCTGTCTCTCTGAGAAGGTCCCTGGTGAAGTTATGCAAGACGGCGGCATTTGTAGCGGATGCCACTCTGGATTCTACTCAGCTGGGAGCAAGAGCCATGGCTGCTCAGGTAGTTGCTCAGTGAACTCTCTGGCTCCGTCACTGGGAAGCGGACTCTACAGCCAGGGTCAACTTGTCTAGGACACCCTTTGCTGGGTCATTATTTTTTGGCGAGGAAGCCCTAAAAGCAGTACTAGTGGACCCCAAGGATGCTCAGAAGCCTGTCTTGGCCACTGCCAGGAACGATGATCGCAGGCCATTCAGACGTTTCACCCCATATCGTGCGTTCCAGCCCTTTAGAGGAGCGCGGCCCGGGGGACGAGGCCGCGATTTTCGAGCCACTGACTTCCATTCCTCCAGAGGAGTTTGGAACAGACAACGTTACCCGGGCAGAGGTCAGTACAAGGGACGTAGAGGTGCCTCAACATCTACATATCATGGAGGGGCTCGCCAGCACAGACAATACTGACGCGATACTGGTTGGGGGCAGATTACTTCTGTTTGCAAACCACTGGCTGCGTCTGACACAGGCCGCTTGGATCAGAGATCTTTTTCATCATGGCTATGCACTGGAGTTTTGGACAACCCCTCTGGACAGATTTCATCCCTCTTCTTATCCCAAGGCTCCATCCAGGCACTGCATCCTGCAAAAAGCCATAGCGGCAATAGAGCCAGTCCCTACAGCAGAGAGGTCAGAAGGGGTGTACTCTCTCCTGTTTGCAGTGCCCAAACGAGATCTGTCATGGAGGGCGGTGTTGGACCTCAAGTTCATCAACCATTTCGTAAAGTATCGTAGGTTCAAAATGGAATCTCCACTCCATTACAGAGAGCCTTCACGAAGGAGACTTCCTGGCTTCTGTCGACCTAAAGGAAGTGTACCTTCGGTTTGCCTTTGGCCCCCAGCATTTTCAATATCGAGCGATGCCTTTCGGTCTTTCGTCTGCCCCAAGGGTCTTCACCAAGGTGCTTCTCATCCTCGTGGCTTACCTCCGCCTACAAGGGTTGCATATCTACCCCTACTTGGATAATTTATTAATACGGGCAAGTTCCAGGGAACTGGCTCATCTCCATCTGACCCTCACTCTTCATGTCTTGCGGACATATGGTTTGCTAGTCAATCTTGACAAGAGTCATCTCCAGCCAACCCAACGACTACAACATCTAGGGGCAATGCTAGACACCTTACAGGCGATGGTCTTTTTGTCTTCAGACCGCATCAGAGCCATCAGAGACATGGCACGCCTGTTGATGCGTTGTCCAAGCGCAGATGTGATGTTTCTAGCAAAGGCTCTGGGAATGTTGGTGTCCACCATCCGCATTGTGCCATGGGCTCGAGCTCATACTTGCCAACTTCAGTGGGCCTTATTACAGTTTCAGCAGGACATTGCCAGGTCCAACCACCAAACAATCATCTTGAATCATGCACTGCGTCTTTCCTTCCGCTGGTGGACAATGGTCCAAAATCTCAACAGGGGCACTCCGTCCACAGGACTGTTGTAACCACAGATGCCAGTCTCACCGGCTGGAGAGCCCACTGCAACTCCCAGTTTGTTCAAGGGGTTTGGTCCAATGCTGAGCGGACTCAGAGCATCAATTGGTTGGAACTGACAGCTGTCCACTTAGCTCTTCTTCATTTTCTGTCTTTGTTCCCCTTGGACCATGTTCTCATTCGAATGGACAACATGTGCGAAGTCTCATTTAAACAGACAAGGGGGCACCAGGTCTCGTTCTCTACAGAACCTAGCCTACCAAATATTCGACTGGGCAGAAAAATGCCTGAAATCTTTAAAAGCAGAACATCTCAGAGGAATTTGGAATGTGACAGCCAACTGGCTCAGCAGACAACAGGTCTTCCCAGGAGAATGGAAACTTCATCCGCAGATATTCCATCTTCTCCAACGTCGATTCAGTGTTTGCTCAGTAGATCTGTTTGCCTCCAGTCTCAATTCGCAGCTACCCAGGTATTTCGCACGATACCTGGACACAGCAGTGGAAGCGGTGGATGCACTATCGATACCGTGGCTGGACAGCCTGCTGTACGCCTTTCCTCCAATACCACTTCTGGCCAGAACTTTGAGGAAAGCGCGACGCGAGAGGGCCAAACTGGTTCTGATAGCCCCATATTGGCCCTGTTGACCGTGGTTCTCGGAGTTCCTTGCCATGTCAGTGACGGACCCTTGGACGCTCCCAGTCAGGCCAGACCTCTTGTCACAGGGGCCAATATGGCATCAGGACCCCAATTGGCTCAATCTAACAGCTTGGCTTTTGAATGGGGACATTTGAGGTGCACAGGCCTATCTGAAGAGGTTATTGACATTATACTGGCTTCTAGACGACCGTCTACCACTGTTATATATCAGAATACTTGGGTAGCATTTTCCAAGTGGTGTGAGTCCCAAAAACTCCTTCCCTCTCAAGCCACAATACAACAGGTGTTGCAATTCCTCCATAAAGGCCTAATGATGGGGCTTAAGCCCAACACCTTACGTCGACATGGGTCCACTTTATTGTCCATTCTATCAGTTTCATCCACTGATACTCCTGTTGCCTCGTACCCTGTTATCAAACGTTTTCTGAGGGGAGCCACTCTACGTTTGCCGGCTATATCCCATTGTTTCCCTTCATGGAGTTTGTCAAAGGTTCTGCAGGCTCTCCAACGCCCTCCATTTGAACCCCTTAGGACTGTACCATTACATCTGTTGTCGTTCAGAGTCTTGTTCCTGATTGCGATCACCTCTGCGAGAAGAGTCTTGGAATTGGGCGCATTGTCTTCCGCCCGCTATCTTTGTGTTTTTCATAAGGACTCTGTTGTACTGTGGACAGATCCCTCCTTCCTTCCCAAGGTCAACTCGGCCTTTCATTGCAACCAGGACATCGTTCTTCCTTCCTTTTGCCCGAATTGCAACCATCCCCTGGAGAAGGCTTGGCATTCGTTAGATGTCCAGAGGGCCCTCGAGACCTACTTGTCTCAAACCCAGGATATAAGACTAACTGAGTCCTTGTTTGTATCCTTTCATCCGCAATCTATGGGGAAGAAAGTAGCTGGTTCTACCTTGTCTCGCTGGTTGCGCGCATGTATTACCTTAGCTTATGAGTTTCTTAAACTTCCTATTCCTTCTAGAATAACAGCACACTACTAGGTCAGCAGCCACTACGGCTGCTTTTGCAACCAATGCTCCCCTTGCAGACATTTGCAGAGCGGCTGTTTGGTCTACCCCAGATTCGTTTATAAGGCATTACAAAATTGACCGTTACGCCTCTGCTGATGCCTCCTTTGGTAGGCGGGTGTTGCAAGAGGTTCTCAGTGATATTTAGGATGTGGGTGGTCCCTCCCTGGTTGGGCTGGTTTGGTACATCCCGCTTGATGGCAGGCTACCTGTGGAAAATGGACCATTGGTCTCACCTGAAGGGTGATTATCACAGGTAGACTGCCATCACGACCCTTTCTGTTGGAGGATATCTGGGGATTTTCCATCTGTTTCTATATGTTTCTGTTTACTTCATAAGATTTAGGTTCTGTGTAATGAAGTCAAGGCCTTCTGAATCTGTTATATTGAAATGTTAGTATTGTATTATTATGGAATCGCAATTTCATTATTTCCTTGTCCATTGACCTTTCTTCCTACATGTTTGAATCTCTCTCTCTGGACTCGTCACAAATGAACTGGAGAGTGGGAGGGGCCTGAGGCCCCTAGTCTTGACTTCAGAACATTCTTGCCTTCAGATGATAGGTGGAGCTATGATATCCTGCTTGATGGCAGTCTACCTGTGAAAATCACCCTTCAGGTGAGACCAATGGTCCATTTTCCTCCTTTGCTGCAATTTTAGGTACTGAAACGATTTCATTCTGCTTTTCAGTAATTCCAGCTGTTTGGGGACCGCATAGCAGAGAATATTGAGAATGTACAGGACAGACTGAAACAAAATCTGAATCAATAAGTGAATCAAACTTGTTACTTTTTTATCCTAAATCAAAACAACCGAAACCATTGTTTGAAAGAGTTTTTGTTGGGGGGGGGATGAGTTGTTGAACTAAAACAGAACATCACAAAAACAGAGTAATGGTTTAATTACAATGATTGCTGTGTTAATACATTGTTGGTCTCAGCCAGAATAATCTCGAGGCCCTAAAACGCATCTGTGGGAGAATTATTTTATACATTTTTTAGATTTGTTTGGGCAGGAAGCACTGAGATACTGTAAGAATGCAGTCCACTGACAAAAGACCCTGCAGTTGAACAGGCTGGGGACGGAAGGGGAACAAGACAGCAGCCAAGTTCAGGCCTAATGTATCTCAGCTTACTAAGCAGAGCCCCATGCTCACCTGCACTCTGCAGTGCCTGGTCCAGATGCAAAATAACTTCTTATTCAGCCAAAACATGGGCAAGCCTGGTGCCTGCACATATTGCCTCTGCCTTTCCTCCCTTCTTGGCATGCCCTGATTTGAAGACTTCCTAGGTCAGGGGTTGCCAGCCTTTTGGACTAGGACTTACATTTTGAATTTTGAGAGAGTGCTGAGGGTGCTCGTCATATAATGGCTGCCATGGAGGCATGGGATAACACAATATGGCTGCCATGGGGAACATGATATAACTCAAACTTAGAAAGAGTACAGTCATTGCTGCTTCTGCGCCACCACCCCCATCCTCATGCTTACCATGGGAACAGCTATGTCCTGCTGGTCCCAGTTCTGGAGATATAGCTGTTAAAAGAAGAACAACTCTGTTTTTCCAATCCTAAACCAAAGCCTAGGACACCATTCTGTACCCACTTACCTGGGAGTAAATCCCATTAAACCAGAGACTTACTTCTGGAGACATATATACCATTTTCCTGCAAGTTAACAATACAGTAAATTCTTAATGAGTGGCTGCACATGAGTTCCTGCACAGCAGAAGATATGCCTAAGCCTTTTTGCAAAGTTTTCACATTTTGCGTTTGCCATTTGGGGATTGGGGATTCTTAAACATCCACCCACAGTTATTATGTAGTAATATTTGCAGAAAACAACTTCTAGGGAGTACCTGGTCTCAGATGAACCCACCACAGGGAAGATGCATCCTGTTTGCTAGGTAAAAGGTGCAAACTACAGAGATTCTAAGAACTAGAAAATAAGGCTGAAGCAGGCAAAGTACACTAAAGGGAAAACAGAAGCTCTTTAGGACCCCAGGGATTCATATTGCATAGTATCCAAACAATTTGGTTATCAGTCACAGCTCTGACTTCACTCTTCGGCTGATAACACTGACAGGCAGGAGCATCCAGGCTGGGTCATTTCACAGATCTCTCTTAGAAGGGTACTTGCACATTTTATTGATTTATGAAATTTATATCCCGCCGTTCCAGTAGGAGCCCATGGCTTCATATTTTGCTTAATATCTTTCTTTCTAGGACGGTTAAAGACTTTTTTTATTAAAGAAAGCTCAGAAAATGTGCCCCTTGTTGGAGGGTGCCAGTGAAGGTCTTCATGGGTGGGTTGGTGATCCTAGGTTAATTGGCCATACTTATTAGGCCCAAACAGGGAAGCCATGGTTACAAAGATAGGAACAAGCCAGAATCGACTTCAAACCATGATTGCAATTCCTGGTTTGTTCCAATCCAGTAATAATAGTTTCCTAGTTTGGACCTAATTGGAGGTTATGGCTAATTACCTAGGAAGTCATTAAATGTGGCACACCAAGAAGGAAGATGGGAAGGGCCAACATGTGCAGGCACAAGGGTTGTGCATGTCTTGGCATACTAAGCTTGAGCTATTTTGTGTCTGAACCAGACCAGTATTTCCATGCAGTGTAGAGTTGCGTCATTGTCCTGTGCTGCATAGCCACACTCAACAACTGTTTAAAATACTTTTCAGCACCTTTTCCCCCCTCATCTTTGTCTTTAAAGACCAAGTTTCATTGAATAGGTCTAACAGATCGTTAGAGGAATTTGATGACATGAGTGGATGGGAGGGGTTCGATGGTATGTAATTCAGCAAGGGAATGGCACTCAGTGTGTGTGTGTGTGTATACAGTTATATAAGCTTTATTTTTCCATCAAATTGCATCAAGTAATGATCCAGTATTAATACTTTTCTGTTCCCCTTTCCTCTCCCTGCTGAGTTACTATGTTGAAGGCTTTTTTGTTTTCTATCATGATATTAGGGACACAATATCCCAAAGCCATTAATTGCTTTATTGATATTAGCAAATCAGTCGTGTAGAATGAATATTTAAATCTTCTCACATGAACTAGAACTCTGCTAGTTACAGAACCTTTTATTTATCTGAATGGAACCAAACCAGAATGGCTTCATTCATGCTTTAATCCAATCTGGAGCTAAACTACACATTCAGTGATTTGACTCCCTGATACCAGGATGACAGGTGGACACTCACGTACCTTCTGTGCCGGCACTTGTATCAGAAACCTCTAGTCACCCTGAATTCACTGCCTGTCCAGGTATTGTAGCTCTGTTTTAAATAATCCTTTAGTTCATTTGTGGTTCTCATTATTGAATAACAGATCACATCACTGCTACCCAGTTAAAGACATCTTAGTTGATTAATCGCATGTGTTAACTAATCAGTCATACCTGAATAAATCTGCATATACATAAGCCAGACACAGATACTTAGTTTCTTACCTGAGTAATTGTAAACCAGTTAGTGCTTTTATCTATATTATGTGTAGGCTCATGCCTCTTAAAAGTGAGTGGGGGTTAACCTCCTCTGGTGCTCTTCTACATGGCGAAGCAGGTTGGCCCTCAGATGAAAATGGTGCAGCCTGCACTTTTGAAATAATGTGGTCTAAAATTATTTGACTGCGGGTTTGTTTATGGTCTGAACGCAGTTCCTGAAGTGCTTTAAGAACCTTAAGGAGTCTTGATTTGTGTGTGGAAGGCAGTTGCTTAGAAGATAAAGGCAAGTTCACCCCAGACTGACTTACTGAACCTAAACTCTGTTGGTATGCAAAGCTAGAAAGGGTCCCTTCATTTGTAAGTGAACAGAGCAAGAGAGTGTGCATGGGGGGGAATTTTTTGGTTTTCTGCATGTGGTCTGTTCTTCATAGAGGTTTCAGTGCTTCCATTGCCATTCCTCCATCATGAGCCCCTGAGGTCTGTCTCTTTACTGTGGGAACTTTGGGAAGGGATTTATTACCTCTTCCTCATTTGCTCACAGCCAAATGAGATTCCTTAGCCTGCTCTTTCCCCTGATATCCACAAGATGGTGTTAGCGTGGCAGTGCATCTCATACTCCCATTAGCTGGTATAAATTCTTCCAGAGAGGCATGCTAACTACATTACTCCTTGTCATTCCAACTTGTGTAAGCTGTAACTCAGGGTAGAAACTCTGGGGCAACACCTACAGATTTATGGGCACATTTTATTCTGAATTAAAAAGGTTAAGAAAATTTTGGAGCAATCAAGGGTAGAACTTAGCCATAAGAAGGGGATCCAGATGCAGCAAGATTTTTCCCCAGCAGAGGAAGAGTAATTTTTCATACAGAAGGAAACCACTGATGGATGGAACAGTCCAGACATAAACAGCAGCATTTTGGGTTGCAGTTTGCTCCCTCTTTCTTTAATAGACAAAAGCAATTTTCTGGTAGAGGTACATTTTTTTTAATTATTGGAGAGAAGTGGATGGAATGGCTCTGCCCTTGAGAGGCTGGATTAAGAGAAGGAAGTGTTTGAAAGCCCTGTTCTGGATAAACAACTCTCATTTCTGATTAAAAACCTGCAGAAAACAACAATCTGCAGCCAAGAAATGTACTGGCTGTTTCAAATCAATATCTGAAGTTTTGCTTTGAGTTGCCAGATCATATTTCATCTTTGGCGATCACTTGTGGCCGAGTAAGAGGGGAGAGTGTTCTTGCACTCAGTTCCTGCTTGTGGGCTTCCCCCAGGCACCTGGTTGGCCACTGTGAGAACAGGATGCTGGACTAGATGGGCCACTGGCCTGATCCAGCAGGCTCTTCTTATGTTCTTATGACATGCCTTCCACCTAGCTCGTTTGTCCTGTTCGCCCTGTATTCGTGCTTCTTCGAAGTCTATAGCACCTTTGATAATAGCCGACCTCCATGTGGGACATTCACGGGCGAAGACTTCCCAGTTCTCGATGTTCATGTTACAGTTTTTTAGATTCGCTTTAAGAACATCTTTAAACCTCTTTTGCTGTCCAGCGATATTCCATTTTCCATCCTTAAGTTGGGAGTAAAGTAGCTGCTTTGGAAGACTGTGATCAGGCATTTGAACAACATTGCCAGTCCAGCGAAGTTGATGTTGAAGGATCATTGTTTCAACACTGGTAGTCTTTGCTTCTTCAAAAACACTAGCATTAGTCCGTCTGTCTTCCCAAGTAATTTGCAGAATTTTCCGGAGGCAGCATTGGTGGAATCTTTCAAGAACTTGGGAGTGGTGTTTATAAATGGTCCATGTTTCACAGGCATACAGTAAGGTTGGTAGTACAATGGCTTGTAGATAAGCATTTTGGTCTCCCTGCGAATATCCCAATCCTTGAACAATCTACGTTTCATTTGGGAGAATGCGGCACTCGCAGAGCTCAAACGATGTTGAATTTCAGCATCGATGTCAGCTTTTACAGAGGGATGGCTGCCAAGATAGGGGAAGTGCTCAACGTTCTCCAACATCACACCATTAAGCTGGATTGATGGTGCTACAGAGGGACTAGTTCACACCAGTTGATGAAGCACTTTGGCTTTTTTAATAAGTGAGAACCCAAGGTTTCCATATGCTTCTGCGAAGACATTTAGGATAGTTTGAAGATCTTTCTCTGAATGTGTGGAGACTACATTATCATCGGCATATTGAAGTTCTGCGACAGAGGTGGACATTACCTTATTTTTTGCTTTCAGCCTACTGAGATTAAAAAGCTTTCCATCTGTTCGATATATGATTTCAACACCAGTAGGAAGTTTCCCCTCAGTAAGGTGTAGAATCATAGCAATGAAGATAGCAAATAAGGTAGGAGCAATGACACATCCCTGTTTTACTCCTGATCCGACTCTGAATGGATCGCTCTGAAAGCCATTGTTATCCAAAATTGTCGCTGTCATGTTATCATGAAGGAGTCGCAAAATATTTACAAATTTATCAGGGCATCCAGTTTTCAGACGGATAGTCTAGAGAGCGGTTCGATTCACAGTATCAAAGGCCTTAGTCAGATCAATAAACACCATATATAAAGGTTGTTTCTGCTCCTGGCATTTTTCTTGAAGCTGTTGTGCAGTGAAGATCATGTCCACTGTCCCCCTGGAAGGGTGGAAACCATTTTGAGATTCGGGGAGGACATCCTCTGAGATCGGTAGGAGGCGATTTGCGAGGATTTTACCTGCGGTAGCAAGAAGAGAGATACCTTGATAGCTCCCACAATCTGTTTTATCACCCTTCTTTAAAAGGATGATAGTTATGGTGTCCCTACAGTCTTCCGGGATCTCCTCCCTCATCCAGATTTTTTTGATGAGCTTATGAAATTGCTGTGTAAGTTCACGCCCGCCTTCTTTAAAGATTTCAGCAAGAATCCCATCAGGTCCACTAGCTTTGTTGTTCTTCATTTGCTTGATGGCTTTACTGGATCCAAAATAGGGGATACTACAAACTCATCTCTAGTTTGTTGTTTTGGAATTTGCGAGAAGACCTCACCAGCCACAATAGAGTTACGATTAAGGAGGTCGTGGTAATGCTCTTTCCAGCACAGTGCAATAGACTCTTTATCCTTAAGAAGTTTGCTACCATCCATTGAACGTAAGGGATTTGTACCATAATTTGTTGGTCCATAGATGGCCTTTGTGGCATTAAAAAAAGCCCTGTGCATCATGCAATATTGCAGACTATGGAAACAATTCAGAACACAACAATAATAAAAAAGTTCAATAGCATCAGTAAATAACACAACAAAAGCTCCTCTTGCCCCATTGCTCTGTCTCCTCAGCCCCTTTCCTCAGTTCATTGCCTATCCTGCCCCCTTCTTTCAGGTCCATTATGTCTGGGCTCTGTCTCTTTTGCTTTCATATGTCCTGGAGCTGCTTTTGGTTCTTGGCATTTCAATTCCAGTCAAATGGATACTTTTCCTTCCCTCCTTGGAGAGCACGCCAATTCCCTAAGCAACTAAACACTCTTCTTTTTAACCACACCAGCTCAATCAAGTCAGTGGCAGAGGCTTCCTAGCCCCAATTGCAACACACTGCATTAAAAAGAGAATTTTACAGCACTCTTGAGTAGTTCCGCTGCCAAACTAGTTAGAGTGAGCAAGATCTTTTCTAATGATTAAGACCTGAGTTCCTTAAGGGCTACCTTCTTCCAGATGAGCCTAAACGTTGTATTAGGCCTCAGAGGACCTTTTCCAGGTCTCTCTCCCATCAGACAGAAAGGGACTCCAGATAGGGCCCTTTTCAGTGGTGGTGAACTAGTCTTGGAATTTTCTTCCCCGGAAGCTTGCCGTGCACTAAGTCTTGACATCTTTTGGGGCCCACATCAAATTCCTTCTCCCTCTCCCCCTCATTCTCTTTAGGTTGTTTTTTTATTATTATTCTGTTCCTTGCTGGTTAGGCTGTTTGCTGTGCTTCTTACTTCACTGTTGCTGTTGTTTATCTCTTATAAAGCACTGTGCAGAGATTAAAAGATAAGATAGTCCCTGCATTATGAGCTATTCCAAGAATCATGGATTGTTGGGTAGCAGCTGCTGTTGCTGCTGCTGATATAAAGAAAACGCAGATCTGGGCAGCAAGGCCACTACAAATTCTCGTGGAGCCTTTCTTGCGTCCCATGGCCTTATTCCCCTCTCTGCGGAAGGCAGAGATGAGCAGCATCCCCTGCACTACTCTTAAGCTGTGTCCCAGGAGGATAGAAGTTGCCCAGTGGTTTGCTCTTGGCCTGCAGTAAGGAGGAAATGGCCCTTTTAGGTAGCTATTAATAGAGTGAAATTGAGCAGCAGATGCGTTGTTTCTTGCCTTCTTCCCTTCCAGTTTTGGAAGGGAGAAGAAATTCAAGTCAGTTGCTTTTTCTCCATTTCTTGCTGCTGCTGTTGAACATCCAGAGCATCTCTCATTTCACAAATGTGAAAATCTTCTCTCTGCTGATTAGATGCAAGACAACTAAACTCCCTAGTCAGTGAGGGAATGTGAAGGGAAGGCAATGCAGTGTAGCTGATGGGCCTTTGGACCTCAGCGTTGAGGTTCAAAGGCTGACTCAAATTGCCAAGCCATGCTCTCGTCTCCTTTGTGAAATGGAATTAATAGTGGCCCACCTTGTATTAATTTGGGGTGCCAATCAATGTTGGCACTTACCTGACCAGCTTCTGGTCACTGTTAATTAGTTCCCCTAATCAGCATTCGTGTCTGCTCATTAGCAACCCGGTAAAGCATAAAAGGCCATAGACTCCAGACTGTAACTGAAATGAATCTTTATTGTTTTACTGGTGTACGGTGCTTCATGTAAGGCAAAGAATATTAATTTAGAAGAAAACTAGGCAACTTAAAGCAATCTAATATGGCAATATAGCACCTTTAGAAAATCATATAGATTACAAATTGCATAAGAATAGCATTCATACTAATTTGAAGTTTATTTTTTTATCCTAATTAAAGGTTTGGCCTCCTAACTTCTTCCAGCCCATCTAGTTGTGAAACAGAATTTATAAGTCCCCCGAGCATATTGGCATTTTGAGCAGCAGATGCACAGTTCACCGTTACCCATCCAGGCCTGTGGGCCTCGATCCTGTGGCCTTCAGCTCAGTGAGCATGTGAATCGGAGCAGGATAGATAGCAAGCAGAGAAAAAGAAAGATGAATCTTTGAACACCCTTGTGTAGGTAATCCAGGAGGATGGAGTTTCCTGCCTTTCTCTACCAGTTTCATTACTTGTGTAGGCTATCCTACCCAAGAAATAGATTATGAATGACTGTTTGAGGAAAGTCTAACTGGGATCCTGCTTTTTCAGCACATCCCTTTGAAACATTCTAGTAGTGTTGATAATTCCATATCCAGTATAATACTGCTATTCTTCTCTATGTTTTTTGGCATTTTTTAAAAGAGGCAAACACCTTAAAAAGGTAAAGGTGTCCCCACACTTGTAGTGCGAGTCGTTTCCGACTCTTAGGGTGACGTCTTGTGTCGTTTACTAGGCAGACCGTATATATGGGGTGGGATTGCCAGTTCCTTCCCCGGCCTTTCTTTACCCCCCAGCATATGCCGGGTACTCATTTTACCGACCACGGATGGATGGAAGGCTGAGTGGACCTCGACCCCTTTTACCAGAGATTCGACTTCCTCCTTTCGTTGGAATCGAACTCCGGCCGTGAGCAGAGCTTCGGCTGCGTTACCGCCACTTACCACCTTGCACCACCTTACCATCCTGTTTATCTTGACAATATGATATTGCCTTTCATCTTACTGTCATCCAAGATGCCAAGGGCTCATATGACTATCACTGAGAATCAGCAAAACAGCTTCCATAAAAGTGGCAGAGAGTTGAATTTTTCCACTCTTGTTATCCATTTTAGTCCATGGCTGCTCTTCTGTTGGCTGAAGGTTGCTGTAGTTGGTGGTTTACAGGCCTAGCAGAGTCCAGATTAACACCTTGTACAATGGCTATGGGGCTGAACTGGTTTAATTAGCAGGAAGAGGTTTTCCTAATTTCAAGAATAGTTAGGCAGAACAACAAATCTAAAAGGGCATATGGGGTTGAGTACTACTGTTTGCTGTTCTGCCTATTCTTATAAAAATGTTTTATGGTCTTCATTGTCTTTCCCTGCTCCCACAATAGCCCTGTGGGAGTTGGTCATTATAGTACCATTTCCCAGATGAGAGTGACCTGTCCAGGCCCAAGTATTGGGGTGCAGCCGGATAGGAGGGAACTCTGTAGCGAAGTTGGTGTGAGCTACCATTTTCATTCAGTTTTACTTTCCTGTATCTCTTCCAGCTGCCCAGAAGGCTCGGGAGCAATTTGAAGAGGCAGAGAAGTCCCTGAAAGAAATGGAGGACTCTATCAGGTATGACTTTGGGCTGACTGCCACAACTCCTCAAGGGTGAGGTGGGCTTCCGTGGGGAGGAGGGGGCTCCTCCCTGTTGCTGCTTTACCCCATTTTTTGTGAATAGCTGGCACACTTGGGTTCCCACACCCCCAGAGAGGCCCTCTGTAATTTGTATCCAGGCATGGTTCAGGGGCACTCTTCAGGGCTGCAGTCTTTAGGA
This sequence comes from Rhineura floridana, assembly GCF_030035675.1. Taxonomy (NCBI): domain Eukaryota; kingdom Metazoa; phylum Chordata; class Lepidosauria; order Squamata; family Rhineuridae; genus Rhineura; species Rhineura floridana. Next base: position 160,119,435 of record NC_084480.1, on the reverse strand, counting down.
CTTGTCCTTTGACCAGCCAGTTCTTACAGCAGATCAAACCCAAGTGGTGAGGCTGCCTGTGCCTAGTTGAAACCAATACCTTTGTTGAAGGATGCTGACCGTCTTGCACGCTTGGAATCAGGGCAGTGAGAGATGGAGTGGTGGTCAGTGGATGGAGAGACCTAAATGGTCGGCTGGTTATGACATTGTATCTCTACTAGATTCAAAACACATTCAGGGTCATCCTTTATGATAATTAATAATAATAATTTAATAATTTTATTTATTGGTCGCCTATCTGTCCAGGTTAGTGGACACTCTAGGCGACTTACAATAGCTAAAAGCTATACATAATCTACAATATACAAAACAATCTACAGTCCTAACAATTTAAAACCAATTTCCAGCTAAAACATCATAAAATTAATCCTCCTCAATCCCATAGGCCTGCCTGAATAGCCAGGTTTTTAAGGCTCGATGAAAACCTATCAGGGTGGGGGCGTGTCGGAGATCATACGGAAGGGAATTCCAGAGGGTGGGGGCCACAACCGAAAATGCCCTCTCTCTGGTCCGCACCAGCCTAGCTGTTTTCACCGGTGGGACCGAGAGAAGGTCTTGTGAGGCTGATCTTGTGAGGCGGCATAATTGGTGATTCTGGAGGCGCTCCTTCAGATAAACTGGGCCGAAACCGTATAGGGTTTTAAAGGTCAACACCAACACCTTGAATCGGGCCCGGTAAACAACTGGTAACCAGTGAAGATCTATTAATACTGGAGTGATGTGATCATGGCGACGGCTGCGCTTGATGAAGCGCGCCGCCGCATTCTGTACCAGCTGTAATTTCCGGACCGTTTTCAAGGGTAACCCCACGTAGAGCGCATTACAGTAGTCTACGCGAGAGGAGACCAGGGCATGTATCACCTGTGGGAGCAGATGAACAGGGAGGTAGGGTTGCAGCCTCTGTATCAGATGTAATTGATACCAAGCTGCCCGACTCACCGCCGAAACCTGAGCCTCCATGGACAGCTGGGAGTCAAGAATGACCCCGAGGCTGCGGACCTGGTCCTTCAGGGGTAATCTCACCCCATTAAGTATCAGGTCTGTAATACCCAACCTTCCTCTGTCTCCCACAAGTAACACCTCGGTCTTATCGGGATTCAGCTTCAGTCTGTTCTCTCCCATCCAACCACTTACGGACTCCAGGCACTTGGACATGGTATCCACAGCCAACTCTGGTGAAGATTTAAATGAGAGATAGAGCTGAGTGTCATCCGCATATTGGTGACACTTCAGCCCAAAACTCCTGATGATAGCCCCCAGCGGTTTCACATAGATATTGAACAGTATGGGAGAGAGGATAGAACCCTGTGGCACTCCACAATTGAGAGGCCAAGGGTCTGAAACCTCATCTCCCAAAGCTATTCGTTGGTACCTGCCTGAGAGATAGGAATGGAACCACTGTAGAACAGTGCCCCCTACTCCCAATCCCCCCAGGCGATCCAACAGGATACCGTGGTCGACGGTATCGAAAGCCGCTGAGAGATCCAGGAGGACGAGGAAGGTATATTCTCCCCTATCCAACGCCCTACTCATATCATCTACCAGAGCGACCAAAGCTGTTTCAGTTCCATGCCCAGTCCTGAAGCCCGATTGGAATGGATCCAAATAATCCGTTTCCTCCAAGTGTGTCTGTAACTGTTTGGCCACCACTCGCTCAATCACCTTGCCCAAGAATGGTAGGTTAGAGACTGGGCGGAAGTTGTTCAACTCTTGGGGATCCAAGGAGGGTTTCTTTAAGATGGGCTTTATCACTGCCTCCTTGAGGGCTGATGGCATAGCACCCTCTGTCAAGGATGCATTTACCACTGCCTTGATCCCTTCACTCAGTCTCTCTTTACAGCTCATTATGAGCCATGAAGGGCAAGGATCAAACAGACAGGTGGTTGGCTTCACAGTACTGAGCACCTTGTCCACTTCCTCAGAGGGAAGAGGCTGAAACCGATCCCATCGGACCGGAATGCAACTGGCCGACTCTGGCCCACTTCCTGTATCCACAGTGGACAGAATCATGCTGTTCAGACGCTCGATTTTACCAGCAAAGTGTTTAGCAAAATTATCACAGGAGATTTTTGATTGCTCCATGGGTTCCAAAGACACTGGACCGACCAGACTTCGGATCACTTGAAACAATCTCCTGGGACAGCACTCTGCTGACGTAATAGGGGCAGCAAAGAAATCCTTCTTTGCTGTCTTTGTTGCCACTTGGTAGGCAGTTATCGCTGCTCTAACCAGTGTCCGATCGTCTTCAGTGCGAGATTTCCGCCATCGGCGCTCAAGTCGTCTCACCTCCTGTCTCAGACCCCGCAACCGTGGTGTATACCAGGGTGCTGTCTGAGTTCTGTTCAGGGGGAGAGGACGTTTCGGAGCCACCCGATCCAAAGCCCCAGTGATCTCCCTATTCCACTCCATCGCCAGGGTTTTGACCAGGCGACCTTCAGTCAGCTCCAAATCACCCAGCGCATTCAGGAATCCCTGAGGTTCCATCAGGTGTCTGGGGCGGACCATCCTAATAGGTCCTTGTCCCCTGCGGAGGGTGTGTGGCATCGAGAAGTCTATATTCACCAGATAGTGATCTGACCGTGACACAGGGTTAGAAGAAACAGACCCCATTTTCAGGGCACTTCCCTCCCCTCCCGAGACAAACACAAGGTCAATCGCATGACCGGCTACATGGGTGGGCCCTATATTACTAAGGTGCAGATCCCATGAAGTCATGGTTTCAATGAAATCCTGAGGGGCTCCCATGAGTGCAGTCTCAGCATGTACGTTAAAATCCCCCACAACCAATAAGTTGGGGGAAAGCACCCACACGCCCGAGACCACCTCGAGCACCTCAGTCAGGGAGTCTGCTGTGCAGCGGGGTGGGCAGTACACAAGTAGAATCCCTAAACTGCCCTTTGGGCCCAACCTCCAGTACATGCAACTTGATCTCATGGAGAGGGGGTCTGGTGAAAACCAAGGATTCCCGATAGATGACTGCCACACACCCTCCCCGTCTACCAATCCTCGGCTGCTGTGCGTATTGGAAACCGGCTGGACACATGGCCTCAAGTATAGGAGCCGAGGCCTCATCCAGCCAGGTCTCCGTAATACATACCAGGTCTGCGTTCTCATCCAAGATCATGTCATGGATGAGCGCTGTTTTTTGTACCACAGACCTGGCGTTACACAACAGCAGTCGAAGATTGGATGGAGTCCTGCATCCCCCAGTTATCTTCTGGTTGTGGACAGGTCCGGAACAAGGGATGGATATTATGCATCTATCCCTTGTTCCCCTATGCTGGCGTGGCCTGCCACTTGCGCTTCTCCAGAATTTGCCGCCTAGCCTTTCAATATCACAGCCCCTCACCCTCTCCACAGTATCCCCCTCCGATCTACACATATCTCCCTCCCTGTTCGTCAATCAGGCAGGCCCGTGCCCTTTGATAACTCTAAATGGAGTCCCGTACCCCAGCGGCCACCCCCACCCTCACCACCCTCCCAGTGATAAGCAACAGGACTGCAGAACCTGGGTTAGAGGAGAGAGAGTGTGACCCTTTAATGCCCTGTCAGTTGGCTTTGTACCAGTTGCATAGCAACTACAATGGAAGGGCCTCTGGCAGACTCCTTGGGCAAGGCCCAGTAGAGGCCATGAGCAACTTCCCTTTACTACTGTCTAGGCTTTCCCTGCCTTACAGACTTGCTGTGTGAATATCCAGAGATCTCGCAATCATTTCACCATCACTTCATCAGTTCTGCCTCATGCTGCCAAACAGATACCTAACAGGATTAATAAGTTCTATTTATTCATCTTGACACTGTTACTAAGTCTACTTGTACCCTCAAGTTAACCGTGTCAAGATGAATAGATAGACCTTATTAATCCTGTTAGGTATCTGTTTGGTGGCATGAGGCACTGAGTGCCCAGTCACCAATTCCAGGGATATGCAACAGCCTTTAAAGGGGGGTGGGGGAGCAATTGTAGTTGGGGAACCTGCTGACTATATTCTTCTTTTAGTAAGGACAGGACAGTTGGTGGACTTGAGATACTGCATCCTGCCTTCCCTGAACAAAACGTTAGGCAGCTCCCCTTGAACAATAGACTTCGAACACACGCATGCATGTGCATTGGTGCCCGCAAATGAGACTCATTGAGTTTTGCACATCCCTTAAAGCGGGGGTGGGGAGCCGTGGCCCCCCATCTACCTCACAACTCCCATCCACCCCAGCCTAGCATGGCTAATGGACAGGGCTGATGAGAGTTGGAGTCTAGCAACATCTGGAGAGCCACAGATTTCTCCATCCCTGTCTTAAAAGTCTGGCCTTAAATTGGCAGCCTCCAAGCTCTGCCCCCCCTCCCCACTTACTATTTGTCATGACCCTGGAAGCCAGTCTTAACTGTTCTGGTACCTCAACAGGGATACTGGAGATGCCTCGGTGACAAGGGGCTATGGAAATTCTACAGTCCAACAGCATACTTGGTACACTGGATCTTGCCGGTGGGCCAGATCTCCCCCACTTTCTGTGGGCCAATTTCGACAGGTAGGAGAGGGCTTCCCATCGTCATTCACAATGACATCAGGCAATCTGTTTCTGTCCACATGGTTTGAAATCAAACTGTGGGCAAAAACATAGCCCATGTGAAACACTATGCGAGGGGCTTTGCTATTCACAGTGCTTCACAAGATCTGACAAACCCCCTTTCTGCTCAGCTGCATTCTTATCTGCCCCATATATCATATCGGGTGGGGCAGGTGGGTGTAGCTTGGCCAAAATGGCCTGGCAGGCCAAATGGGGAGGCCTGGCAGGACTAATTAGACCCATTGGCCAGAGGTTCTCCACACCTTCCGTAGATGAATTCCCCTTGAGGCCTACTTGACCCTGCTTCCTTCCCTGTAAGCTTCAAGCCCCCTGGCCGGCTTTTTGTGTGATTTCCCCAGGCACCTAGTGGTTTGGCTAGGTGATACCCTTGGCTACAGTGGGAGACGTCTTTTCTTCTTCTTCTTTTGTGGTGGTCGTGGGGAGATCCTCTTCCCAGGGCCATTCTCATTTACATGGATCCAGCCTATGTCGTTCTCCTCCCTCCGCCTCCCCTCCACCTGGTCCCCCACTCTCAGCCTAGAGAAGAGTGTGCCATTCTCTCTCCCACTTCTCTGGTGGGAGCTCAGCATGCTGGCGCTCATATGCTTAAAAGGGTCTACGTGAATTCTACTGAGAACCACGTGTGTAATTTAATAAGTTAGAAAGAATGTTTTTTTAAATCCTGTCCTTCTCCCGGCATTCGTGGCTGCTGCTGCTTGCTCCCTTGATGCATCCTCATCTAGAAAGTTAGGGAGGCTTTTATTATTTTACTGTGAAAGTGAGAAGTACTTTGTGCAGGTTTGCTCTAGGGGTCTGAGCCTCACTTTGATTCTACTTGCCATTCAGATTCCATCCTTCCCCCCCCTTTCCTTTCCCAGTCGGGGGAGGGGAGAAGCCAAAAATAAATTTCAAGCTGTCTCCTATTGATTGCATACATAATTATTGCAGTAATCACACCACTCCTGAGTTCTTAGGCTGGGAGGACTTGTGCAGGGAGCAGATGGGAGACCTCAGCATGCTTAGCTGGATTGACCTTGGTGACAGATACCTCATTTAGCTATTGGGGGAGGATGTATTTTCCTGATTTCTGCCCTCTTCTCGATGGAAGGGGGTGCAGATGCACTAAATGGAGCCTGCGGTTTTGGTTATTTCTGGCCCTGTCTTCAGAACCTCTTCACACAACCATTGTGGCATAGTGAAGTGACCACACATTTTTGATGTGAAACATTGTTTTGCAACTACACCCAGTCTAATAACTTGGTGTCATTACCACTTTTTTCCTTTCTCCACTTCATCTTGAGAATGGCTTATGGCCACTTGCAAGTGAGAGGAGTGAATGCAGATTTTGTTGCGATACAGGCTGTTTATCAGGTCAACTAGCCAGTTCTTTCTGGCCAAAAGTTTATAAACCATTTCCTTGATCTGTCCTTGGAACCATCTGTCCTGTTTTTGACAAAGGTTCCACTAGCTTGCTTAGAAATGCTGCAGGAACTTCTCTATCCGGAAGGTGCATGTTAAAATAAATCTTACCTAGCAAACTAGCTATGAAGTGCTTGTCTGAATGCACCTCAAGTAATTTTCTGTCAACCATACCTGTAATTGCTCTTTTAAAAATATTTTGGAAGCAGAATAAAATATACGAATTAAATCTGTGAAAATATTTATTCTGGGCACAGTATTTCAACTTCCTGGGCACTGACTTTGGTAGATTTGTTGGGTGGGGAATATATAGGTGCCTAGGTTGTGGGCATTAAATTCTTTAAGCCCAAAGGTACAGACTACTTTCCTTCAATCAAAGGCTGTCCTGCTCTTTGTGTAGCATAGTGGGAGGGGGAGGGGCTGCCCATAGTGGGAGCTTGATATGACTGAAATCAATGAAGAAGCTCAGGAACACTGCAATATTGTCTCGTTTATTTGTACAAATGTATATGCCACTCAACCTTAAAAGAATTCACTAATAGGCAAAAAAAAAACCTTGTGGTTTAAGAACGTACCTATAGCCATCAGATATTTCTATCAAACTTTAAAAAGCAGGGAAATTGGGCGGCTATAGTGAATGCACCAGGGGAGCAGGAGACCTGACCTCCTCTCTGAGCCCTACAAATATGTCAAAATGCAAACACAATTTGAGGTGGTCTTCTGCAGTCTAATCCACTTCCTGTGTAGCTTGGAAGAATTTGGTAACGTGCCTCTGAGCATATGATGAGTGGTGATAACACCTGCCATCTCCAAAGATGGAGAATTACATTTTTGTATGTTTGTTGGTGTTCTTCTTACTTTACGTCATACCTGTGTTGCTATTGTTTCTACAGAGAATCTAATCTAGAAAACTTTATTTCCCTCATTATTCATCCTAGAAAACTGTGTCAAATTTATTTTTATTAATTTCAAAGCCTTTTTATTGCTCAATGTCGTGATGGTGAAGACAGCCTGTTGTGTTTCAAACTAGAGGTTATGTTCTGTTTCAATTTTGGGTGCATTAACAGTTGAATCTGAAACTAAGGTTTGATGTAAAAGACTGATTACAATTTGTTGCTACTTAAGCAATGACTCTAGCTGTTGGAAAAAACAAACTTAGCCTGCCCAAGATGCATGTTTTCAGCCTGCTATGCTTAAACTACTCCACTTAAGGAAAGGTGGGCATGGTCAATTAAAAACATAGAGCACACCTAGAAATTTGCTAGAATATATTTCACCTCCCACTGTTTTATCTTGTGCAAACTGAGACACTCCTCATGTCCACTGGAGATTATTCTGCAGAATAGTCAGTGCCATTATTCCACAATTGTTTTTGGAGTTTCTTAGTGCTTATCAAATTTGCAGATGATACAAAATTGGGGGGCATAGCTAATACCGTGGAAGACAGAAACAAAATTTAAAGGGACCTTGATAGGCTGGAGCAGTGGGCTGAAAACAACAGAATGCAATTCAACAGGGATAAATGCAAAGTTCTACACTTAGGAAAAAGAAACCAAATGCACAGTTTTAAGATGGGGAATACTTGGCTCAGCAGTACGACATGTGAGAAGGATCTTGGAGTTGTCGTTGATCACAGGCTGAATATGAGCCAACAGTGTGATGTGGCTGCAAAAAAGGCAAATGCTATATTAGGCTGCATTAACAGAAGTACCCAGCATATGCTGGGGGGTAAAGAAGGGCCAGGGAAGGAACTGGTAATCCCACCCCATATATACGGTCTGCCTAGTAAACGTCGCAAGACGTCACCCTAAGAGTCGGAAACAACTCGCACTACAAGTGCGGGGACACCTTTACCTTTTAACAGAAGTATAGTTTCCAGATCGCGTGAAGTATTAGTTCCCCTCCATTCAGCACTGGTTAGGCCTCATCTTGAATACTGCATCCAGTTCTGGTCTCCATACTTCAAGAAGGATGCAGACAGGTTCAGAGGAGGGCAAGAAAGATGATCAGGGGACTGGAAACAAAGCCCTATGAGGAGAGATTGAAAGAACTGGGCATGTTTAGCCTGGAGAAGAGAAGACTGAGGGGAGATATGATAGCACTCTTTAAGTACATGAAAGGTTCTCACATAGGGTCAGGGCCGGGATCTCTTCTCAATCGTCCCAGAGTGCAGGACACGGAATAATGGGCTCAAGTTGTAGGAAGCCAGATTTCGACTGGACATCAGGAAAAACCTCCTAACTATGAGAGCCATACAACAATGGAATCAATTACCTACACAGGTAGTGGGCTCTCTGACACTGGAGGCATTCAAGAGGCAACTGGACAGCCATCTGTCGGAAATGCTTTGATTTGGATTCCTGCATTGCGCAGGGGGTTGGACTTGATGGCCTTGTAGGCCCCTTCCAACTCTACTATTATATGATTCTATGTATATTTTGCAAAGTGTTGGTGTGTTTCACATATTCACAGAAACGGAAGCAAAAGAAAATGATTTACTATAGGAAACTTCACTAAAATTGCAAAGTAAATCAGACATATTTAAAGTGACTGAACTATATCAACTGTATCTTAATATTGTTGCTTCCTCCCTGCTAAAACAAGGTCAGCACAGGACATATCTTCTTTCTATTATTTGGGCTGATTGCAGGTGTTGCCACCACTCACCCTATGCTCAGAGGCACATGTTACCAAATTCTTCCAAGCTACACAGGAAGTAGATTGGACTGTGAAAGACCAAGCCCAATCGTGTTTGCATTTTGACAAATTTGTAGGGCAGTACAATATCTCAGAGAGGTCAGGTCTCCTGCTCCCCTGGTGCATTCACTGTAGCTGCCCAATTTCCCTGCTTTTTAAAGTTTGACAGAAATATCTGTTGCCAATAGGTATATTCTTAAATTGCAAGGTTTTTTGCCTATTATTGAATTTCTCTGGTTTTTAATCCGGGAGGTAAGAAATGGGATCCTGTGCAAGTTTGCTGAGAATGGATTGATCATTTGCATGCTTATTGAGTTCACTGGGATTTATTCTCCTGCAATCATGCTTAGGATAGGTGAAACTGACCACAGGGGATGGAGGGGGGGGGAGGAGGAGGGGAGGAGAGGAGGGGGAGGGGAGCAGGCAGGAGGGGGAGGGGAGGAAGAGGGCAGGTTTGATCATTTGCATGTTTATTGAGTTTAGTGGGATTTACTCCTGTGCAATCATGCTTGGGATAGGTAAAACTGACTGGGGAGGGAGGGCTTGAGTGGGCAGGGGAGGAGGAAGAAGGAAGGGAGGTGGGAGAGGAGAGTGGAAGGAGGGGAAAGACAGGTCTGAGTATTTGAATGTGTATTGAGTTCAATGGGATTTACTTCCATGCAGTCATGGTTAGGATAGATTAAACTGAAGGGGGAGGGGGGGAGAGAGAAGGAGAAAGAGAGGGGAGCAGAAGGAGGAGATTAGAAGGGGAGGGGCAAAGGAAGGGGCAGGGAAGTGGCAAAAGGGAGGTGATGGAAGGAGGAGGAGAGGGCAGGTTTGATCATTTGCATGCTTATTGAGTTCAATGGGATTTACTCCTGTGTAATCATGCGCCTCCGTGGCACAGAGTGGTAAGCGGCGGTAACGCAGCTGAAGCTCTGCTCACGGCCGGAGTTCGATTCCAACGGAAGGAGGAAGTCGAATTTCCGGTAAAAGGGGGGCGAGGTCCACTCAGCCTTCCATCCATTTGTGGTCGGTAAAATGAGTACCCAGCACATGCTGGGGGGGTAAAGAAAGGCTGGGGAAGGAACTGGCAATCCCACCCCATATATACTGTCTGCCTAGCAAACGTCGCAAGACTTCACCCTAAGAGTCGGAAATGACTCGCGCTATAAGTGCGGGGACACCTTTACCTTTTTTTAATCATGCTTAAGATAGGTAAAACTGACTATGGGGGGAGGGGGAGGAGGAGATTGGAAGGGGATGGGAAGGGAGGGGGCAAGAGGAGGGAGGGAGGAGAGTGGGTTTGATCATTTGCATACTTTTTTAGTTCAGTGGGATTTATTTCTGTGCAATCATGTTTAGGATAGTTGAAACTGACCTATGGGAGGGGCGGGGTGGAGGAGGGGAGGGGAGGAAATTGGGTGGGTGGGCACTGGGCAGAGGGGAAGCCCCTTTCCTTTCCAAAAGGAAAGCGTTGTAAACAGTATCATTCTTTTTCAGGGTTTCCCCCACCTTTTTATTCTACAGCAGGCACATGTAGCCTCCCACCCAAATTTAAACCAAAGCTGTCCCTGGCCACATCCACACCAGACCTTTATTTCACTTTAGATAGGCATGGCTTCTCTCAAAGAATGCTGGGAAGTGTAGATAGTGAAGGGTGCTGAGAGTTACTAGGAGATGCTCTCTTCCCCTCACAGAGCTTCAGTCAGTGGCTGACTGTTAAACCATTCTGGCCAATGGAGCTCTGTCAGACAATAGGAGTATCCTCTCAGCACCCTTCACAAGCTACACTTACCAGGATTCATGACTGTCTAAAGTGAAATAAAGATCTGGTGTGGGTGTGGCCCCCTGATTAGCTAAGCCAAGCAGCTGTGAGTCTGGCTTTTAGAACACTGACAGTTGGTTCTTACTGAGCATGCCTGACATTATCATTGAGTTCAATGTAAAATTTCTTAAAATAATTAAGAGTATGGGGCAAGGTCAGTAATAGGATTACATGTACTCAGTGAACACAGCTGATTTTTAATTAATTTCAACAAATTATGAGAATTCTGAAAGAGAAAAGTCAAAAAGGGGTCTGGGTTTTTTCTCTTTTTACAGTTTGAACTCTCAATTCTCCCTGACTGTTTTGTGTATCACCATGAAAATTTAGAGGGTTGTTAAGCAAGTGTTTGAGTTCAGGACTATACATTTTATAAGGTTTTGTTTTGAAATGAGCTTATGAGAAGCATCAGAATGGCATGCGGGGGTATTTTCCATTTAACATTGCGGAATGCGAAAAATCCACGCTGGCTATAGTGTACAGCCACCCTTGTGGCTGTAGAATACAAAGACATTACACATCAACAAATTCGATATATCAAATATATAAAATACAAATTTCCACAGGGAGTAATACAGTGCTGGGTCACATGAGGAAAAGTTTGCTTCAACAACAAAAAATGTTTAGCAACTGTCTGAAGTGGCCATCAGTATTTCTTGATAGGGTAGGTCTAGCACAGTGGTGGTGAACCTGGTTCCTTCCAGATGTTGCTGGACTCCAACTCCAGCCAGCATGGCCAGTAGTCAGGAAGGATGGGAATTATAGTCCAGAAACATCTGGAAGGTCCACGGGTTCCTTCATCCCTGACCTAGCAGGATCTTTGTCCCTCTGGAGCGAATTCCATTCCAGAACTTATGAAGACAGAGAGGTTGCAATCCTGACAACAGGCTCTGGTTTCCTGAGAGTCATTAAACTGCTTTTATGCTGAGCTGGAGTACTTATAAGTGTAAATTATCACAGCTAAGACCTAGTTGTTCCAGAGGTTGAACTTTAGATGGCAGGTAGGAGCTCACATGACTCTGCACATAGAAAACTAGCAAATCAAGGAGGCTAGGTGAGAACTCTTCTTTTTGATATGTTAGTTTTGGTTTTCAGAGAAGTGGGGGAGTATGGAGGAACATTCAGTCATATGAGCCACTCCCTGGACACACACCAGCCATCTGAAGTGATGCAGCCAAAATGCATGTTTATCCGCTCAGGGAAAACTAGGCCTCAAAGAGCAGGTGCAAAGGAAGAGCTTTAATTGAAGCCCCTCTTCAGAATTGGCCCCACATGGGGCATTTCCCATCCAGCCACAGCTCAGCCGTAGTTGCAGTACACACGGCCCTTCCCCACCCCAGGGAGATCTCTGGTTTATCCCATTAGGAAGGCTTTTAGGGGGTGTAGGGCTTGGAGAAAATGTGTTAGCTAAGTAAACAGCTAATGGAAGTCTGGAGTCACAGCTGAGATCTGTTTGGTTGGTGTGTGCTTTTGAAGTGGTTTTTTTTAAGTTCTATTTTATGTTAAGGTAATGAAAGGCACCTTCATTTTCCCTTCTAAAGGAAGAAAGATGTTTTCCAGTCCCTTTTTATTTAGGGTTCCTACCCACCCTTTCCTCAAAAGGTGACCATTTTTATTTGTCTCTATCCTTGCGTCAGTCTCACACGTTCTCGCTTACAGCTATTCCATCTTCATGGGTTGGGGCAGAGAAGCGGCACGGTTCTGAGGCTAAGACTGGGTTAGAACCTCTTGGCGCGTTCTGCCACAACAGACTGTAGACTTTGACTACCTGTGTGTCCAAAGAAGGGCAAAGAGGGCATGAGTCCTTTGGAAGAATGAAGAACATAGTTGGCTACCCAGTGGAGCACAGAGGGAGGAGGATTCCTTCCTGAAAGCCATGTTGATATGGCTGGGGGCAAAGTGGCTGCTAGGACAGATCCTTTATTAAACAGCTTTGCATCTCTCTGTGTTCCTGGGAGAGAGACCCGTAATTAGCAGTAGTCTTGGTGACAGGGTGGTAACCATGGGATCCAGCCTCCCCAACCAGTCCCTTTGCTGCTGTGTGGGGTCCCCCAGGCGGCAGGCAGATAAGGGCAAGGAACTAAGAAAGCCACTTAAGAAAGGATTTGGGAAAAGGCCATTGACCCCGCCATAGGCTGGACCTTTCTCCAGTTTGGGGGGGGGCAGCAACAGGTTGATGCCAGGTACCCCTTGACTCACGGCGATGGATGGCGTAAGGGGCCTGTGTGCAAGCCAGCCTTCCTCTCTAAGCTTCTCCGTGTTGGCAGCTTGGGAAGAGCTCTACCGCAATGGGGAAGCACATCGCTCTGCATCTTCCCTGCAGAATCTTGAAAGTTCTTGCCAGTCAGGTTGACTTTTTAAATCTTTCGTAAAATGAGGCAATTTGTGAGAAGAGTATTGCATTTGCCATCTTTCCCTTGCTTAAGCAAATCTTCTGGCTTTGTGGAATAATACATGGTTTGAGGTGAGGTGAGGGTTCTCTCCTCAGAATGCACATATCCCACAAAGGCTTTCCTTGATTGTAGAAGCAGTCCTCCTTCTCATACTTCATCCTTGTTAATTCTGCTACCCCTCCCTGAAAAGGATGTTATGAAACTTCTCCATAGAAAAAGTCAGTAAGAGGCTGCTTGTTTGTTTTATTTATTTTAAATTTCTGTCCTATACATCTGCTCCTTATGCAAAAATTTAAAATCACAGTATCATATAAAATCAGTCAGTCAGTTAAAATAGCAAACATACATTTCCTTCCTTTTTTGTCTCGGAGCCAAAAGCCACATACTTCACCATATTTTGTTGTATTCACTAAATAGCAGAAAATCCGAAGTATGAACGCAGCTTTAGGGCTCAGAAATTCTCAGTGCTTTTTTTTAAAAGAAGGGGTTGGTAAGGAGGCTGGGTTACTTTTGCTTTTTGAGCAAAGCATCCGTCTTATATTTCTGTTAAAATTGGCCCAGCAACATTCCAATAACCCTTATTCAGTAAAATGGCTTGTTAGCCTATGTGCAGTTTTTTCATTTAACAATGTCTCTCTCTTCCCCTTCTCTGCCCTTCCCAGGAGCCTGGAGAAAGAGATCTCCTTTGCTTTTGGACCCCACGGTGAATTTTCTTACCTCTATGGCCAGTGCTATGAGCTCACCACTAATGAGTAGGTGCCTGTGTCCCTTACTTTACTATCTGTTGCCTCCAGGGAGTGGATCTCTTCTCTCTGCTCAGCCCTCTGACATCTGGAATGCTGTCTTTGGGTTATATGTCTTATAAGCCATCATTGCAGTAGCTGTTGCAAAGTGCAATTCTTCTAGACCAGGTGGGTGGTCCCACCCACCTATCAGAGTTGGCTCACTGAATGTGGGGAGATGACAGTCTGACCCACTGGGCCAAAAAGGTCCCCCACCCCTATTCTAGACTAAAGGCAAGCATTAATCAGAAGGAAATTGGATTTCTTCCATAAAATTTACTTGGTAGTATGGCAAAGCCCTCTAGAAGAAACTGGCTAACTTTTGGCATGCTTTCAAGGTGAGGAGAAAAGCACCCCTTCAGAATCAGAGCTGGAAGGTCCTGAGGGGAACCAGGGCCCCAGTTTTGATTTAGGAAGTTAAGGCTCCCTCAGAGTTTTTTTTACACTAGGTCTGCAGCAAGTTGATTCTCTGGTCAGTCATCAGAGAAGAGATGCTGTTCTTTGATTTAGACATACAATGCCTTGCAAAAGTACTCAGACCCCTGACCAGTGCTCTCATATTACCGAATTACAAATGGTACATTGTGATTTCGTTCTGTATATTTTATTTTGAAATACTGAAACTCAAAATCAATTATTGTAAGGTGACATTGGTTTTATGTTGGGAAATGTTTGTAAGAAACATACTGCTTGCATAAGTATTTAACCCACACACATTAATACTTGGTAGAACCACCTTTTGCTGCAATAACAGCTTTAAGTCTTTTGGGGTAGATATGTACCAGCTTTGCACACAATGTTGGAGGGATTTTGGCCCATTCTTCTTGGCAGATTCTCTCCATGTCATTCCGGTTGGTTGGACGTTGCTTGTGGACTACAATTGTCAAAGTGCACCACAGAGTCTCAATGGTATTGCAATCAGGACTTTGACTGGGCCACTGTAGGACATTCACCTTTTTGCTCTTGAGCCACTCCAATGTTGCTTTGGCCTTGTGCTGGGGATCATTGTCCTGCTAAAAAGTGAATTTCCTCCCATGCTCCAGTTTTTTAGTGGACCGAGGCAGGTTCTCTTGCAGCATTACCCTGTATTTTGCACCATCCATTCTTCCTTCAATTTTAACAAGATGCCCAGTCCCTGCTGATGAGAAGTATCCCCACAGCATGATGCTACCACCATCATACTTCACTGTAGATATGGTGTGTCTTGAGGCATGGGCAGTGTTAGGTTTGTGCCACACATAGCTCTTTGAGTTTTGGCCAAAAAGCTCTATCTTGGTCTCATCTGACCATAAAGCCTTTTCCACATCGCAGCTGGGGGCACTCTCATGCTTTCTAGCAAACTCTGGGTGTGCTTTCTGATGGTACATTTTGAGTAACAGCTTCTTTCTTGCCACCGTCCCATACAGGTCAGTATTATGCAGAGTTCTCAGTATGGTTGACTGATGCACCATTACTCCACTCCAAGCCACTGAACTCTGTAGCTCCTTCAAAGTGATTGTTGGCCTCTCTATGGCTTCTCTCACAAGTCTCCTTGTTTGAGAGCTGAGTTTTGAGGGATGGCCATTTCTTGGCAGTGCCTGGGTGGTGTGATGCAGCTTCCACTTCCTGATTATTGATCCAGCTGTACTCACTGGGATATCCAAACACTTGGATATTATTTTGTACCCTTTTCATAATCTATACATTTGTAGTACATTATCTCTCACTTCTGTAGAATGCTCTTTGGTGTTCATTTTCCTTCAGATCCACAGTCTGATCAATGATGCTTCAACAGTGGGGTTTTTATCCTGACAATGTGACAGCAACTTTAATGGTTCACAGGTGGAGGCCAATGGTAAGGTAATTGTGTCCTCGATAGGGCAATTTCTTTCCTCTGTAAACTGGGAGCTTCCACAGCACAGGGGTTGAATACTCATGCAAGCAACATGTTTCAGTTTATGTTTCATACAAACATTTCCCAACGTAAAACCAATGTCACCATACAATAATTGATTTTGAGTTTCAGTGTTTCAAAATAAAATATACAGAACGAAATTAAAACGTACCATTTGAGATAATATGAGAGCATTGGTCAGGGGTCCGATTACTTTTACAAGGCACTGTAAATAACTGCTTTTGAATGTGTATTTATAGCATCTAAACTGGATCTTGGATTGGGGGTTAAGCTTTGGTTTGGGTCAAAGGTGTTCCCCATTATCTTGGAAGATGCCAGGAGCTCAGATGCCTTCTGGCCACGGTGTTGGTGAATGGGCAGGATAGTTTTGAAGGGCCAGTGAATGTTCTTAAGATGCTTGCAATTCCTTTAGAACAAGGGTGGGGAGCCTGTGGCCCCCTAGGTGGACTTCAACTCCTTTTGGGCTAGGACAGCATTGCCAGTTGCCAGGGATGGTGGGAGGTGTGGGCCCTTTTAAGGCCCTATTCCCAATTGGGCTCCCTTCGTGCCATGGGCTGTACAATGGGAAATGTCTTGCGGGGAGGGGGCTTGGGGATAAGCAGGACTTCTTGAAGGAAGCGTTTTGAAAGGCATCAGCCTGCTTTCTCAGACGACGAAGCAGGAGAGTGTTATCTTTTAAAGCTCCCAACAAGTAAACCAGGTAGTGCAGTCTTTGCCAACCTAGTGCTAGCCAGATGTTTTGGACCACCAAAGCCCCACCCAGCATAGCTGCCCACCTGTAAATCACCTTATGTCACCATGATGTTTCCCCTTTTGCAATCCTGCTTGACATCAAGCTGATCTGCAAAGGAAAATATGTTTCTTCGCCCTCACGGTTTGATTTTTTGCCAGGAACTGGCAATTGGAGCCAATTCCTGATTCAAATTCAGTGCTGAATGCGAGCACTGTTTGCATCAGGGATTGGCTCCACTTGGAAGCACTGATGAAGAACTCCTGAGTAGAGAAGATCCCAGTGGGGCTTGCATTTGGTGCCACATTTCAGAAGTGCCAAATGCAAGGGCTGCATTTAATGCAGAGAGAGCCATCCCTGACTTAGTGAGTCTTTTAGCTGATGTTAAAGGTCATAGGGACAAGATCTAGAAGGAGGGGCTGTACTCATGGGAAAGAAATTAATTCCCTGCTCCAATGTCAATTTCTAAATTTTAAGTGGAAACTACTGAAATGTTTTCACATTTTTCTGCACTTTCCCAGAATTGTTGCACAAAGTTGTATTCTGCATATTTTGGTGGGAAGCTTGTCTTATACATTCTTAAATCTCTGCTGTTGACAGCAAAAGAATCATGGAAGAAAGAGCTAGATTGGGGCCTAGTCTTCTTCCTGCCGTGCTCTCTCATTTTTTCAAACCCTGTCCACATATTTTGCTTTGGGTGCCATTGTTTTAGGAGCCAGGTCTAATTATCATGATTGCCAGACATATGGCACACAGGTCTCATAGATCTCTTTTGTGCTCTTTTCCCTCCTCAGATATATTTATCGCCTCTGTCCCTTCAACAGAGTGTCTCAGAAACCCAAGCACAGCGGCTCTGAGACCAGCCTTGGGTAAGAGGCTCTGCTGTTCCAGGAATCCACACTTTTCATAACAGTCTAATGTCCCTTGCCTCCCGAGCTGAACAGGGAGATGTTGTGATGTAGTGGCTAGGAAGAGCTGGGAATCAGGACGTGCCTAGTTTGAATTTTGCCTGTGCCTTCAGAGCGCTAGGTGGCCTTAGGCAAGCCTTGGTGTCCTTCCCCACAATTGGCAGTTTGGAGTGGTGATATTGACCTATCTTACAGGGTTGTTCTAATGATTACAACCATGATAATATATTTTAGGCATTCGGGATAATATAAAGTATTATATAAATGTTAATCGTTATTACCACAAGTGTGAATAATGACACTGCCCCTTAGCATTAGTCAGGATAAGAATATCTTTCTAATTAGAAACTGGGAAGGAAACCTCATATGGGTGGTGTGAGACTTTTAAAACATAACTGGATCCTCTCGAACTGTATGTGTGGTGCCATCTCCTCACCCCTGAAACCAGCAGGCTCTGGAGTGGATTCCTCCTGAAGAGAAGGGCCTTGTTCGGGTTCTAACCTTTTCCTGAGATTGGCAGGAGCTTCTTTGGATGCTCTGACTTGTCTTGCTTCCTTTTCAGCACGTGGGGTTCCTGGATTGGTCCAGGTGATAATAAATTCAGCGTCATGAAATATGAGCATGGGACAGGCTGCTGGCAAGGCCCCAACCGATCCACTATAGTAAGTGATTCAGGTAGTCCCAAGATCAGCAAGTTTGGTTGGCTGACAAGCAAGATGCAGCAGCCTTTCCAGGCCCCCATCGGCAGAGTGTCCTGTCTCCTAGCAGGCAACATACCGAGCATCCCTATCTGCAGGATGGGAGAAGCATTTTGACTTCAGGCACAAAAAAATCCCTTGTACAAAGAAAACCAGCATGTCAAGGAGAAATGTTCAGCATAGCCTTCCCTTTGGTGTGCTTTTTCATTTTATGTGCAGGGAGGGGAGGCATTGAAACAGTCATTGAAAGACATTGAAACCCCATCTGCATCCTGAAGTGTTACAGTCCAGGAAAAGTGTTACAGAGTGGGTCAGCACTGGGGGAATCAATGAGGTGTGTTGGTTTGAAGTGGTGATTCCTTAAGGAATAGGATTTTCTCATTCAGGGTGCAGCTGTGCATCACTTACCTAAGTCACTTGGGTTGCCTCCAGCCCTGGAACTTGGTTATGTTCTATTAACATCAGCAACTTCATTCCCCTTAAGTGTGCTTTCTATCAATGAGAGCCAGTTATTGGACAAGTTGGGGAGCTCAAATGATTGTGTGAAGCCTGCTGGGTCACTTACCTTCCCCCTCTCCCAGCCTTATCTACCTTATTTTTTATAGGTTGTGAGGATAAAATGGGAAGAATCCCATATATACCATGTGGAGCTCCTTGGAGGAAGGGTGGGGTACAAATGTGATAGGGAGCCAGTCATGTTGAATCTTGCAGTAAAACAGTGAAGGGGAGTTGAGGTTGGAAGCCAAGTCTGTCTGTATGCTCTGTGGTTTTTAAGGACCCAGTGCTGAACTCCATAGTGAATAGAGTTAAGAGCCACTGTCCTGATTTCTGTTCCATCAAGGTGAAGCTTTCATGTGGCAAGGAGACAGTGGTCCTATCAACAGCAGAGCCCAGCCGCTGTGAGTACTTAATGGAGTTTGTCACCCCAGCAGCCTGCCATGAGCCAAAAGACCTCAATCATGATGAACTCTGAGACTCACAGGTGAGTTCCATCAGCAAGTCCCAACCCCCATTCACTCAAAATGGACAATAGTTGTGGGCACTTAGTGAACATGGAAGGAAAGCCAGTGGGAGAGGGCAAACGGTTCTTTGAGTAGGACCCAACTTCCTTGTTGGGTGTCATTAGGAGGGCAAAATGTGCCCACTTGGAGATCAGACCATTTGGGAAGTGGCAGCCCTCCCTGCTCCTTTCTGCTTCAAACCCCTATTTGATGTATTCAGTAAGGTGCCAGCTCTGTTCCCTTGGGTGATTGTCCATCTGCCATTTTGTTCTTGCAGGTGTGCAAAAGAGCCATTGCCACTGGGGCCAGATTCTAATCTGCATAATTCCAAGAAACATTGCAGAGTTATTTTTTTTGTCCCAGGGGCTCACCCTCATGGACTTTCCCACATGGATCCCAATCCCAACATCCTTTCTCCACTGTTTGCGTTGCTCTGCCCCAATGGACTGAGGGGTTTTTAAGTACTTGTGTTGACCCTTCTGAATACTGGGAACGGAGTCTCTGCAGGGCACCACTTGCCCAGACCATACACAACACACATGACTGCTCAGCTGCTTGGACATTATCTTGCTGGAGAGAAGGCTTCCTTTGCTTCTTACGGTCACTGTTTTGTGGAGGAAGAGCAGCTATTTTTCAACCACAGAGAGACCTCAGGCCTTCCTGAAGTGCTCTCTCCTGCCAGCCTTTTGTTCTGAGCCAGATTTCCACTCAGTCTGAGACTTTGCACAGGTGAAGGAAGAAGACTGGAAAAAGAAGAACCTGCTATTTACTTTGCCTCCTGCACTGCCAGCTGCAGCCTGTTTTTTTATCTACTGTTCCATGTTGAACTCTTATTAAAAAAAGAAAAAAGCCCTTCCAATAAACATCTCTGACTGTGGCATCAAAGGTGAGATTTGTGGGGGAATTTGGTTGTATTGAAGAGGTACTGTAAAATGGGAGTGGCACAACATGGCCTGTTTTTAGGTTTGCCTTCAGTTCATGCCGCTAATATCAGTTGCCCTTATATATGTCATATGTCTCTTCTTCCAACGTCTTGTGGAAAGCACCCAGGGTGGGGACTGCAGGGATTAAAATCAAGAGATCCTCTTCCTCTCCCCCACCCTCATTCCTTGGGGTACTGGGCCTCCCAGCTCTGCCATGCTTCTCTGGATTGGGGGAGGGCAATCCTGGTGCTTTTCACCTGCTCCCCTTGATTGCTGTCAAAGCCTAACCATTTCCATAACAAAAGGGGCACTCCTCTCCCAGCCACCATTGTTTCCCATCTGAGCCGCTCTCCAAAAAGGCATCTGCTACTTGCCTGGGGGGTCTGACAAAAGGCCCCTTTGGTGACGGGGGATATATTTACTGTAGGGTTCAGCCTTCCTTGGGCAAAGAGGATAAGCATATGGTGGGGGGGGCATACTGTACCTATCCCCCCTACTTAGTCTTTCCTTGGGGGGGAGAAATTATTTCTCCCCACCCCATCAGATGACATGAATTTCCACTGGTGAGAGCAGACTTTAAATGGAAGCATCTGCTCTCCAACCACTTCTCAGCTGGTTTGTGCGTACCCCCCTCAGTTACCTCGTTTGGATCAAATTCTCTGGTTAAATAAAGGATGTTGGGTGGGAATCGTCCATACTCCACCCCCTACAAGCACAGTACATCTTTTGCCTTTTTCTGCACTGGAGAAGGAGATTTAACTAAACTTTCTTATTAGGGGGGTAAGGCATCAAAACTGAGCTTATCCTCTATGAGCCCCATTCAGTTGCTTTGGTACTTGGCTGCAGTAGCTGACTGATACACCTTTTTGAAATGCTAATAAAATGTCCCATCATTAGTGGTGTGTGTGTTTGTTGTTGCAGGAGTAATGTAATATGCAGGGTGTATCTCTGGGTGTTGGTGGTGGCCAGACTACCCACTGCCGTGTTTCTTACATTCAGGTGTTTGTTTCCCTACCACATAAATGAATTGAAGCCACTATACAAGTCAAAGGTACATTTGGGCAAAGCACTGGGGTAGAGATCTAAACTCCTCTAGTGACTCCCAGTGTCTGGGCTAAGGTTCAGGTTTTGCCCCTTTACTGTTCCTGAGTGATACCTCATTTACTTTTCCTTATAGAATTCAAAACAGGAACCACTGCAACTGGAGCTCACCCATCTTCACGTCTCTCTCTGTGTTGTTGCTGATCACAGTAGTATGACAGCCCACAGGAGCTAGGTTTTTGTATCTAGTTCCTGCCGACTCCTTTTCCCCAGTATTTATGAATAACCAAGAGTATCTGCTTAAGTAAATGTGCAAACCTGTATCCTGCGTATCTGTCGCAGCATTTAAAAGCCACAAGAGCATTTGGGCCATCAAGATGTCAGGTTCAAGGTACTTTTGATGCAAGGGCAAGTTTAGATATACTTTCTGCTGCTTGGGATGCCAAGCTACAAACATAAAATTTACAAAAGTTCTGGGGCTTTTCCATCCCTTTATATAAGCCAGTCTTCAGTCCACAGTAAGTATGTAATATATGCATAAGACCATGAACACAATGATGTCTGGCTGCATTCTGATACTTGACAATAGGTCAGCTTATTTGCAGGGTGATGGTGTGTAATAAAAGGACTTCTTGGCACTTTTTTGTATCTTTGAAGTTCTGAAACAGCTGTGGGCATTTGCTCTGGTGTAATGTATATTAAACACTCCGTCAAAATACTTGTTGGCAATAGGAGAGAAGTTTGGAAGAGCACAGCTGACTGTTAAAATTAAGTTTAAGGGATTTTAGCCTTTTGAAATGACACAGAATGCAATTGTTGGCAGAGATAATCCATGCTGGCTGTTGCCCTGAGAAAAGAGTACAACTTTCTCATTCCCTGTCCTGCCTTGCTAGAATTCTCTCCCTCTTATATGACAGACAGACATACTCATATAAGATTCTGAACTTTTTATTTTCTGGCATGAAAAGTACAAATAATTAAACAATTCCATGTAAAAGATTCATACAGCCGCCGTGCCTGAAATCCCAGTAATAAATATTCTAAACTAAATGCAAAGTGTCATTTTTCTTTTTTTAACAGCAGATTTTTAAACCCTTCCCACATTAACTGACTTGATTTTTTAAATATTGTTTTTAAAAACTGTTCCGATACACGTGTGAAGCTTAAAGAGGCTCTGGGGACCAGGCCTCAGGCCAGTCATCTTTTCCCCTAAGCCCCACCATGCCCCATGACTAATACATTGGTGGGGAGGGTGGGGGCATGTCAAAGGTTATTAGGATCTTGCCATTACAACAGACAGACAATTCTTTAACCCTCTGCTCCCTTCAATGTTGCACCCTGACCCATCATTGGAAGCAAATTTGCCTAGCAAACAAAGAAATGCCACGAGCCCCTCTTGCTCGCTCTCTGGTGTCTGCCTTCATCAGTATGCAGAGTATTCCCTTCCCAGCCCTGCTCCAACCCCTAATTCGCTTTTTAGTAAACTCAAACTGGCACTTATTGCTACTTGAAAAAATATAGTTGAGAAGAGGCTAGATTGCTGTGACCATTTTAGAATCGAAAGATCACAAGATAATTTTGTTTACCACTAAATGCCCTTGTTGAGATGCAGGGAAGGGAGTCAGATGCAGGGTGTGGTTGTGGGATAAGAAATTAATCAGGATCTGAACAGCTGGCCATAATAAGGTGTTTTGACCAAATTAACGAACTAGAAGCAAAGCTCTCTAGTAGTTGTGCTTTCCAATGTGCAGATTGGCTAAGTGGCTCTGTTTCAGAACAGTTCTTTAGGCACACAAGTTATTTAAGCGGCTGCATGGTCTGCAAAGAGATCCAAGCTTGAGCCTGTTGTTTGGGTAGCTCTGAGTAAAATAATTTTAGTGGGTTGCCATTTCCCACCACCCAAAGGAGTTTATCTGAGGGGATCTTCTTACGCTGTCCAGTCCCTACTGCAGGTGGCACATGGTTCTCCCAGCATTGGTGAGAAGAGGACTTACTACTGCTACAGTGTGGAGTTGTTTTTCATTTAAAGCTGGTATGCACCTTTGTTCTAAAGCAGAGAAGGAATGGCATCGCTCCTACTTTGGCTTGGATAGTAAGTTCTGGCAAATGTAAGTTTCAAAGAGAACTCTCCTGAGCAGTACTTTCCAGTTCAAAGCTGCACATGGGTCTAGGATCCATAGTGCAGAAGATTCCATGGCTAGGTGGTCCAAGAGCTGCAACACTACCTCTATTCTAAAGTTATTAAAGATAATCTCAGTGCTGTAAACGAGCAGCTAGTTACTTCCCTGTAGCGTATTGCTGATGGCTCCACACTATTTGTATGTTGTACTGATTTATTCTACAGTAGCCTCTCTTCTGCTAACTGAAAAGTCAAAATGTTGGTGTTTCTTTTGGTTAAACAGATGTTTTAAAAACAACTCAATTCAAAACACCTCAACAGCATGAGGGATTGCAGGTGGGGTACTCTATAGCTCCACATGGGGATACACAAGTGTGCAAGAGAGGAGATGTATCTATCCATCGCTAAGACTTGACTGCTAGAGGTCCTGGGGAAGACAGTGAATAACAGCACCTTGCAAATATTAACATTAAACAAGGCAAAAATAGGGGCAACGATTTACCAGCATTGCACAGCAGAAATGAAACTCCCTGATAAACAGGGCTATTGGGGCATATGTGAGGTTTGTCCAAGCATTCCTGCCATGCTGCAATAGTGCAACACTTGCATGTGCCCAGCCTTCCATAGCATTGCAAGGTCTCCAGGGGGCACATTTCTCAGACTGTCGGCCACAGCTGCTCAAGGTGGCAAAATGTCTAGTTGAGCCAGTCATGATCCCTCCTCTGGTGTAGGCTCAGCAGCTTTGGTGTAAGAATTAACTGCCGCTAAAGCAGAATGACCCTTTGCAGAGTTTTTAGCATACTCAACCCAACTACGCATGTGGGCAACTGGTGGCCTGCCAGATGTTGGACTACAACTCCCAGCACCCCAGACAACTGTCCGTGATGGCTGGGACTAATGGGACTTAGGAGTCCTGCTTATCAGTTTGACTACTTTATAGACTGCTACCAAGGTCCTTCATGATGTTCTCTGCTTAGGCTCAACCTGCACTGAGCAGTCAGAATATGCTAGAGCAAGCCGTAGGCTTTTCTGGTGGCAGGGTCTCAGTTTAGCATGCATGCCCAAGGGGCATATTACCCTACAACTTCCCACTCAATTCTTCAACTCTGCAGTGATTCTAAGGAGTTCACATGGCAGGATAGAAATCAAAGTAATTCATTTGACAGTGTAGATAGAGTGACTTTTGATCTATGGATCCAGCCCCTCTACCAAAGTCCTCATTTAGACTAGTGTGTAGTGGTTAAGGTGCTGGACTACGACCTGGGTTCGAATCCCCACATAGCCATGAAGCTCACTGGGTGACCTTGGGCCAGTCACTGCTTCTCAGATTCATGAAAACCCTCTTCAGAGGGTCACCATAAGTCGGAATCAACTTGAAGGCAGTACATTTACATATTTTTTTAATTTTCTCTAAGGAGCAGCTGCCTCACATCTTGGTCAAAACTTGTTGCTGTGTTGAACAGAGGAAAGAAAAAGGCATTCCAGCACCACTAATATGATACCTCTTGGACTTAGGGTAGATCAGAATGCAAGTTTTTGAGTTCACTAGACTAAAAGAAAATGGCCAAAAAGATTTGTATTTGTTTGTGTGTAGCTCTAGCCTTCCCTAACCTGGTGCCCTCCAGCTGTTTTAGTCTACAACTCCCACCAGCCTCAGCCAACCCACCTAGAGCTACTGGACATTGTCTAAAACTTCTGGAGGGCACCAGGTTGTGGAAGGCTGGCCTAATAAGTCATTTTTTTAAAAATTTCAGAAAATTTATTTTCAAATGTATTACCTAAATCTATGCATTCATATACCAGCTTCAGCTGATTTTGCATAATTTGACTAATTTTAGGGGGGTTTTCTCAGCGCTAAAGTCACTTGCTATAGTCACAAATCATAGCAAGCAATGTTGCAATCACATTTGTAATCTTAGTGAGGTAAGACATTCCAACTCTGCTCATCCTCAGAAAAGTCCCACTGAGTTCAATGGGGCTTATTCCCAACAAGGTGTCCACAGAACTTCAGCCACATTAATACAAGATATTCTTCATGCCATATCACTAAAAATCCCCCCTTGTGCTTAAGGATCTCAGTGAATCAGAGCCAGAGATGGTCAAAAACTTCATTTATGCCAGCATGGCTCAACTGCCTGTGGTACTTGCTTAAAATACTGAAAAGAAAAAAAGCAAACTGTCACTGAAATACCTTTTTAACATGTGAAAGGGATGCTGAGTGGCAGCATGTGAAGGGCAGAGGGTACAAAACACAAGAATAGAGAAAATGACAAGCTACATGTTTCCCTCCCACCCTCCCCTTAACGTTCTATTAGGATGAAGACTCAAATGTATTTTTCCCAACAAGACAAAAGTAGATGATGTAACATCAAACCCCACAAACAAACTTGCCTATAAAGATTTTGTTCTAAATGCCACATTTGTAGGTTTTTTTTAAAAAAAAAATTATCTGTGCACTTCGCCCTGTTGGAGAGCCTGTCATTTAAGCTTTTATTATTGTTGTTTCAATTTTGTTTGCTATTTAATAAATAAATTAGGAAGAATCACTTCTCAGCAAATTAAAAAATATTTCCCTTTTAACTTGCAACTCTGATGAGAACATAAATATACACAAATGTACTTTTACAAGGCAGTAATAAATATTTAAGTTAACAATAAGTTAAAACTACAAGAAGCTAAAATTCGCAAAAAGATACAAGAGTTAATGGTGCCAGTTTTTTTGTTCTTTTTCTCATTTTATCGCAAACAGAAGCTGCCACAGACTCTTACAAAACACAAGTGAACACATTTATTGTCAAAAAATCAAGAAATCCTAAACTAATTTCTAAATCATTAAACAATTAAAACTCGAACTAATGCTAAAATGTTTAATTATCATTAAGTTCGTCTTTTAAATGTTGTTCATTTTGTTTCCATTTTTGCTTGAGAGCAAAAGAAAATAAAAGTCCCTTGCTCAAGTCTCAACGATGACTTTGTTGTTTTCAGCAAACCAAAAATAAATAAATAAATAAAGAGAAATGGCCGATGTGCATTTTCAGGATGTGATTTGTGAACACAGATCCAAAGAGATGCCTCGAGAAAGGCTGTAGCAATTGCGTCCCCTTGGAAAGTTAGTTTTTTAAGAGAAACTTCCCTTCTCATTCCCTTTGACGTGTGGGGAGGGGGAATAAGAAAGCAACATGGACATAGATGTCAGTGTGGTGCAATTCTCACAAACAAATTAATCCCACTTCAAGGCTCCTTTCTGAAGGGAGACAGCCATAAAATAAAGTAAACACTACTTTTTTTAAGCAGCAGCCCTATAGAGCAAGATTCTGACATTTTGTAAGTCCTGGGTTCTTTTGGCTGTGATCTGAGAAAACTGGGTGATACTTCCACAGAAATGGCTAAAACTCCAAAAGTATTTGGCATTCGTGGCTACCAGATGGGCTAATAACTAGATTTTATTTTTTTCAACTTCTTGCTTTTAAACTAAATAAATAAAAGAAGTTGGACAGTGTTGTGGAGGAACTGTCCCAAGTGAAAATCTGGGGTTATATTCCTCATCCACACACACAGATACACACTTGAAAGGGCTGGAGGGTGGTCTGCTGAGGGACAGGTGCAGGAGGTGTCCAAGTCAAAGGTTGAACTCCCTTTGGCCAAGAACCATCTCTCTCCCCTCTATCTAATCCATGATCGCACCTCCTCTATCACAGGAAACTCACATATGGTAACGGAGATGACATCCTCAGGCATTTTAGTCACTTTGTTAAAAATGGGGGAAATTGATTCAGTATCAAGAACTGTCAGGAAAGCATCCTGGAAGCCTTTGAGTCAAGGCCTATGTGGCAAAGGTACAAGATACTGGAGCAGCAAGTTCTTTTCCTCAAAGGGTTGTGTTACTGTGTTATTTTAGTTTTCAAAGAACTGTAGACATTGCCTCACAGAAGATCTATTTGGTTAAAGATGGTGGTGGATGGGATTATTTTGCCCTTAACTTGCCAGCATGTTTATGTTAATTAGACACAGACAGGATCAAGGATGGCCTGGTAGACATGGAATAGGTGGCTGAGTAGAATCCCTGCAGGGCTAGATCAGAGAATAGACCTAAGTATGTCCAGTCATCCTGCTACCATGGTAATAGGTTAGGATGAAGTTCATGCTGGGGTGCTGCTATTTGCCAGTCAACAGGTCACAGACAAAGGACAGAGATGGAGGCTGCCTGAAGGATCTAGGCTTCAGTGAGGTGAATCTATTTTAAAATCTGGTTTGACACTGCTTTCCTTTTGAGCCAGAGAGAACATTTGTTCTTTCTTGTGCATGTGCATACACACACACACATGCACCCCTCTAGCTTTGTCAAATTACACACACCCTTGCTGCCTACTGCTTTTGCAGACAATCCTGAGCACCAAGCAGATGCTCTGGAGCTGCACATGCTTTGACTGAGGGAGGTTCTGAGGAGGTTTCTCTATGCTTGGCACAAAAGGGTCCACACCATTGGAGCTTTCTGCTGCTTCATCAGATTGGCATCAATTCCCTTGCTTATAAGTACCTTTCCCTCCTATCACAGAAACAGAGTTTCCCAAACCCCATTTATGTGGATCAGATACTGCAAGATGGGGGGGTGGGGGAAGAGTACATGCCACTAACTTAGAATCAGAGCGGGAATGTCATGCTGAAAGGTAGATGTCCAGCAGACAAGAAAAACGTCTTTGGCAAGGATTCAGAAAGGTGGGCTGAGGAGCTCACCCTCCTGTGAGATGAGCCCAAGGCAATCATACTGGCCCATGCTGTAACCACTGGCCCATGCTGCCTCAGGCTGCAGAAGAGGTTATGAACCCAAGCAGGAGTGTGCATCTCAAACAGACTAAAAGAGTTATTGCTGCCAAGAGGAGAAGAGAAGCCCCCTGAGAGAAATCTTAAAAGCATGGAAATTGCAAGACCTTCCTAGGGTCAGATTGCTTCACAACTGCCTCACATCATAGAGGAGAGGTCCAATCCCTTTCTCTAAAGTCCAGCACACCAGACAGCTTCTGCTGGAAGTCAGAAGACATTCTCAGCTGCTGTAGTCCACTGTGGCAAAATGCAGTGCTGCTTACAGAGATGATTGGCATTGAGGAATATGTTCTCTCTTGGGGATGATCAGTCACAACCAGAGCTTGGAAAAGTTACTTTTTTGAACTACAACTCCCATCAGCCCCAGCCAGCATGGCCACTGGACTGGGCTGATGGGAGTTGTAGTTCAAAAAAGTAACTTTTCCAAGCTCTGGTCACAACACAGCAGGCACTAAATCTAGCATAATGACAGAGCAAAAAAGGCTGTGCCATTTCAGAACTGAGGTGCATGTGGCTAATTTGGAGTGAGTGATGGCGGGTGGGGGGGAACTGAACGGTCGTAAGTGAGCCATTTTAGAGGGGAAAAGAATGAATTTTAAAGTCAAAGTCAATGTTGCCAAAGCCTCCACCTAGGAAGTCAGACAAGGAACAGAGAACTGTGCCTCTTATTGAAAAGGAAGGCATGGCACAGCCATCCCTTGTGGCATCATCATTTTGCTCCCTGTGCAGATGGCAGCCATCAGGGAGCATGCTGGTCTCCTGTCCCCAAAAGCCAGGCCATGTAGCTTCTCTGGTGGAGTGTGTCTCACACTCTAGGGAGCCAAATGGACAAAGCAGACTATGGCATTACCAAAACAGCCTCCAACACCTACAGTTAACAGCAAAAAAGGTCCAAGAGCTGACAAGTTTAGTTGCTTTAGACTGTCTGGAAAGGGCAAGCGGCAAGAGTTCCACTCAAACTGAGAGGGATTGGTGCCTCCCTAGCAGCTACTCACTCCTCTCCAGGTAGCCCTACCTCAAAAATGACAAGGAAGATGATCCCACTGTGCCCCAAGGCAGCCTGGTCTACTGCTGTCATGTTCTTCTGATGCAGGCCCATAGGGAGAGCAGC
The DNA here is from genome assembly GCF_030035675.1 of Rhineura floridana. NCBI lineage: Eukaryota > Metazoa > Chordata > Lepidosauria > Squamata > Rhineuridae > Rhineura > Rhineura floridana. The sequence goes on along the minus strand of NC_084480.1, from coordinate 160,090,495 downwards.
TACAGATTCTCCCAAGCCTCTGTCCACAAGACCGGGTCTGGATAAGTTTTCCTGACTCTCCATCTACCCCACCTCCTGGACCTATCCTTGGCCTTTTACATGGGATGGCTAGATCAGAAATGCAAAATTATGAGTCTCTTTATGTAAAGGCTGTTGGAGCTGTAGAGACTCCAATTACAGTTTATAGGTGTGGGATATTACCAGACACTAGTGTAAACTAAGAGAATCGCTACTTTCCCTTCATGACCCTTTGTAAGCCTTCAAAGAAAAGGAGCCAACTTAACATCCGCATAGCGCTTAACACATCATTACCATTATGTTAAATGTATTGCCCAGGAACCTCCTAAATTGGAAAAGGCTGCCTTGTGGTTGTAAACTTAGACATGATACAGCAAAACATTTTAGAAAGAAGAGGAAGAGCTAGATCTAAAGAGGACAGGAACAATGCAGTGGGCATCAGTTACAGAAAAGTAGATTTAAGTTCAACTCTCTCTACTTCAATCAACAGTGGGCAGTGACTTCTGCAATCATGGTGGTTTCACGTCCTCAGCAACAGCAGAAGGAGCTGCTGCTGTGCCCATGCTGGGGGAGCATGTTGGCTCTTCACTGTGCAGGGGGACCCCTCTCCAAGGCTGCCCTAAAAGTACTATGTGTGCATTTGGAGGTTGATGAGTATAGCCTGCTTCCTCAGGCAGCAGCAAAAGCAGCAGGTTTTCCCAACAGAAGCAAACCCATTTGCAGAGATCAGCTTCCACACGCAAGCAGCATTTACTGTTCGGTGTATTTCTTTTTAATTTTGCTTAATTGTTTTCTAATGACTTGGAAGAAAAAGCTAAAGAAATCTTAGGGAAAAACAACTCTGGAAATGGATGCGAGTAAAACTAATACTAGTATTAACCACATAGCCTAGATCAATTTTGAAAAACTGTTGTCGGTTAGCTGTGCTTTTTGTTCTTTTGGTGGAGTTTAGGGGTATGAGAGAAGGCGGCGGCTGCAAAACACCATCACTGCAACAAAGTGATTACAGCCCTTCTGCCTCATCCCCAATGCGTCACAAAAACACAAATACAAGAACCAAAAAAAAAGGGGGGGGGAGGGAAAATGAAATCCTGAAAGCAATTTGCTTCCTCCTCTGCCCAGCTAAGGGAGGGGAAGGCAAATTAATCCAAAATCGTTGGAATTTGAGACACTAAGTGCTGCTCTTGCACAAGAACCTCAAGGACTTTCCAGGCAATTGAGGGGTGGGCAGGTGCAAGGAGGTTCCCCGCACGATCTTCAAAACATACAATAGGTCAAGCGAACCAGATACCTTCCCCTCCATGTTTCCTTTGTGAAGCAAGTGTATTGCCTTTGTCCATTGCTGTTTGGGGTGCTTGTGCAACATGCCTATGTGAGTGGCACAGCAGGCATCTGCTGCATAATGCTCAAGACATGACTAACAAAAAGCCACATCTTTCCCCTGGCCTCAACACCTCCTATGCCATTAATTGAATGCCATTAATTAATTTTGAAACTTTTTTTAATGTCTTCAGTCACTGTGAGACCCCATAGTGCTGGAGGACTCAGCTACTCTTGGTGTTAAATCCTCTCCTGACAAAAATCATGCTCACCCCCACCCCTGGCACTGCCAGGTCATTTTATAAACCTGGGTGGAATATACACAGGGAAGGAAAGACTCAGCTTTGAAGAGGGAACCATCCCAGCTCAAAATGTAAACCATACCCTGACTATCCCCCAGCTCAAACCCACAGCAAGATTTTCCCACTTGCAGCAAGGCTAATATTCCCACCCCAATTCCTCATATGAGGACTACGTCACTCCAGGCTAGCTGAACCTGCAAAATATGGGCATCATTAGTTTTCTGGAAAGGCTCTTGGGAACAAAGGATTGGGGTGTGCAGAGCAATGGCACTTAGTGACATGCTAGCTTTTTCTTCCGTTAAATTAATTTTCATGAGTGTGTGAGAAGTTCAAGAATCCCAGTAAAAATTTCCAACAAGGTCTCTTTTCCTTTTTTATAAAAATAGAGTTTTTTTAAAATCTTTTAAAGTTTTTGTTTTCGTTGTTTTGTTTCCTACTTCAGCCTCTTTAGGGTATTATTTTTCTCCTTTGTTTGTCATTTGTTTGATCTAACGTTGAAAAAGAGATAGGAAGACCTCACCCCTCACCCATCCCCACTTCAGGACCTTCCCCTTTATCAAAAACACCTTTCTAGTCTCAAATAGTCAATGAACACAACTTGGGGGGGGGGGCTCTTTCTTTCAGATGGCCCCATGCTCGGTCCTACAAATTCTCCACCTAAATATTTCTAAGAAAGAAAGGCTTGACAGGCTTGATTTTGGAAAGGAGGCAAAACAGCAGGTTGAACTAAACTATCACCTGATTTAAATAGTGAGCAAGTCCATATATCTGATCTAAAAGAACCTTGGCCCACCTAGTCCACGCAACCTGACAAAAAGCCATTGACTCTAGGAATCTTGGACTCTGTATCAGACCCCTGGCCTCTGTGCTTAATATCTCCATGACCCATGCTCTTATTTTAATCCAAATTATGCAAGGAAGTAAGCAAATTACCAAACCTGATATGTAAACTTACAAACCAGAACAAAAAAAATAAGGGCTTTTGATTTTCTGGGGACAGGCAGGAAAGACCCTTATTCAGGACTTATGGGATTGGGTTTATTTCCCAAATACATAATTCTAATTAAGGGCCAGGCAAAGTGGTGGGATTAACAACCAATATCGCTACTGTTTTAGACCAAGGGATGAGATGAGAGCATTCTCCACCCACCACATTTGTCCTTTTTTTTTTTTTTTGCATCCAAGGAGAACAAAGGTGGTGAGCTGGATCGTTGTAACTCCTCCCCCTAGGCTAGCTCAGAAAAGCAGTCATGACATTCTTGGATTTGTTGATCCACAATATTCAGGGTCGGGAGTGTTTCTATCACACCTTACAGAGAGTGGTTTTCATCCTCCAGGGTCAGGAAACCTGCCCACCAAAGGAACAAGATGGGGTCAGCATTCAAAGGGTGAAGGAAGTATGGACGACTGGGTAAGTATGTTAGAAAAGCCTAGGACAGGGAACCCGGGCAGGGGGAGGGTCACCAAACATAGCAACTGAGAGGTGTCCTATTTTGAGCGGATATCTCCCCTGCATGTTGCTAGAGCAGGGTTTTGGTTTTCAAAAAGTGGTCGACATGGTGCCATGTCTGTGCTCCCTGCTGGGCTGTCGGGCACAGGGGGGGAGGAGGGGGGGAGGAGCCTCCTGCTTCCCAAAGAAGATCACGGTGTCTGGCGGTTTTAATATTCTGCAACATTGAGTCAATGAACATTTCTGTTCTTGTGGTGAGTTGGGGAAGAGGGCTGTTTCCAGCATACTTGTCGCTCCCCCTCCCCCATCTCTCTCACCCACTCCCTTGCTCATGCCTTGTGTTGCTTACTGGTCTTGAAGGAAACCTGGAGTATTCGGTCACCCAATCGGTAGCCATTGAGACTGGCGATGGCCATTGCTGCTTCATCATAGTTGGTCATGGTGACAAAGCCAAAGCCCTTGCACTTGTTGGTGGTGAAATCGCGGATCACTTTGACGTTGGTGACTGCCCCAAAGGGCCCAAAGAGCTGCCACAGGACACTCTCGTCTGCCTCTGGGGAGAGGTTGTACACAAAGATGCACCAGCCGGCACTGGAGGCCCCTGTCAGGTTGACTCCCGCCAGGCTGGTCATGCTGTCGATCGTGATGGGAGAGAACCTGGAGATCAAGGAAAGAGGACTACTTTGGGTGTAAGGCTGGCATTCTACCAGCTTGAGCTCACTGCAATATGGAGAGGTTAGGAACAGCGCTGCCTACTTCTCAGGGGAAAGGAGAGGCACCAGCAGTTCACTCCTACAGATCTCAGCTCCAAAGGGCACTGATCACTAAGGTGGTTTCTACCAAAATTGTTATCTAGACCAGGAAGATGGCAGAAGCTCTGGAATCTTGAGGTTGCATCTAATGTATGAACCTACCTTTGTAATCTCCCCCACTTGCCAAAGCAAGTTTAGGTGAGGTGAGTTAGCTACATTTTAACTCACACTCCTTCAAGAATATTGCTGCCTGGGCTGGACTCTTCCCCAATTTGGGTCATCCTTCAAGCGTGCCACAGATCTCCTGTCTGATGTTAAGGTTTCGTGACTCTAGTAGCTAAGTAACCTCATAAGTAAAATGCAAGGGGACAGCTTATAATAGAGAAGTTTGTGACTTTCCTGTGCACAAATGAGTTCATCATGCAAGCACTGAAATTGATGCAGAACTTGGCATAATGCAAATCTCAATTTCCATTTTTTAAAACAAACACCAAGTTATGAACTTCATGGTAGCAAAGAATATCTTAGAAATAGTTCCAATGAAAGGTTAGGAACAGGATGAGGGACAGGTCTAGTACACACATTCCTATGCCTTCCCCCACCCCCACCCCCACCCCCACCCCGCCTCCTCCCAGTTAATGTTTTCTGTCATATTGCTGGTGACCACCTGCATTCCAATTCCTTCCTCCCTATCGTCTATAACCCCAGTCTCTGAAATAAAGTAAAATAGAAATTATTTGATAACCTGAATCTTTGGGCTGCAATTTTTGTTCTTGATCCAGAACACACAATTTTTGTGGCTGAACTGTTTGCCTGCTGCTGCAACTTAACTTTCCAAATATGGGTGGAGTGATTGTATTGACAATGGAGGAGCTCTTCAGCCTCAAGCCAGGTGTAGTAGTTGTGTGAGCCAAATAAATTATACAAGTTATGCAGGGGGCTTCAAATTTACTTGATTTCAGCAGCAATCATCCTATGCACATTTATTCGGACATGCACAGAATTGTATCATTTCATTCAAAAATTATCTGATTAAAAAAACTCTCCTCTCTAATCTCACTAGGACAGGTAAGGAATGAAATAAGGCAGTACTGTGTAAGAGTCAAACTTCTCCTTGCTGCATCTGAGGAGGCTCCTGTACATTGCCAGAAATCTCCATGGCAGATTGGACTACTCATACATCTTTTAAGTACAAGCTAAAAATGAAGCACAAGACTCAATTAGGGGCCTAGGAATTTTGGTCTGGGAACACCCAATGCTGAAGTTAAGGAGGAATGAACCTGCTCAGTGCCTACATGGGAGACTACGGAGAGCCCCACAGAAGCTGCTCTGAACTTTCTAAGTACATATGGGATATAAATATAAATAGTAATTGTTCAAATCTGTCAACAGCCTTCTCACTCTCACAGAGTTGCCCGTACATCTGTGTGAAAACATCTCTCTCCCCATTGGATTTCCACCTTCCCAATTCACTTTTGGAGCATCCATGTAATTTCTATCCTTCAAGCAACAACTAAATGAAACCAAGAAGCACCCAACACAGTGACAACAAATAAACACAAGACCAAAATCATAAGGAACAGCCAGTCATCTGAGCAAAGCAGCCAGCCCTTCTCTCACACGAAACCCAAAACAGAATAAAAGGAAAGCATGGAAGTCTACAGTGTGTCCCCAAGACACACAAGCCCAAATTCCACAGGCCTAGGGCAGAGGATGGAGGGGTTCTATCATTTTAGCTTTTACTTCAAACTCTCATGCTCACTGAGGGAAGTTGGGAAAATAAAAAGGGTGGGGGATGATTAAAAATAAAAGGTTAGTATTAAGGGAGGGGAACATCCAAACAAGCAACCAAAAATAAAGTTGTCTATGCTATTCTTTTAAAAAGAGCTCAAATGATTAAGAAAAAAGAGTTGGATACCTTAGGAGACTCTACCAATGTTTTGTCTAATCATGACACCCACATTCATTTTCTAAAAGGACTAGTGCGGCTGCACTGAAGAGAGGGCTGTTAAGGCAGCAGGAGAGGCTCTTGCCTCTGGGGCTATGTTGACAATCACCTTGTTTAAAATCCAGCCTTGTACTGTGGACCAAGGTGGGGAGGGAGAGGGGGGAGTGGCGAGGAGTGTAGGCTTTGGAAGGCTATTTACCTCTTGACGCCGTATGCCATGTTTAGCAAATTGTCGAGCCTGTGGGAGGAAGAGGAAGATGAGGAGAGGCCATTGTTAGTAGACGATCTCGTAACAAAAGGGTTCTGCGAGGTCATCTGGCTTGGTTATTGGTGCAGCAGAAAGGCAGCACATGGATTCTGTGGCTAGCACAGGTTGCCTTTTTTATGTGTGCAAATACACTTTGAGGCCCTGGAGGAATTTAATATCTTACAGTAAAAAAAATGTTGAAAAATAATAGCAGTGGGTAAGGAGCTCCACCTATTTTTTTTTTAAAACTGTTTTTCGCATTCTGAGAAACATGGGGAATGGGCAGGCATTAGTTACTTAAGGGTAATGGTGTCTGCATTTCAAACATGATGATGATGATTATGGTAATAATTAATCCTTAACACAAACACAAACACACCTAGAACAGCACAGGGCAAACTTATTTACAGTTATAACTCGCCATCTATCTTTTTAGGACTTACTTTCCTCTGCAGATCTAAGTCCAAATTTTATGCAGCGACTATCTTGATTTTGTTTCTATTCATTTTCTTTAAAATCTGCATGATTGCCATTATGCTATGGAATCTCAATAGTTTGTTTTTTTTAAGGCAAGCATTTAGCCCTCATGGTTGCTAGCGAAGGTCTGAAACCATCCGAGTTGCCAGAGCTTCCAGTGGTCAAAGCCACAGGCCTTAGTATTTTTCCTTACAGCCTCCCTCCTCCTATTGTCCTGTTCTTATCACGGTCTCTCTATCATCCCATCAACTATGTATATATATGGTTTCTCAGAATCCCATCTCTTTAAAGGGTTTTGTGCAGAAAGGCAAAATCTGGCAAAAAACACTCCAAATGGTCAATTGTGTAGAAGATGCAAATGTAAGTAAATATGTGGAGCTTATATAGCTTAGTAATAGGAGTGTTTTCCTAGTAGAGATCTCCAGACCTTACTTACGAGGTACCTTTCTATTAATCTAGACCTTTTGCCAATTTGCACATGCAGACATGAGCATGTAAATGGGTGAAACATAACATTTTCCAGACCCATATATATGTTTATTAGTCTCTTTTATAGCTCTGTCATAAATGAGCCTAGACACAAAAAATATCTATGGTTACATGCGTATGTATGATTTTTGCATATGTGTCATGTGACTGCATGTTATACACCATACATATGTCATGTCTATGAAAAACATCTGTGCATGGGCAGAGTGCACCAGAGGTGTATGAGCAAGAAGTTCAAGTGACCCAAAACTATAATTCAGTCCAATATTACTCCACAGAATCAAACCAAATTTTATCCTGCCTATTGGACCCAAATTGGCTCTGACAAGGGAAGGAGCGGGTCACTAACAAATAACAAACAAGTAAACCAGCATCTTCTGCTTGTGCATATGAATGGATACAAGCATTCCAGCAATGCAGAATTCCTCATCAAGCAGAATGGAGGTGTGGCTAATTTCCCAGCAATATTTCCTGGTATATTTTAATTTTCCTAGCATATTTGTATTGTATCCTTTCCAATAAAAATATCTTTTAGATACTATAGCTGATGGATCTAGATTGTGCCAACAGATCTGCGAGAAGAGTTGCTAGGTCAGCCTTTCCCAACTAGTGGGCCACCAGATGTTGTTGGACCACAATTCCCATCTTTCCTGACCATTGGCAATGCTGGCTGAGGCTGATGGGAGTTGTGGTCCAACAACACCTGGTGGCCCACTAGTTGGGAAAGGCTGTGCTAGGTAGATGATCCCACCTTTTCAGAAGGGACTTGGGACACACGGTCTTCTGGGACACTAGATTTTTTGCGTCTACAATTCCATGACAGAAGTCTAACTATAGATGATTAGAGACCACCTGGTGGTTAGGCTGCTCTCTACCTGGTTAACTTTCCTGCCCCTACCAATCATGGACAAATATGACACAATGAAACATTAACACAGGTCTGCATATGAATTGCAGAAGAAATTGCAGGGTGTTATTATCTAGCCCCACAGACCTTTCTGATGATGATCCCTCTGATAATGACCCTGAGCATGGATCATCCGTCTAGGACAGCTTCAAGTCCTCAAATCCAGTAAATACAGGATCAAAGGGGAAATTCTCCATAGATGTTTTTGAGAAAGAGGAGGAAGAATTACCTGATTCTGAACCTGGTCGCAGCAGCTTACATTAGATCTTTCAGGACAGAAATTTGAATAAGCCTACTAATGTCCCAAGGTGATTTGCTATCCATGGGAGAAGGCAAAAGGTACAATTATAGAGCATTCAGTGGCTCCACAGTGAATAACTTTAAGCAAAAAAAACCACCCCTTTAAGTGCTTCACAACTTTAGCTGAAAGAGGGCAGGGTTCCAGGCTTGTCTTGAGATATAAGAACTTTCTTGAGCTTTGGATTTTGTTGGAACACCATCTATTATCTCAAGGAGCTCTCCCAGCCTCAGCAGCACTTGAGGGCCAAAACAGACTATATATAAAATTTGTGATTTCATTCAGTCTTTTTTTTTATAACTTCTATATAACCTGTGGTGAGCAGGAGTTGGGGGGGGGAATGCTAACTCTTCCCCTTTGCCACAGTCCTGACAAAAATCCTCCCCGCCCGCATGCTCTTTGCTCCAGGAGAGAAGCTGCCACAGATGCCTGTGCAAAGCAGCAGAACGGAGGTGGTAAAAAAAATCCTCCCCATGTGCTGTGGTCATGATCTAAACTGGTCCCCCTACAGCTATTATTTAAAAGTAAAAAACTAGACACATTCAATGCAATAATACCATTAACAATTTGGCCCTTAGCCTGACCAGCAGTCTGTAACTGACTCTCTGCTGCCATAGCATGCTCCCAATTTGCTCTGTTATTTCTTCCCAGACATTGACGAGCATCCCATGGGCTCTCAGTCCAGCTGAAAGTGGGCACAGAGTATGACTGGGGTGGGTGGAGGGGATAAAGATGAAGAACTGCCCTACTCAGGAGCTTGAAAAATTGAAAGGCAACAGAAGGCAATATAGCACAAGATATTGTCTCAGATACTCAGTCTCTTGTTCTCTAACACCAAAATGACAACAAATGTATATTAAAAAAAGGTCCATTGTTTTTAGGCCCAATGAATCCCTGCTACACCCAAAACGTATGTCCAAACGGCCATAACAAACATAGATAATTATGTCTACAAGCCCCAATATATTTCTAAGTATCCAAACAGTCTTTCCCATTGAATCAAACATGCACAGCTGATGCCCAAATCCATCATGCCTGGCAGCGCTGTCTACCCAAGCTCCCTACACATCCTACCTTCCCACTACTCTCCTTTCTTCACCCACACCAGTTGGCTGCGGAGGCTCAATTCATAGTTCCCTTCCCCCTGCAACAAAATATCACCCTGTTCTACAGCCATTTCCTGCAGGGAGTGTTCTAACCCTGCTATTTAGCATGAGATGCACAAGACAACATTAATTGGTTGGTGGTCAACATGAAGAGCTCAAGGCACCCAGCTTAAGCTCCACTTCAATTATGGAACTACAGGGTTACTGGTGCCTTGATCATCTCTCACTCTTGGTTTTTCAGTTGTAAAATGGCTATCAGTCATCCTAGAGAGTCATGAGGATGAACAACTGCTGAGCCTTGGTGATAGAGTGGTCTATGAGTCTGAACAAACATGTGATGAGTATAGTTCCAAACAATGCAACTTCGGAAAAGAAGTGAAAGGCTCCATCATACATTATTATTTTCCTGCTTGGGCATAAAAAGCAAGCTGTGTTAATCCATGCATGCTGCCACATATGAAAATCACATGCGTCTTTTCTACCATATGTACATGAATAAGGAAGCCATGATGGACATGTACACCATCTTCTCACACAGAGGGTACATGGGATGTTTTTCTACACCTGCGTATAGCCATGTGGGGAATATCACACATGAAGCAGCTCAGCACATTAAATGCATGAAAAACATGGAAGAAAACATATTGGGATGCTGAACATGTGATGTAGACCTGGATTTCAAGTGCAACCAATGCGTTCAAAAGTAAACTGGGGGAAGGTTAAACAGCCTTTCTGTTTTATTTCAGTTTGGCTTAGCGTTTTCAAAAGTGACCAGGCTAAAGGGCTTGTCTGGGGACTAGTACAGTCCTAGCTTATCACTGCCTCCTTCAGGTAACCCCCAGAATCTGCCCCTCCCCATTTCATCTACAGGCTGACAAAGAAAAAGGAATATATGAGAATTCACAGATCACCATTCCCAGAGCTTGGAAAAGTTACTTTTTTGAACTACAATTCCCATCAGCCCCAACCAGCATGGCCACCGGATTGGGCTGATGGGAGTTGTAGTTCAAAAAAGGAACTTTTCCAAGCTCTGACCATTCCCAAAACAAGTTAAGAAAAGGCCTTCCCTGTTTCAGACAGACAGGAAAAGAGTTTGGATGCTCAAAGACCTCACCCATTGCTCACGAAGGCACACAATACAACTGGTAAATAGCACATGCTGGCACTGCTCTGCTGAGAAGGATGGCTCTATATCTATCTTCACCTGATGAAAATCTGGCTACACTCTAGATCCAGCTGTATGTGAGCCTCCAGCTATATGATTCCTTACCAAGCACTGAGATGCAGCAACTTTTGGGGAGGAGCAGTGGGTCAGCCGCTATTAAAATTACCAGGAGAAAATACAACTAGGTATAAGAGGCCCACTCTCACCGGAACTGCCTGGTCTTGTCACCACCAGTCCTTTTGCACCAGCAGTTTTCAGGTGAGCATTACTCAAGCCTAAATGGTAGCTCCAGCAGGCAGCTTCCTATAACAATATGGCAGGCCAGGTATCTCCTTAACAAAAACCTTTCCCAATTCAGCATAGCAATGATATGATGATGCTCGTAACTTGGTCTTTTCCTGCCCCATAAAACTCAGCACAATTAATGCATTTTTAGCCGATAAATTGTACCATTCCTGTTTGCCCCATTATTTGACCTAAATACGAGGGACTGACTCAAAATAGGAGGCAGTCCAGGATAGAGCTAAGGAGTCCCCGAAGTGTACTAATCCACTGTGTATTAAGGAAGAGTACAGAGCAGAACAAGAGCAATTCACAAGGCTCAGGCCCAAAGGATCAGCTTTGCAGAAAGCAATCTCTTAAGGAACAGCCAGTGAGATTGCACTATAAGGGCACTAAAAGGAGGCGAAGGGGGTTCAATAGCATATCCTCACCTTGCATTTGCTCGTGGAGTAGCCACACTCATGGACACTCAGACCTAATATACAGGTGACCGATGAGGCTGGGTATCCGAGTCCTGCATTTTTCCTCAAGCACAGGGTGACAACTGCCAGGCACTAGGTGAGGAGAAGGACCTGATCTCTCAGCCCTCTAAGAGAGGAGAGGGGAAGGTGTCTCACCTGAATCGCTGAGTCTGGTGGTGCAAGGGTCCTGTGTACCGCCGAGCTGTGGTCTGGTACAGATGTGTTAGCAAGGCTTGTCCTGTCTTCTGGCTGGGGTTGTTGGCAAACTTGACTGTGATGGGCTCACTGGCACCTAGTGGTTTCTGCCCATTCAGCCCCTTGATGGCCTCCTCAGCTTCTATTCTCTTGTCAAAGCGGATGAAGCCTACTCCTCTGGATACACCTGTGAGGGCAGGAGTCAGAATGGAATGGGTGTTGTAGGAATGTTGATCAGTATTATGCTGAGTTGATGACGCAGTACTACAGTATGGTATCTTCTATATGAAGATAGACACTTCTTGTGTATTTTAGCCCCTTGCATTCATTTTAATGTCTGTTTAATCATTGTTTTAGTGCCCCTGAGGAAGACTACTGATTGAAATGCATTCAGCAATCTTCATAAAATTTGTTATTTTCAAACACAAGTTTGAAGCTTGCCTCTCCCTTTGTTTTGAGAACAGAAGGCACAATGAGAATAGGCATCACAAATCTCACTGGGTGACCTTGGTCTTATCACTGTTTCTCAGCCTAATTTACCTTGTGGCTGCTGAAACAACTGTAGTACACTTAAAACAATACACACACTTCTTGCTATATAAAGATTACCTTCCCGAAAGAAAATTGACATTCATGAAGTGGCTCTTAGCACGCCATCTCTACACACACAGAAGTGTCCCATTCCACACACTGCAAAGTAAGAAACCCAGATTTGCTACTGTGTACACACCCAACAGGAAACTGCAGCTAATCTCAGCTCTCGGCTGATTGCACGTGCCTAATACATGAGTGTTTAATACCTCTTTTTTCATGGTGGCACTCACACTTTGCATTTTTATGTGTGACACTAAAATATGTAATGTGTAAAGCCCTGCAGTACAAGCCAATCTTACCAGCTGGGTTATTATCACTGAGTAATATGGAACAGAGAGCCAGTGTGGTGTAGTGGTTAAGGTGTTGGACTACAACCTGGGAGACCAGGGTTCGAATCCCCACACAGCCATGAAGCTCACTGGGTGACCTTGGGCCAGTCACTGCCTCGCAGCCTCAAAGGAAGGCAACGGTAAACCCCCTCTGAATACCACTTACCATAAAAACCCTATTCCTAGGGTCGCCCATAAGTCGGAATCGACTTGAAGGCAATCTAACCAACAATATGGAACATGGGTGTCAAGGCTCGATCCTGGAACCAGTTTTCAATACATTTAGCTCTGAAAAATGTGAATATAGGCAAGAGTGCTTCTGAGTATATTCATAATGCATATGAAATCAGGGTGAAATTCCACTGATCCACAACATGAGATCTGGTCAGGTCTTTTGCTTGCCTGTGCCCATGTACCAAGAACAGGTCAGAGTGACAGAAAGGACATATAAATCTGAGCACAAATCCAGACAGATACCACATCCACAAAGGAGCACCGTATATATTTCACTGACAACATTGTAGGTACTTATAGGCACATGTCCAATAATGCACAGCTCATCCTGCTCTGACTGAAGGATCCCAGGACAATGATAATTCTCTCCTCTTTCCTCCACTCCCTGCTTCAGTCTTTTTCTACCAGTGGCATTGGCGGCAGGGTAGGTACCCTACTCTTCCTGTTACCTGTGACCTGATCAACAAGGATGCGGGAGGTGATGATACGTCCATACTGTGAGAAGAGCTGCTCCATCTCTTTCTGGCTCATGGTCTTGGGCAAGCCACTCACATAGAGATTGGCGTCACGGATGGATGCTGAGCTAGGCCGGGCGTAGGACACCTAGTGGAGTAGAAGGCATAATTAGAATGGTCATCAAAAAGGGGCTTTTCGTATCAGCCTCTTGCATCAACCCTAGCAGCTCCCAGCTCTAAAAGTCGCTTTCTTCCTGGGGAGCCCAGAAGTCCTGCTTTACTCTTCCCGAGTACTCTCACATCCATCTTCATCCTCTTCCTCTGTAACCTTTCACTGTGTTGAAGTTACAGTTGCAAGCTTCTTGAAATAGGAACTTGTCTTTTCATAGCTACTCTGTAAAGTGTGATGCATATTCATTGCATGGTATCAATAATAATTAGTAATACTAGTAATCTTGTCTCCTAGACTCTAACTTTCTTGGTTTCCTTCCATCATCTGTCCTGATTCATTTAGATTTATAGCATGTTCTATCCTGAAGGTTCACAGTGGATAAAACACAATTGTGCATCAAAAGGAGGAGGGTTCCTGAACTCAAATATTCACATCTGCCTTCCTTTCTTGAACTCATCTTAAGGATAGCTTCCCCACCCACCCTCCTCACCTTGATTGTTTTTGTCTGTAGTTTAAGTCCATTCAACGTGTTGATTGCTTTATCAGCATCATTAGAGTCAACATAATTGACAAAGCCGTAGCCTAAGCTCTGCCCTGGTAAGGAAGAAGAAAAAGCCGTTACAGTGAAGGAGATGTCAAGCAAGCAAGGAAGAAGCAGAAAAGAAGGAGGACAACAGGAAATTCCTTTTACACCAAGACATATAAAATAAAAATTAATGTGAAGATAGTATTTCAAAAAGAGAAGTAACACTTGAGCTAAAATAGAAGTATGATCATTTTGAAATTTGATATAATTTTAATATGTAAAGTTCAAATGTGACAGGAAAATATAAAGTTTGACTTTCAAACACAAAAGTTCACTGAAAAGGGAAGGCTCCCAGCTACCACCTGCATCCAGCCTGAGGAAGAAGAAAAAAGCTCCATCAGGGAGGCCAGACCAAGTTGTCTGGGGGATGTTGCTGAGGCCTGTATCTCCAGCCTTTATTGTCGCTGAGGAGACAAAGGCTGACACTATAGCAAGGAAATGACAGGGACAATTGTGTTAACTAGGCCCAAATTATTATATAAAGGTTATTGTTTCAATGGATCCAGAACCATCCTGTGAATACTTCTGTATATTATTGTGCTCCCCCCCCCAAGTTCTCAGAATACAAAGTCTGAGTTCTGGCCTAGTTAGTTATTCTGGGGGCAAAACAAGACATGATGCCAGGAGAGCTGTGAACTATCTCTAGATGGTTTGGTTTGCTGTTCTTATTTGAAATGCAGCTGTGGGGGTTGCAAATTTGATTAGAGCAGTGATGGAGGACAAGGGTGCTTAACCCTTTCCCTTTGGGCCATTTGTCCTCCCAGATGCAAACTTGGCTTTTTTCTCAGCAAGAGAAAAGAACCAGGGACCCCAAATCTTTATCCTGCAAGCGAGAAAGCAGCTTGGTGAGGGTGATTTTCATCAGAAAAATGGCCCACATCACCACCAGTGTTTTATTTATTAAATTTATATCCCAAAGAACCTAGGGTGGCAAACACACAAATGAAAAAACAATTAAAACATCTAAAAAACATCTAATACAGCAAGATTGTGGGAAAGGGTCACTAAATGAGGGAGGTCTTCAGAAGACACTGAAAAGACAACAAAGCCAGTGCCTGTCTAATATTTAACGTGTTCCAAATGAAATCTGCATAAGCACCCTTGTGTAGATGGGGAAGGGCTATAGCTCAGTGGCAGAGCATCTGCTTTGCATTCAGAAGGTCCCAGATTCAGTCCCCAACATCTCCAAGTAGGGCTGGGAGAGACCCCTGCCTGAAACCCTGGGGAGCCACTGCCACTCAGTACAGACGACACTGAGCTAGATGGACCAAGGGTCTGACTCAGTGGAAGACGTCTCCCTGTCTCCCTAATGCCAACTGCATTTTAGCAAAACCAAAAATAACAGGAGATTGGTTCTTCCACACCCTGCCTAGTTTGGTCCTAGGACTGCAAGCAATTTTTCATTGGTTCTTTTCATCTGTGGAAGACTGACATGGAAGCAAATGGCCTGGAGGAGAGGTCACTACCCTAGTGCCTGCAAATGACTCCACTGATGCCCTAAGGCTAGGGTTGCCATATTGCCTGGTTAGCCGGGTTTTACCCGGATTCTATGCATGCCACCCGGCGCCCAGCTAGCCCCTTAGGTGGCCCGGATTCTCAGCTTTAATTTAAAAAAAAATTAAGTTTCTAGGTGGTCCGGTTCTCGAGATATACATAAAAACGTCAGCCGCCCCCGACTGTTAAATCTTTCTTTAAACAGTACTTGCTGCAACAGTATTTAGAACTGAGCATGTGGTGTGAAAGACTCCTTTTCCTAACATTTTGGCTTCTTGTTTTTCTCCACCCACCACATCTTTGAAATATATTGTATATGTAATGGTTAACCATACTAAAAAATGTAAATAAGTTTATTTTGGTCAATGACCAGCAAAGGTTAACCATACTGCTGCCCTGACTTACTTTATGTTTGTTGCTATTTTGTGTTTTTATTATGTTTTTATATTGATTGTGTATTTTTATTGTTTTTATTATATTTGTAAGCTGTGCTGAGCTCTGTTTTTAACAGCAAAAGGGCAGGATATAAATTCTCTTAATCAATCAATAAATACTCCATAGTGTTGGAAACTAGAGTCTAGGCATTTAAGGCTGAAAATGTTGCTTTTTAAAAAAAGATTTCTCACATCTTTCCCCAGTTTTTGGTGGTAATTCCTAGGCACAAAAACAAAACTGGACAATCCAAATTTTAATATGCAAATAATATGCATAATATGAAAATACTTTGCATAATATGCAAACTAACCTGCCCGGATTTGTGGAACTGGAATATGGCAACCCTACCTAAGGCAGGTGCCTCAGACTCGTTTATTTTTTTTAAAAAAGGAAGTCTCTAGCCCTCTTAGGGAGAAAGTTATGAAGAAAATGTGCAGGTACCCTTCCAAGCAATTTCTATGAAATGAATCAGCCTGGTTTTAGTCAATGAGTGAAGCCAGAACTATGACTGATAAGTGAGTGAGTGAGGTAGCAGGAATCCCTGGTGTTCTAAAGAGATGCTATTTTTCCCTCCCATTTTAGTGCACTGTTCCTGTTTCTGTCTTATTTTCTAATAGTCCTTGGAATCTCTCTAATTTGCCCTTCCTTTTTCACTAGTAACTAGGATGCATCCACAGTAATTGCAGGTGGATGTTAAATGATTCCCTTCCCAAAGAGCAAATGTGAAGAGGCTTTGCTGAGGCTTTGGCTTGTTTTCTGCTATGCAGATGGTCCAGGCACTCATTATAAAGCTACTGTATAGTTAACGTACAGTACAATGGCATACATGTCTCCTTCAGAAGTTAATCTCTTTGTGTTTAATGGGGCTTACTCCCAGCTAAGTGAGTACAGTATGGCAGCCTACCCTTTGGTTTGGCATTGGGGAAAACGGAGTTCTCGTGCCTTTAATAGCTGTATCTCTACAATCAGGACCCATAGGACCAGGGTTAACATGGTGTGGGTGTGTGAAGGAGAGAAATCAGCGATGTACTCCTCCGCAGCAGCCATATTGTGACTGGCAGCCTCAGTACTCTCTCAAAATTCAAAATGTGCCCCCGGGTCAAAAATGTTGGCAACCTCCTGCAGTCAGACTCAGGAAAACACTTAATCACACCTTATGTTTGAGCCAATAGCATAGACATTGTATCATTGGATGTCTCAAATATTCTCATAATCAGCATTCACTAACACACAAAGGAAAATTTTTAAGCAAATTTGTTTCATTTATTTATTTATTTTATTTATTTATTTGTTATGCTAATATAGTAAAGCTTCCATCAGCTATTAGGATGAGAGAGACATGGCAGCCTGCCCCATAATCCTGCTTTTGGTTCAACAGTCGAATAAAATTATTAGACAACCAATTAACACTAAACATTAAATAAAATCACTACTAAAAATTGAGCGGCTGAACAGAAAGGGACTCATTTCATCTGAGCATATATAATGTAAACAGTATTTCTAAAATAATAGCCCCTTCTACACTTTCAGATGGTCCTCAAGGCCTTATTATAAATAACGGCTTACAAGTGGGGGGACCTCTATCCCCGGCAAAAATATGCTGTATTTGCCATCTGTCCAGAGCTTTGGGGGGAGGGATGGCTAGTTTTTTTCTTGCCCAACTTTTTCAAACCAAAGTGCTAAGAGACACATATTCACGGTTGGCTAACAGTACAAATTTTTGCTATAGAGTCGAGTAGAGATTGGGTAAGAAAAAAGCACGCCAGTTTCCTGTTCCCTCTCCTGAACAGTGGAAGGAATAGTGGAAGAAGAAGGGTTTTTTAATAACCTCACAGCATGCTTCCCAGGACTCTAATCTCCACCTCCAGGATACTATAAGCTGTTAGGGCACAGGTGGTGAACCTGCCAGCTATATCATGCTGTAGAACTATTTGAAGTGGCATCACACTCCCCATCACAGCACTGAGCTAGGAGGAGAGGTTTAAACATCTCCACCCAGCCCAACACCACAATGGGGCAGTTTCACCAAGCGTGGTGAAATTTATGCTTCTACACCAAGCCCAGCATTATATTGGGGATGACTGTGGTCTGTGTCTGTGTGTATAAGGAGAAAGTGGTGTTCCTGGATTAGTCTGCATTGGTGGTAAGTAAGTATGGGTTTGTGTGTGCTGGACTTGTGGTGTGTAGACACAACCACTTTGATCATGACCACTTGTGTGCACAGGCTGGCATGCAGTCCTAGGAGGGTAAAAAAAGATTAGCCACCCCGTGTTAGAGCTTCAACAAGGTTAATTACCTCCCCCCCTTTCTTTTCCCCAAATGACACCCTCAACATTCCATAGCTGATGGGGGCTACTAAGCATGTTCAAGGCCTTGTTGAGCTGTTATCTGGGAAGTCCATTGAAGAAGTATGTGGAAACTATTCTGTCTCTAGGTGGCCCTGTTTCACTGCCAAACATAAATACAGGACCACCAAGTTCACTTTTAGATGATGATGATGATGATTAAATTTTATTTATACCCCGCCTTTCAGCCAAAGGCCCTCAAGGCGGCTTACAATTATGTTAATAAACATCAAATGCTGAAAAAGATACCTACTTAATCTGCTTAAATTTTAAAAATAAGACTGAAAAGTGGTTTGCCTTTTAAATGTTGCAGACTATTTGAAGCAAAAACTTCAAAGTAACACCTAACTGTGTGCCCAATTCTCCTCTGTGCAGCCTTGTCAAGATCTCTACCACATGGGACCAATGCAGGACCACACAGATTAAATTTAGAAGCCTTTCACATATCCTTCTACATCAGGGTTAGGGAAACCGTTGCCCTCCAGATATTGTTGGACATCCCTGACCATTGGCCATGATGGCTGGAGGCTGATGGGAGTTGAGAGCCCAACAACATTTAGAGAGCCGCAAGTTCCCCACCTATATTCAACATGGTGGCTGTAAGGTAAGAAAATGTGGTGGGCTTACAACAAACAGGCAAACTGGTAGAGGGTTTCTAGTACAAAAATGTATTAAGAGCCATTGATATATAATAGAAAACCCAGTCTGTAGTGCAGCACTTTTTAATTCTCTGAAAAAGGTTTTGGCCATTGTCTTTTTTGATTATTTCATATTAAAATTTACAGTGCCATGAGCTTTATATTGCTGACTCCACAAATTCAGACTTGACAATAAATGGTTTCTTGCTGCACAAGTTACAGTTTCACACATATACTGAAGATGCTTTTAACTGCACAAAACACCAATATGGCCCTTGTAAAGTGCACGTTCTGCAGATCAAAATGGTTGAGTAGACACAGTAGACACAGATGAAGCAAGGCAGTCCTTCAGGAAAACTGGTCCCAAGCTGTTAAGGGCTTTTGTAAATAGTAAACTTTGATCTTGGCAGGGTAACAAATTGGTAGCCAGTACAGATCTTTGAGCAAAGGTGAAACAAGCTGATTGGATCTCACCCCCATCAACAATCATGCAGTATATTATGCGCTAACTGCAGTTCCCAGACCAATTGCAAGAGAAGCCCCACAGAGTGCACTGCAGTAATCCAATCTTGAAGTTACCAATACCTGGACTGCTGTGCTCAAGCTATGGTTTCACCTGTCATATTAGCTGCAGCTGGTAAAAGGCACTCCTAGCTGGAGGCCATCTGGGTTTCCAGTAACAAAGCTGGATCCAGGAGCATCTCCAGACTGCATACCTGCTCCTTTAGAGGAGAGTGCAAACCTGTCCAGGGAGGCAACTGGCCACCTTCATGGACGTGAAAGCCACTCACCCATGGAGCCTCTGTCTTGCCAGGTGCCATGGGCTTCAAGGAAAACCTTTGGCAAGTTTGGGAGAATGAAGAGTGGGGTACAGACGTTGGGGGGGGGTTGCCAGTACTGATGAAAGGAATGAAGAAGGCACAAAGGCCTCCAGAAGCCTCTGGGCCCGCTAACAGAATTGCTGAGAAAAGCCCAGAACCCTCCCCCTTTGCCTGAATCGGCCAGTGAAGAATCTTCACTCCCACCCAGTCCAGACCTAGTATTGAACCTACATATTAAAACTGAAGCTATAACAAACAGTCAGGATTCTCCTAGAGAAAGCATAGTGAAAGCAACTTGTCAGCCAGAGATAACCATATCTCCAAGGACACGAAGGCTGAAGAAGAGACACTTGCAATTAGGCCAATTTTGTTCTGTTCTGAGAAAAAGCCTCTGCCTTGTAGCACTTGCAGAAAAGAGCCCTCCTCCTCCTCCTCCTCTCTGATATAAAGGTGTAGCTGTTGCGACAACTAGTCTGTTGATGCCTTCACGTGCCTGATATAGCTAGTTTGCTCCAATTCTGTATCCTGATTCAAGTGTGATGCTGTGTTCCTGTACTGACTTCTGGAATAAAGCTTCATGCAGAAAAATCCAATCTCCAAGTCCTGAGTCTGCTTCTTTGGCTGGGAGCCAGGACACCAGGATCCAAGCTTCGTTTACTTCTCACCCAGCCCACTACTGCATAAGCACTAATCCAGGGCCTGCATAGCCTCTTCAGGCTACAGAGCAACAAAGCTGTCATCTGCATATTGAGGGCACCTGACCCCAAATCTCCTAATGACTACTCCCAATGGCTTCCTACAGATATTCGATAGCACTAGGGTCAAGTGCTAGCTTCACTGCCAGGGGGCTAGAAAGCACTCCCTCAGTGCTGCTCTCTAGACTTGGTTTTGGAGGTAGGCCTAGAACCACAGTGCCCACAGTGCCCATTTGACAGAGCTGGTTCAGGAAGATACCATGTCAATGGTATCAAAATCCAGAGAGAAATTAAGAAAAAAGAGGCTTGTCCCAGTCTCTATAAAGGTCATCCATTAGGGCAACCACAGCTGTTCTGGAATGGATCAAGATAATCGGTATCATCCACCCTCTCCACCACCTTCCCTAAAAAGGGAGTATTTGTGGCTGGCTGGCAATTAATCCAAATCGAGTCTAGTACCAGCTTCTCTAGAAGGCAACAGGGACCACTGCATCATGCAATGAAGCATTAACCATGCTCCGGATACAAGCAGTCCACTACTAGATTTATTAAATCCACAACGAGATTTATTAAGCCAAGAGTAACAGGGATCAAGGGGGCACATGGTTGGGCATAGAGCTGAAAGCACCTTGTCTGCATTATCAGGCTGCATACATGGAAAGTGATCACACAATACATCACAGGTTGTGACAATGGACACTTTAATTGGAACTGCAACCACTGCAGAATCAAGGGTCTCTCCAAAGTCAAGCAAAGCAGCTTTATCCTCAAATGTGCAGCCAGTTGGTCACAGCAGGTCTTTGAGGGTTCCAGGGAACCTTCTCCCACAGTGCATCAGCAGGTCTAAACTACCTCAAACAGCTCCTCCAGTCAGTCGCTTGAGGATGCAGCACAGGCTGCAAAATGTGTGTTCTTCACAGTCTGCACTGTCACATAGTAGGAACAATTATGTGCACTAATGAGTGTTTGGTAGACCTCTCAAGGAGACTTGTGCACCTGTGCTGTAGGCTTGCTTCACAGCCCATAGCTCCTCCAAACATCAGGAACAAATCAGGCTCTACAATGTCAGATAGGACACTCAGGAGTGACCATGGCAACTGTCTCATGTCGCTATTCCACAGTGAGAACAGGGCTTCAATGGGATCATCAGCTTCCTCTGCTGGAAAATTCCCCAGAGCATTCAGGAGCCCCTCAGGTTCCAACAGTCTCCAGGCTGGACCATTGGAATGGGTCCACCACCACCATTGCAGGAGAGAATTGCCACCACCAATCCAAATTTTACTACCAGACTGTGGCCCGACCATGACAACAGTGTGCTCTGTACCCCCCCCCACACCTTTAGACCACCTCTTGCATTGTTCGGGACAAAGACTACATCAAGGGTGTACCCTGCTCAGTGTGCTGGACCGATGACAGCCCCATGGTGGCTGTGAAGTCCTAAGTTGGGCCACCAGTGGCCTCCATGTGACTATTAAAGTAATCCAGGACTACTGTCCTGCGATCCTCCAACACCACACTAGCAATCACTTTGACCTATTCAGTAAGGGTGGCCCATTGGGCAGAAAAGTGGTTGGTATATCAGCAGCATACCCAGTGTCTCTCTGGCTCAATGCCCGGTGCAAATCCTCTAAGCCCACCTCCAGATCAAGAGGGTTTTTGTTAAAGTAGACGAAACTCCATCAATCAATCAATCAATCAATCAATCAATCTCTCTCTCTCTCTCTCTCTCTCTCACACACACACACACACACACACACCAACCAGTCTGTTCTGGTGCTGCTCTGGTGGGCATAGCTGAGTCAGGCCTGACCCATCCAGCTCACTTACACAGGTCTCAATCATATACGTTAAGTTGGCCTCTTAATGTATGATCAAAGTGTGATTAAGCATGAGCTTATTATGGCATTAAGAACTAGCGCTGCCAGGCAGCTCAGCAAAAAAGGAACCACGTACTTCTGGAAGCAGAGCACCTGAGAAGGGGGAAGGGGGCAGGCATCTAGACCTCTGCCCACAATGGTAGTCAGCTGGGGGGGGATGCTTTCAGGCAACTTCCATGCCAAATTTAGTTTTGCCTTTAGAGGAAACAAACAGCTATATGGTAATACTCAGCGGAGGATAAGAAAGCCTAGCCCTGTGGAACAATGCTGACTTAGGTGTAATGAAGATGGCATTTTTCTTCTACTGTGTAGGCTGCCTCTCAATGTTTTTATCACAGCCAAGTGTGAAAGGGCACATCCTACTTTACCATCTACAGTTCAATTGATAGATATGTGCTAAATACACATTACCTGCTAACTTGCTTCTATTATTAATTATACTTCATGTAAAGGGGAATTTAAATCTCAAATCTACACTGGAGAGCTTGAGAAAAAAATGGCTGGATTCACTAGAAATTATGCCACCTGGTCACTGTTTAAAAATTTAGGTGTCTGATTGGCTATGTTTCTGACTATTCCTTTATCTTTGAACTTGCTGCTGTTTCCAGTAAATCTTTGATCTGGTGAGACTATGTTTATTCTGTATTGATGTTATGACTTAGAACTACAGGTAAGGAACGGACACTTTTATGGCCAGGATTTTTTGAATTTGGGCAGAACAATCCAATGGGCAACTTGGGGTCATATCAGAAGGTGGCTGTGGGAGGGTTTTTTCTGCCATCCTGTACTTGTTCATCCTTTATTTTGTATTTTTTCTCCCTCTGACCCCAATACAAAGGCAAATCAGTACAGCTTCAAGGCTAACCCGGTTCTGGGACATATCCAGGGAAGGAGCAGGCTTTTGACCCAGTGAATCCAAAGTCTCCCGTGGTCATTGGTTGCACTGTCGTGTCGCTCTAACAGTTAGGACGTTTTTCCTGATGTCCAGTGGAAATCTGGCTTCCTGTAATTTGAGCCCATTATTCCCTGTCCTGCACTCTGGGACGATGGAGAAGAGATCCCGGCCCTCCTCTGTGTGGCAACCTTTCAAGTACTTGAACAGTGCTATCATATCTCCCCTCAGTTTTCTCTTCTCCGGACTAAACATGCCCAGTTCTTTCAGTCTCTCCTCATAGAGCGTTGTTTCCAGTCCCCTGATCATCGTCACTGCCCTCCGCTGAACCCATTTCAGTTTGTCTGCATCCTTCTTAAAGTGTGGTGTCCAGAACTGGATGCAGTACTCAAGATGAGGCCTAACCAATGCTGAATAGAGGGGAACCAATACTTCACGCGATTTGGAAACTATGCTTCTGTTAATGCAGCCTGATATAGCATTTGCCTTTTTTGCAGCCACATCACACTGTTGGCTCATATTCAGCTTTTAATCAACAGCAATCCCAAGATCCTTCTCACATTTGGTATGAGCATGAGTCAAGTATCCCCCATCTTATAACTGTGCACAAAGATCAGCAATGTTGCTAAAAGCCTGATGTTTCCCAATTCCCACAAGCTGTTTTGACAGTACATGCAGTTGCCCACCATCAGGTCAATCACCTGACATCATCATTAAGTCAGGTGAAGTGTTTTCCTTTATCCACACAATCTAAAATCAAACCATACAGGCAAAAGGCTCAAAGGTTTGCAGATTCTGACAATCAACTGCCTGGAGGCACCTGCAAACCCTGCTTTTGGAAGAGATCTTCATCCTTACCTGCCCCACATCTGATGTCATATATATAAGACAGGTGGGCGTGGAGGAAACAGCCTCAAGGGCCAAATTAGGACTCTTGCTAAGCCTAACTAGGCCTGTGGGCCAGAGATCTAGAGTATAGGGATTGCATGTGGGAAACCTAGGTTTAAATTCCTGCTCAAATATGAAATTGACCAAGTACCCTTTGATGAATTCTTAACTCTCAACATAACATATTTTCCTGTGAAAATAAGATTGTTAGGAGAATACAAAAGCTCCTGGGATTTAATTTGTTCCTAACATCTGTTAAAGTAGAGGTCCTGCCCTCTTGAGTCAGTCTGGGAACATCTTATGCAGAAGGGTAGTATGTACATTTTAGAAGTAAATAAAAAATTAAGTAGCTAGTTCTGGGGACTGGACGGTCTGAAGCCGGAATATTTAATTATTTATTTATTCAAATGCATGTTTTACTCAAGTCAAAGTGCAAAAACACTTGAAGACATGAACTGCCATCTGCAAAGCCACAAATTGATGCAATTAAGTTTTCAAAGAGGAATGCCAAATTTACTTGCAGTACAAATGTGCTAAGTATATTGATGTAGCTTTGCCATTTTTAATATCAGGTGCTCAGATTTGACCTCCCCTTTTAATGAACTCCAGCAACAGCCAATGCAAAATGTAATCTGAATTGGCATCTTGAGGTCTAGTTTCAGTAGCAGCCCATGTGGTATGGTCAAATGCCATCCCTGCAGGGAGGGACAGGGCAGCAGCAAGGTCAGGGCTACATGAAAACACCACAGGGACTCACACCAGTGTGCAGTCACAATGTCACCACCCCCCTGCCCTTCCCTCAGCCCCAGGAAAGCTGCAGCGACACCACTGTCTAGAGAGCAGCTCCACCCCAGCCCCCCACATGAACTCCTACTGACTAGTTCGATAATAGTCCATCCATGGTTTACGACCATTATCAACCAGCCTGCTTTATCATTAAGAAATGGTATCACGGCAAGTACAAGGAAATGACTAAATGATGACATACAAAGAATATCAAATCCTGATAAGAACACCTTCCTGCATAAATACACTAGCCAGCACTCCTGAGTTCAAGTTCCAAGCATTACATCCACTCATGATCTACCAAAGCTCCTCAGGACCTTCACAACATGCAGAGAGGTTCAATTCAGATATCACACCAAACGATAACTAAACCTGCATAAGCACTGGCCTGCTACATAAGAGCAAATCCCCCCCTAGTCCAGCATGTTTCTTACCGCAATAACTAATCAGATGCTTCTGGAAAGCCCACAAGCAGGTCTTAAAGACCTGCTCTGCTGTCACTCCGCAATCGTTGACATTTAGGGACATACTGCCTCTGATCTGGACGATCCCTAGCAGCAGTATGTGTGTGGGGGGGGTGCCACATAGCTGGCCTCCCAGCAGTGGAGTTACTGCCACATATCTGGAGGGGCGAGGCCCACACAGCACTAAGGGCTGCACAGCACTGATCTTTCCACCACTTCACACACAGCCCAGTAAGTAGCAGTGGCTCTGTTCAGGGCCAGCGCCAGAGGGCAGTCAGCTCCTTAGGGTGGGAGGGTAGTGTTCCTGTTCCGCGATCTGCGTCAGCTCCCGACTCTGCCATGGATTGCAGAGAGGGAGCTCCCAGGCACCCTCCTATACAACTGAACAGGCTCACAAGGCCCACCTACACGCCCCATCTACCTCTTCCGCTGTGGGGAATGCTGTGCGTGCATATCTGCCCTCGACCAAGATGGTGGCCGAAGCTTCCGTAAGGGGCTGATGCCCTGCTGCCATCTTGTTTGATGGCATGCATGCATGCAAAGCGCAGCCAGCATTCACTGCAGCAGGAGAGGTAGGCAGCACACGAGGGCAGTCATACCTGGCACCGGCCCTGGCTCTGTTGCCAGGAGCCAGGTGCATGGCAGCTGCCCCTCCTCACCAACCACTCCTGAGGACCCATATAGCCATCATTACTAGCCACTGAGAAATCCCCCTGAATTTCTCTGATCTCTTTTTAAAAACATCTTAACGAAGTGGCCATCACGGTATTTATGGCAGTAAATTCCATAAGGCAATTATGCATTGCATGAAGCAGCACTTTCTGTTTATTTGTCCTGAATCTATTGCTAATTCGTTTCCTCTCAAGGAAAGCAGTCCACACCCTTGATCGCTTTTGCTGCTGCTTCTTCCACCTTTTCCAGCGCTACAATATTATTTGTAAAGTTTGGTTGCTGTAAACCGCCCAGAAAGCTTCGGCTATGGGGCGGTATACAAGTGCAATAAATAAATAAATAAAAGTGAGCAAACCAGAACTATATAGTGTTCTGCACCACAGATTTGTACATGAGCATTACAATACTGGCAGTTTTATTCTTGTTCTCTTTCCTAAGCATAGAACCACAGAATCACAGTGCTGAAAAGTACCTCAAAGTTCATCTAGCCTGACCAATACAGAAAATCCAGTGCTACAGCATCTCTGCTGGTAGTCATCCAGGCACTGCTTAAAAACCACTAAGGAAGGAGGACCCACTGCCTTTCAAAGCAGACTGTCCACCATCGAACAGCTCATATCATCAGGAGGTTCTTCTTCGTGTTTAGCCTAAACTCTTTTTCTTGCAATCTGAATCTACCTCCTAGCCTCTGGACCAAGATGAAACAAATCTGCTCCATCTACATGACAACCCTGTAAATATTTGAAGATGACAATCATATAGCCTCCTAGTTCTCTCTTCTCCATGCTAAACATACCCAAATCCCTCAACCTCTCCTCACTGGACTGGGTCTTCAGGCTGCTTTTTCACAGCTGCTGCATAATAGAGTTGACATTTTTACTGAACTATCCACCACAACTCCAGGATCTCTTTCCTGGTGAGTCACTGCCACTTCAGACCTGACCACTGTATGTGGAGTGCATTACTTTACTCTCATTTGCCATTTTGTTGTCCACTAAGAACAAGTTTGAATAGAGCCAGCTGGAGCTTTTCAAAGTCTGTTTCGGTGTTCTCCACACCAGTTTGTTGTGATGTCTACATTAAGCCAGAAAATGTCTCTCACACTCATACCAAGTCTTACCTGTGATTTTGTCTCTGACCAGTTTACAGGATTCAATCTCTCCAATGCTTCCAAAGAGACTCTTGAATTCTTCCTGTGTCATGTTCTGGGGCAGGTAGTTGACTATGAGGTTAGTTTTGGAGTCATCAGTGGCACCATTGGCACTAATCAGTGGCCCGTTGGGGAGAGAACTGTTGCTTGTGGGGCCATTGGACACCTGGGTCTCCATTGTGCTGATTATCTGCTGAAAACAAGAGGGAATGGAGAAGGGGGTTATTTTCATGAAAGAATAGAAAGCTGAATCCAACAACCTGTGTTAAGTTTAGGTGCTTTCGCTTGCAACTTCAGAGACGATGGGATGGGATGGGTCACACTGACCATAGGTTTGCCTGGATGGATCAAAAGAGTTCCTGCTCTGATCTATATAGAAATCCCTTTGACTATCTTGGCTTTCTCCCATAGCCTGGAATGTTAAGAGAGACACTTGCCTGCTGATTACTCAGACACCATGCAAGCCAAGAACCCACAA
Source organism: Rhineura floridana (assembly GCF_030035675.1). Lineage (NCBI taxonomy): Eukaryota > Metazoa > Chordata > Lepidosauria > Squamata > Rhineuridae > Rhineura > Rhineura floridana. The sequence continues at coordinate 160,063,073 of NC_084480.1, read as the reverse complement.
GGGCCATCGCACTCCCAGTGCAGCTATGGTGTTGCTGTCTTACTAACACAAGCACAGAAATGACTTGGAGAGAAAGCTACAGATGGCGCTGAGAGACCTGAGGGCCAGACACAAAGGCCTGGAGGGCCATATTTAGTTCCTGGGCCCAAGGTTCCTCACCCAATGTAGGGAATGAATACATGTGAAGTGCTGCACATGAAACACATTTAACAATGTGCACAACTATTCATTATGCAATTTGTGTTTATTTCATTCATATCCCATTCCATGCCAAGGACTCAGGACAGGAGACAATACGTTAAATCATAAAACCACAAATTACGCTAGTTACAGCATCTTCCCTGGCCATCAAAAAGCAAACAAAAAATCAGTCTTGCTTATAAACCAAGACTCAGGCTTTGGTGAGTCATCAGGGGAATTCTAGAGTTGAGGACAGACAGACATGGAGAACACCCTTCTGCATTTACAAATACATCAGACGTACAAATGTCTTGTCAGATGAGCCACATGTTTCTTTGCATACACAACTGGAGTTACCAATCCTGCTATATCCTCATGGAATTTGAAACACTGAGCAATACCAATGTTCAGTAGCCTCAGTATTGAAGTGAAAATTAAAAGAGAGAGAGTGCCTTTGAGCATGTGCAGGGTTCCCACAGGCATATGAAATTAGGGTAGGGGCTTCCACTGATCCCTAAACGAAAGCTACCAGGATGAGTGTGCACCAATACAACTAAGAAGAAAAATCTTCCCATTGCTCCTTTGTATATGCTGATCTGAATATATGAGAATTTCAATATGCTACTGACTGGGCTGGGGGGAAAATAAAGGTGCTACGCCTTGATTTCCTACCATGTCCTATGAACTTCCACACACTTTCAGGCACAGCCCTTCAAAATTTAAGGCAGTTCCCAGCTTAACTATATATTCCCAATCACTCCACGGATATCACAGCCTTGAGCAACTTCAAAATAGTGCTTGTCACCATTTTTTCATTTGTATAAATGAATCTATTAAAATATATACTTATTCAAAAATAGTCTGTTCCTTTGAGTTGATGGTGGTGATGGGGAAATCAGCCTGGTCGCAAGCTGCATCTGAAGAATAGTCCATCTTCTCTGGGGCTCTACAGGTCCCATTCCACCCCCACCCACCCCTGGACATACTGGCACAACTAAATTTCTTCCCAGGACATTTGTCCCGATTGCCACAAAGGCTCTGGGCAAGCAGCAGTTCCCCTTTGCCTTCCAGCAGACTGCTGTTCTGGTAGCAGAGCAGTGACTCCCTGACAAACTATTGATCAGGCTATTATCTCTAGCCTCAGGCCAGAGCTGGATATCATAAAAGAAAAACGCTTTACTGCCCTGCAAGGCCTGCCATTAATTCTGCTTCTGAAGGCAATCAATGACTTGCCATTCTGATTTCACTATCAATATGTAGAGTAGTTTTGAGAACTTAGCATCAAAACGCAAAAAGTGAGATAGGAAAAGAACTCAGGCGCTTTGGCTTACAGATTGCACTCCACAATGCCAATTCATACAGCCATTTTAAAAACATCTTGAAATCAACACAAGATGGGGTTTTCACAGTACTGGTGTGCTGATCCTCCTGTGCATGCTCCAACATGTGCCTGCTCTGTAACTTAACCACATTGTGGGATATATGATGGGATGCATCCGAGAGCATTGAAAAAATCATCCTGGACTGATTGACTTCAATATGTTCAAACTGATTGCATGAACAGGCTCTCTGCTGGTGGAGCTGCGGCTCTTTCAATATCACTGGGATTTCAACATCTAAAATCAAGGCTATAGAGACCTGTTCTTGGTCAGACACCTTGGCCTCTCCAGACTGGGCTTTTGCTTTGGGGGTTTCTAGCTCAGGTTGCACCTCTCTCTTTCTGGAGTTGGGGAGGGGGTGCAATCCCCTTTGTCTATTGTATCCTAGGTACATAAATGTGCCATTGCCAAGGGCTTTCTTCAAAAAATGGCTCAGCATCACACGGTTTGCAGTTGCTCTCCCCAATTCTGTGTAGCCCGACTATTAGCAGGAAATAATGTCCTGGCCTGTGTCTGGGCCACAGATGATTCTGTACACACAGCATAAGAATCAGGCATCCAAGTTCTCCGAAACCTGGTAGTCCGCTTCAGTTTTCAACTCAACTCAGCCCTGTCCAAAAGTATCACCAGTAGGAAAGCAGGAAAGCAAAATGATCACTACTTTGTGAATAGGGCAGATTACACATCCGTTCTGGGCCAATTCACATGTTAGAATCATAGAATAGTAGAGTTGGAAGGGGTCTATAAGGCCATCGCGTCCAACCCCCTGCTCAATACAGGAATCCAAATCAAAGCATTCCCGACACATGGCTGTCCAGCTGCCTCTTGAATGCCTCCAGTGTTGGACAGCCCACTACCTCTCTAGGTTCCATTGTCTTTCTGTTCTAACAGTTAGGACGTTTTTCCTGATGTCCAGTTGAAATCTGGCTTCCTGCAACTTGAGCCCATTATTCCATGTCCTGCACTCTGGGATGATTGAGAAGAGATCCTGGCCCTCCTCTCTGTGACAACCTTTCATGTACTTGAAGAGTACTATCATATCTCCCCTCAGTCTTCTCTTCTCCAGGCTAAACATGCCCAGTTCTTTCAGTCTCTCCTCATAGGGCTTTGTTTCCAGTCCCCTGATCATTCCTGTTGCCCTCCTCTGAACCTGTTCCAATTTGTCTGCATCCTTCTTGAAGTGCTGAGACCAGAACTGGACGCAGTACTCAAGATGAGGCCTAACCAGTGCTGAATAGAGGGGAACTAATAATTCACACAATTAGGAAACTATACTTCTGTTAATGCAGCCTAAAATAGCATTTGCCTGTTTTGCAGCCATATTGCACTGTTGGCTCATATTCAGCTTGTGATCAACGACAATTCCAAGACCTTTCTCACATGTATTCCTGAGCCAAGTATCCCCCATTTTATAACTGTGCATTTGGTTTCTTTTTCCTAAGTGTAGAACTTTGTATTTATCCCTGTTGAATTTCATTCTGTTGTTTTCAGCCCAATGCTCCAGCCTATCAAGACTATTTGAATTTTGTTTCTGTCTTCTATGGTATTAGCTGTCCTCCCCAATTTTGTATCATCCGCAAATTTGATAAGCATGCTCTGTACCTCCTCATCCAAGTAGTTAATAAAAATGTTAAAGAGCACTGGGCCCAGGACTGAGCCCTGTGGTACCCCACTCGTTACTTCTGCCCAGTCTGAGAAGGAGCCATTGATAAGCACTCTTTGAGTACGATTCTGGAGCCAACTGTGGATCCATCTGATAGTTGTTTCATCCAGCCCACATTTAGCTAGCTTGCTAATCATAATATCATGGGGCACTTTGTCAAAAGCTTTGCTGAAGTCGAGATACATTATGTCCACAGCATTCCCACAGTCTACAAGGGAGGTTATCTGATCAAAAAATGAGATGAGATTAGTTTGGCAGGATTTGTTCTTCATAAATCCATGTTGGCTCCTAGTAATCACTGCATTGCTTTCAAGGTGCTTACAGATTGACTGCTTTATAATCTGCTCCAGAATTTTTGCAGGGATTGATGTTAGGTTGACTGGTCTGTGGTTCCCCAGTTCCTCCTTTTTGCCCTTTTTGAAGATAGGGACAACATTAGCTCTCCTCCAGTCATCTGGCACTTCACCAGTCCTCCATGATTTTGCAAAGATAATAGACTGTGGTTCTGAGAGTTCTTCAGCCAGTTCCTTCAATACTCTAGGATGCAGTTTATCGGGCCCTGGAGATTTGAACTCATTCAAAGTGATTAGGTATTCCTTGACCATTTGTCTATCAATCTCAAGCTCCAATTCCGCCTCTTTTACTTCATGTTTCCCGGGAGGGTCATAGGCTCTTTTTTGGGAGAAGACTGAGCCAAAGTAGGAAGTGAGCACTTCTGCCTTTTCTTTGTCATCATCATTTTGCTATCCTCATTGAGTAGCTGTGCCACCGTTTCTTTTCTCTGTCTTTTACTGTGGACATACCTGAAGAAAGCTTTTTTGTTGCTTTATCATCCCTCGCTAACCTCAGCTCATTCTCAACTTTAGTTTTTCTGTGCAGTTTTTCTGTGCAGGGATATATATTTTTAACATATAGTGTGACTCCACCTCCCTTTTTATTCCTTCTGTTCTTTTTGAAGAAGTTCTATCCTTCCATTGCTATATTCCAGTCATGGCAGTCATCCCATGGGACTCATGTTAGACAGAGGCAAATGCAGGTCTGCCACTGAGCATACACAAGAAGAAGGTGCAGCCTTTGCAACACATATTTGTTTAATTCACTTAGGTGTACACCTATAAATGCAATCTGTGAAGCAGCCCCAAGTTTTACAGAAAGGCAGCTATGATAGAGACAGGCAGAAAGAGTAATTGAGTAACAGAAAAAAGAGACTGATAGTCACACAACAGGCAGACATATGTACTTTTATTGTATTGTATTATTGAGAACATCTGCATAATCTGCAAAAAATTGGCATGAATTATTTCTCAGATCCACTCTTGTGTTGATACCTTCAGTCCCTTTGTTCTTCAGTCTTTCACTGGCTTTGGTTGGAGCACCAGCACTTTCTGAGAAAGTCTGAGTGATCCATGCTTAGGTAACATCAATAAGACAGTTGCAATGCATTATACATGGGACTACTTACCCATGTAATAGTGTTTGGAATCTAGTCCAGAATACAGGGGTTTGGTTATTATTCATTTAATATATTTATATCTTACCTAATCAAAAGCATTTTGAGGTGTACAAATAATACAAATACTAAACATTAATACTTTAAACGAAGAAAACTCTGAACAACCAAGTAAAATAGCAACAAGCATTTAAACTAAAAACTAAAATACAAAAAAAGCAGCACACACACACACAACATTCTGTGAGTGAGTGGAGGTCACTCTATGTGGAATCAAGCCCTCAAGTCTCCCTTCTCCTCCAGTTCTAGGCTCTTGAAAAGTTTCCTCCACCCATTAAGATGGAGGCCCTTGCAACAGTCGAGATATCCGACTGATAGAATGTAGGTGAGCGTGTGCACGTTTTTCTACAACCTCTGCCCTCTCCCGCTGGGCTTCCAGCTGCCAATTGATGCTTTTGCAGAAGGGCTACATCCATTCTGTAATACAGACTCATTTGCTGAAACACCGTATTTTCAACTTGTATTTCAAGTAATTGACTCTCTCTCTACATAGCTGCTTTCAGCACAATCCTGTGCATGTTTTGTCAGTAGACCCAGTGTATTCAAAAGATTTATTCCCTAGCAAAAATGCTTAGGATTGCAGCCTTAACTGCAGAGTAAGTCCTATTTATTTATTTTATTTATTTAATTAAGCTTACATACCGCCCGACTAGCAACAGCTCTCTGGGCGGTGAACATTAAAAATACAATAAAAATAACACAAAACTGTACACAAAACTGTACAGTCTAAAATCAAAATATAATAATTTAGAATTAACAGGAATTAAAATGCCTCAGAGAAGAGAAAGGTTTTAACCTGGCGCCGAAAAGATGATAGTGTCGGCGCCAGGCGCACCTCCTCAGAAAGACCATTCCACAGTTCGGGGGCCTCCACTGAGAAGGCCCTAGATCTTGTCACCACTCTCCGGGCTTCCCTATGAGTCGGAACCCGGAGGAGGGCCTTCGTAGTAGACCGTAGTGTACGGGCCGGTTCATATCGGGAGAGGCGTTCCGACAGATATCGTGGTCCCGCGCCGTATAAGGCTTTATAGGTAAGTACCAACACTTTGAATCTGGCCCGGAAGCATATTGGAAGCCAGTGCAAACGGGCTAGCACAGGTGTTATATGCTCAGACCGCTTAGTTCTTGTTAGCAGTCTGGCCGCCGCATTTTGCACTAGCTGTAGCTTCCGAATCGTCTTCAAAGGTAGCCCTACGTAAAGCACATTGCAGTAGTCCAGACGCGAGGTTACCATAGCATGTACCACTGATGAGAGGTCCTCCTTACTCAGATAGGGACGTAGCTGGGCTACCAACCGAAGTTGATAGAACGCATTCCGGGCCACCGAGGCTACATGAGCCTCAAGTGTGAGGGAAGAGTCTAAGATGACTCCCAGACTACGCACCTGTTCCTTTAGGGGGAGTGTAACCCCATCCAGGACAGGGTATATATCCACCATCCGATCAGAGAAACCATCCACCAACAGCATCTCAGTCTTGTCAGGATTGAGTCTCAGTTTGTTAGTTCTCATCCAGTCCATTGTCGCAGCCAGGCAACGGTTCAGCACATCGACTGCCTCACCTGAAGAAGATGTAAAGGAGAAGTAGAGCTGCGTGTCATCAGAATACTGATGACAACGCACTCCAAAACTCCTGATGACCGCCCCCAGCGGCTTCATATAAATGTTAAAGAGCATGGGAGACAGAACCGAACCCTGCGGGACCCCACATTGGAGAACCCACGGTGTCGAATAATGTTCCCCAAGCACTATCTTCTGGAGACGACCCGCTAAGTAGGAGCGGAACCACTGCCAAGCAGTGCCTCCAACTCCCAATTCCGCAAGCCTCTCCAGAAGGATACCATGGTCGATGGTATCAAAAGCCGCTGAGAGGTCAAGGAGAATCAGCAGAGTTACACTCCCTCTGTCTCTCTCCCGACATAGGTCATCAAACAGGGCGACCAAGGCAGTCTCAGTGCCAAAACCAGGCCTGAACCCCGATTGAAATGGATCTAGATAATCGGTTTCATCCAATAGCGCCTGGAGCTGGTCAGCAACCACACGTTCCAGGATCTTGCCCAGGAACAGAACATTGGCTACTGGTCTGTAGCTGCTGACATCCTCTGGGTCCAAGGAAGGTTTTTTCAGGAGTGGTCTCACTGCCGCCTCTTTCAGACAGCCAGGGACCACTCCCTCTCGTAAAGAGGCATTAATCACTTCCTTGGCCCAGCCAACTGTTCCTTCCTTGCTAGTTTTAATTAGCCAAGAGGGGCAAGGATCCAGTACCGAAGTGGTCGCACAAGCCTGTCCAAGCACCTTGTCCACGTCCTCGAACTGAACCGACTGAAACTCATCCAACAAAACATGACAAGACTGTGCTCTGGACACCTCAGTAGGATTAACTGCTATTAAATAGGAGTCTAAGTCCCGGCGAATGCATGAGATCTTATGCTGGAAGTGTTCAGCAAATTTATTACATCGAGCTACCGATGTATCTGCCGTATCTTGTAGGCCTGGATGAAGTAGGCCACGAACCACTTTAAAAAGCTCCCGTGGGCATGAGAAAGGTGACTGAATAGTGGCGGCGAAATGTTGTTTTTTTGCCGCCCTCACCGCTCCTACATAGAGCTTAGTAGAAGCACGAACCAGCTCATAATTGCATTCGTCGGGAGTTCGTCTCCATCTCCGCTCAAGCCGCCTCCTATCTTGTTTCATCGCTCTCAGCTCTGGAGTATACCAAGGAGCTGTATGAGCTCTACAAAGGAGAGGGCGCGCAGGAGCGATCGTGTCCACTGCCTGGGTCATCTCTGCATTCCACAGATCGACCAGGGCTTCGACAGGAGCGCCAGTCTTATCAGCCGGAAAAACCCCCAGAGCCTTTTGAAAACCTTCAGAATTCATTAGTCTCCGGGGGTGGACCAATTTAATAGGTCCCCCACCCTTGCAGAGGGAAAAGGCTACTGAAAGTCTAAACTTCAGCAACCAATGATCTGTCCATGACAACGGGAGAGATGTAAAACTCCCCACATCCAGATCACTATCCCCATGTCCAGTAGCAAAGACCAGGTGAAGAGTATGCCCCGATGTATGTGTTGGGCCACTAACATATTGAGACAGCCCCATGGTTGTCATGGCGGCCATGAAGTCCTGAGCTGCCCCAGACAAAGTAGCCTCAGCATGAATGTTGAGATCTCCCAGTACTAATAGTCTGGGAGATCTCAACAGTATCTCCGAGACCACTTCCGTCAGCTCAGTTAGGAAAGCCATTGGGCAGCAAGGTGGGCGGTACACCAAAAGGATTCCCAGTCTGTCCCTCTGGCCCAACACAAGGTGCAAACACTCCAGACCAGTGATTGCATGGACATGGTGCTTGGTGAGTGAGATGGAACTCTTATAGACCACAGCAACCCCACCTCCCCGACCCTCAGATCTACCATGATGCTGAACCAGATACCCCGGTGGGCAGAGCTGGGAGAGACTAACTCCTCCCTGTTCGCCCACCCAGGTCTTGGTTATACATGCCAGATCGGCCACCTCGTCCACAATCAAATCATGGACGAGGGAGGTTTTATTTTGTACCGATCTGGCATTAAGAAGCAGCAACTGGAGATCTGAGAGTTGGCTGATAGGACAACCAACAACCCTGCGGGTATGAAAAGGACCAGAACGCGGCACAGCCACTACATGTCTGGGCCGCGTTCTCCTTACCTGGCACGTCTATTCTATTGAACTCAGTGGGATTTACTTCTGAGTAGATATGCAGAGTCAAGTTCATGATGCACAGGAGCTTCCATACAGGTACTTCTTATTATAAACAGACCAAATTGCAAACAGGTCACTGGCAAAAGGATAAATTTGGATTCAATGGGGGAAATTATAGGCTGGCATTTCTATGTCACCAATGACATCGTGTGGGTGTTGTGAAAGATCTGCATGCATGGGGAGCACCAACGCACCCCATGTCTCCTTACGTAAGGACTTGTTTTTGTGCCCTACCCTTCTTGCTGCTCTTCACTACACCCACTTTAATTTTTATAACACTTTTTAAAGCTTTGGAAGTCCAGTTAAACATAACAGAGTGTCATATGCTTCTCAGCACAAAGACAGCATGTGTAAAGGAAAAAATAATGTAATTCATTACGTAACCAGAGAATGACATAGCAGAATGAAATGAGAGAGAAAGGGATGGAACTGACAGAGGTAGACCTCCAAAAATGTGTTTTTCTTCCCCAAACCAAACTTAGTCTATGTTGAGTCAACTGATAGTGGCTGTGCTAGGTTTTTTCCTTTTGCTCCAGAGATGGTGCATGTTTCTTTAAGAACTTTCAGGCGGAGGATATGCTCTGTGGACATGGCTGCATCTGCAGAACATTGTGCTGTCCCACAGAGAAATGTCAAAGAAATAAACACCACTTGGAAGCAGGATGTCCATATGCAAAGGATGGTAGCAGGGCTCCCTCTTAATAGCTGTGCAGAAAAGGGAGATTTGGCAGGTGCAGCCTGCAAAGCAGAGAGGAGGAAAGCTGCATCTATTGAAATGTCCTTTTTTACACACACAACTGTTAGAAGGCAAGGAATCCTACTATTCTTTGCACCTGAATTTATTTTTTTTATTTATCATTAAATTTATACACCGCCTTTCCTCCCAGAAAGAGCCCAGGGCAGCATTTTGACAATTTCTACGCCATCTTTCCCCAGCGTAGTGGCCTGCAGATGTTTTGCCTGGTGGGCGCTACGTTCAAGAAAGCTACTTTAACTCAAATATGTGCATCTTGGATAGGGAGCCAGTGTAATGCAGTATTGGGCTTAAAGTTGAGAACCGCCACTTCAAGTTCCCACTCAAATGCTGAAACTCATTAGCTCTCAAGTGACAAGGTGCTAGCTCTCAGTGTCATCGTTTGAGTCCCGTGATGAAAGAAAGGCTGCATAGAAATGAAGTTAGACTTCTGCGAAGATAGAGATTTCATGAGACTAAAACGCAATTCCAAGCTTCTTAGGAAGAAGTGTTAAAACCAAAACTACCAAGGAAGTTTTAGTAATACAGAAAAAAAAGTTTTTATACATCTTTTCAAAAACCAAATGTTTAAACAGTGTGCAATTTGAAAGGCTCTTCTGTCACCAGAAAGGTAAAACAGAAAGATTAGGTAGGAAGGTCTTGGGGAGTTGTTGCACAGACTTTCTTAGCTCTCAGTTTTGGAACAGCCTCCTCCTGTTGTTCCTCTAGACAAGGTATTGTGCTCCCCCAGTTACCCACAGGCTGGGATCACACCGCCTAATCTGGTATCAGTTTCAAGCTCTGGCCCACTTTAGCCCTTCTAAGCCCTTAATTGGGATGATCCTCACTCTCTATCCTCTTTAGAACCACACAATGAGATTTGCCCCCCTTTACTCTCCCACTTTTGCAAACAAACATATGTTGGCGGGAGAAAGCATGGGGCTGGGAATTAGACTGAGATATGCGCACCCCCAGGATATATTCTCCACCCCCATCCACCTTGACCCCCTTTCCCACATGACAGCCATCTGTCCTAGGTTGCTGGCCCCAGGGGCCTGTAGGCCTGGTTGCCATGGCAGCCATTCAGTGTGTGATGCCTTGGCAACTTAAGCTGCTACCCCTAATCTGATTGCTAAAGGAGGGATGGAGTCTATAAACACCATAGAGCGCAGCTGAAGCTGTGATTAGAGAACTGAGACCCACTTTTACTCTCCGGTTGGGCCCCCATGGAGAAAGCTTCAAAACACCCATACCCTATAAAAAGGGAGCTGTTTCTGCATTGTCTGCAGCACAAATTAGGTGCTGGATAAATCAGGATGAGGTAGCAAATGATAGGAAAGACCCCTCCTCTGCCTGAGACCTTGGAGAACTACGACAACACTGGGCCAGAGGGACCAATGGCCTTGTGTAAGGCAGGGTAATGAGGATACAAGAAGCATCACACAAGTGTTAATATTTAACAGTATCTAACATCAGCAGTTTCCTATGCACTCTACAAATCTATCTGAGGAAAAGAACTGATCTTGCTTTAGTGAAAAAAAATACAGAAAAATATATGTCAGCACAGAATCCCACGTATTATATATGTTGCTGTCCCACAATAGCCACAAACTTGTAGAATACCAGCTAAATTCTACAACATACTTGGAATATAGACAGGAAAAAATCCCCTCAAGAATCTTAGTAAGTTTCTCTCATCCGGCAAGGATGTTCTCCAAAGATCAGCAAAAGTTACCTCCTATAGACAGATGGTTCCAATGTTCCACTGTCCACACTGTACTATGATCAAGAAGTGGACTTCAGGATGGAGCCACGCAGATAGATGGCTGAAGTCAACAGTATGAGGAAGCAAATTTAGTACCTACTTTCATAGTATCCTGAATGACACACCTTTACCATCCAGTAATAATAAATACCATGTATCTAAAAATCTAAGTGCTGTACAAAATTTGTGAAGTGACAGGACACTGCCCACAGGCTTACAACCAAAAAATAACAACATATATAATAAAGGGTCAAAGGACAAGAAAGGAAGGACTGAAAGAGGTAAAAAACCCCTGTGCTGAATAATTAAGAATAATACTAGCTGAAATAAATGGGATGTAAGATAGTTCTTAAAAGAGAAAGATTGGGTTGATTTCACTAATAGTTGAACAAATTCCAAAGATAAACGACAGAAAAAGAAAAGAACCAGAGCGATACAAGGAACAAGAAAGACGAAACTATGATAAAAGATAGAATGTAGGAAAATTTAAAAATAAGGAACAAAAACGTAAACAGAATATGGAATGTAAAAGGAAACCACTAACAGCAGCAAACAAGCGGGGGACGGAATGAGATGAAACTTCAGATCAGAAAAAAGATGAAGAGCAGAACGTAAACAAAGTTGCTTTGAAGGCTTCTGGGTGAAACTGCTACTTAAAAATAAAAACATAATGTAATAACCATGTAAGTAAGGCGTTTAAGATAGGTATACATAAATTAATGCTTGCTGTTCATTCCTGTGTCCACTGAGACAATGTTGCAATAGAGACAAAGCCTATCCACCACCTCTGATCTTGGATGGTCCAGATGCCATGGAAAAGGACCCAGTGGTTGTTATTAAAAAAAAAATGTAAACCCTGCTTTTCTACAAAGATCTGAGCCCGAAGAGTCACCCCCAAATAAGGTAATGGACTCTGCAGATATGCAAAAGTATTTAATTTGTAGATGACAAAAAGTTTAAAAAAACCCCACAGTCTGGCAAGGATCCATTTTCTTGCAATAACCTACCTGTACACCAGATTATTTACCTGGCTTTGTTGTGTTTTGGTTTTGTGTTCATGCATTTAGTTGGTCTTGGGCTTTTCCTTGCCATAACTGTACTCGAGATGTAGCTTTAATAAAACTCAATAAATACGTTAGAAAAGGATCTTTGCTCAGTGATTTCCAGGACCTATGGAATGTCAAATGTCAACTGAGTCAAAGAATGCCATGTAAATTGGAGGAGACCAAAAGAAGAGAGGGAGAAGGAATGGGGAGGGGATACTGACCTGTGTTAAGACCCTAACAGCGTATAGTATCCTAGATGGGAGGCATGGGGGGAATGCATGCCATGAGACTTAAAAAAAACCACTTCCCTTTCCAGACTATATGGAGATGTTTCCATTCTCCAGAAACCTTCCCACCCCCACCCCCCATGGAGCAATTATAATAATAATAATAATAATAAAATTTTATTTCTGAGTCGCCTATCTGGCCGAATTAACGGCCACTCTAGGCGACATACATTAATACACTAAAATACAATATAAAATAGATAAGACCATCAATCATCTAACCCACTCTTCCAGTTAATAACACGTTAACAACTAACCCATCCCAGAAATCCCATAGGCCTGCCTGAATAGCCAGGTCTTCAAGGCACGGCAGAAACCAATTAAGGAGGGGGCATGACGAAGATCAAACAGGAGGGAATTCCAGAGGGTGGGGGCCACAATTGAAAATGCCCTCTCTCTGGTCCGTACCAACCTTGCTGTTTTAGTTGGTGGAACTGAGAGGAGGTCCTGTGTGGCTGATCTCGTCAGGCGGCATAATTGGTGATGCTGGAGGCGCTCCTTCAGATAAACTGGGCTGAAACCGTATAGGACTTTAAAGGTCAAGATCAACACCTTGAATTGGGCCCGGTAAACAACTGGCAACCAGTGTAGATCTACTAACACCGGAGTGATGTGATCACGACGACGGCTGTTCTTAATCAGCCGTGCCGCCGCATTTTGTACCAATTGTAATTTCTGGACCGTTTTCAAGGGTAGCCCCACGTAGAGCGCATTACAGTAGTCTAAGCGAGAGGAGACCAGGGCATGTATCACCCATGGGAGCAGATGAACAGGAAGGTAGGGTTGCAGCCTTCGTATCAGATGTAATTGGTACCAAGCCGCCCGGCTCACTGCCGAAATCTGAGCCTCCATGAACAGCTGGGAGTCTAAAATGACCCCAAGGCTGCGGACCTGGTCTTTCAGTGGTAATCTTACACCATCAAACACCAGGTCTATATCTCCTAATCTTCTCTTGTCTCCCACGAGCAACACCTCGGTCTTATCGGGGTTCAGCTTCAGCCTATTCCTTCCCATCCATCCACTTACGGATTCCAGGCACTTGGACATGGTATCCACAGCCATAGAGCTGAGTGTCATCTGCATATTGGTGGCACTGCAGCCCAAATCTCCTGATGATAGCCCCCAGCGGCTTTACATAGATGTTGAATAGCATGGGGGAGAGGATAGAACCCTGTGGCACTCCACAAGTGAGAGGCCAAGGGTCTGAAAACTCATCCCCCAATGCCACCCGCTGATGACTGTCTGAGAGATAGGAACGGAGCCACCGTAAAACAGTGCCCCCTATACCTAATCCCTCCAGGCGATCTAAAAGGATACCGTGGTCGATGGTATCAAAAGCCGCTGAAAGGTCCAGGAGGACGAGGGTATATTCTCCCCTATCCAACGCCCTCCTCATATCATCCACCAGGGCGACCAAGGCTGTTTCAGTTCCATGTCCAGTCCTGAAGCCCGATTGGAATGGATCTAAATAATCTGCTTCATCCAAGTGTGTCTGTAACTGTTTGGCCACCACTCGCTCAATCACCTTGCCCAAGAATGGTAAATTGGAGACTGGGCGGAAGTTGTTCAACTCTTGGGGGTCCAAGGAGGGCTTCTTCAAGATGGGTTTTATTACCGCCTCCTTGAGGGCTAGTGGCATTGCACCCTCCTCTAAGGATGCATTTACCACTGCCTTTATCCCTTCGCTCAGTCTTTCTTTGTAGCTCATAATGAGCCACGAGGGGCAAGGGTCTAACAAGCAGGTGGTTGGCTTCACAGTAGAGAGCACCTTGTCCACTTCCTCAGAGGGAAGAGGCTGAAACCTAGTGGTTAGTGGTTTCCAGCACCTATGGAACACTGAGGGTGTCCTCTGTGAAGAAAATAAAAATTGGAGAGAGGATGAGCTGGCACATAGGATCAAGGAGATGTGTCCCATGATGTTATCCCCCTCCCTGGAATATACCGGACAGTTTCAGAATGGTGGGAAGTAATAAAACATGTTTTCCCTTTCACTCTCTCCAAAAGCCACTCTGACCTGAGATGATAGTTTCAGGAAGATGGGAAACAAAAAAAATATCCTTTTTCCTTTTCCCCATTCCTGAAGCAGACACCCCTTGCAGATGCCAAACAGCACAATGAAATCCTGTTAGGGGCTGGGGATACTTTACATTCTGTTGCTGGTCCCCACTTGTTAGATATAAAAGTCAGCTCTCAGTTTTCCTCTCTCATCCCGCCTCAGCATTCCATCACATTCCACCATGACTGAGGAACGGGATCCATAGAAATGTTATGAAAAAGGAGGGATGGAGCTATGCAAATAGAGGCTGGCTTAATACTCACAGGCTTCCATTGAGTCCTGGCTCCTATTGAGTTCTACAGGACAATGTAAACGAACTGCAATTTAGGGCACAATTGAGGGAGTACCAATTCTGCTTCAGCAGGACCAATCCAAGACATTTTCCTTAACTGAGGCAAAGAAAAAGATGGGTGCCCCTCCCAACCCCTATATAGAAGTGGACCAGACTGACAGACTGGTGATATGACAGGGTCATTCACAATAACTGAGGGCAGCGGGCCAGCACACGGCAGGCAAAGTGATACACATAGTTCTGTCCTCCACCATCTTGCTGCCGCCTCCCTGTATTGGCTACCTGAGGCAGCTGCCTCACTCTGCCTAATGAGTCAGCCTGCACTAGAGCACTGATGTTACCACTACCAGGGGCAAGCCTTGGCCCCTATCTCAGCGAGGTCTGTGAGGACTGGGAGGGTGTTTTGATATGGGCAAACAAAATGAGACACTACAAGAACTATTGTGACACTTTTCTGTTCACTTGCACAAACTGCCCCTTATGCTGACCCTGACTGATGGAGAAAGAACAGGTGGAAGAGCCATTGGTCAAATTTTATGTTCATGGCACTGCCGCACAAGAGTCCAGACTCCTCCCAGGGAGTCCTTGTGGAGGTGGGGTGCCTTTTCTTTCCCTGCCTGCTACTATGACCTGCTGGGACTAAAGGCTAACCTGGGGACTTTCCCAGCAGCAAAAAAGAGAGAGATGAATTCTTTCTGCAGCTGCAGAAGGGAAGGTACCACAAGTTGCTAGGTAAACACAGCTTCTTTCATTCCATCGTGGCACAGTCAGTGCATTATTTTGGGGGCTTCTTGGTAGTTCTGCACCCTCAGAAATTCAGGGGATGGTGGCCCAGAAGAAGCCTTTCTCTGCAGCAGCCCAAGTTGTGTAATTTCCTCCCTACAGAGGTACATCTTGCACCTTTGCAGTAGTTTTTGGCAAATGCTAAAGACACACCTCTTTACCCTGGCCTTCGGCACCTGAGATGTTGTATATGTATTTAGGATCCACCCTACTCCTGTGAATGTAATGTATTTTAATACTGTATTTTAAATTTCTGTAACCTGCCCTGCAACCTAACAGTGAGAGCAGGCAATAAAAATTGATGATGATGATGATGTGTTTTCATGATTGCTATACTCTTTGAGCCATTGGGAATATCTGCACTAGCACTCATTTGCTACTTAAGCAACGACTAGCTGTTGGAAAAAACAAACTTGCCCTACCCAGGATGGATGTTTTCAGCCTGCTACATTGAAACCACTTCATTTAAGGCAAGGTGGGCATGGTCAATTAAAAACATAGAGCACACCTAGAATTTTGCTAGAATATATTTCACTGCCCACTGTTTTATCTTGTGCAAACTGAGACACTCCTCATGTCCACTGGAGACTATTCTGCAGAATAGTCAGTGCTATTATTCCACAATTGTTTTTGGAGTTTCTTGGTGTATGTTTTGCAAAGTGTTGCTGTGCTTCATATATTCACAGAAACAGAAGCAAAAAAAATGATTTACTATAGGAAACTACATTAAAATTGTAAAGTAAATCAAACATAAAGTGACTATATGAACTATATCAACTGTATCTTACAGCACATGTCTTGTTTCTTTTATTTGGGCTGATTGCAGGTGTTGCCACCACTCACCATATGCTCAGAGGCACGTTACCAAATACTTCCAAGCTACACAGGAAGTGGATTGGACTATGAAAGACTACCCAAATTGTGTTTGGATTTTGACAAATTTGTAGGGCAGTACAATATATCAGAGAGGAGGTCAAGTCTCCTGCTCCCCTGGTGCATTCACTATAGCTGCCCAATTTCCCTGCTTTTAAAAGTTTGATAGAAATATCTGTGGACTATAGGTACGTTCGTGTGGTGTAGTGGTTAAGGTGTTGGACTATGACCTGGGAGACCAGGGTTTGAATCCCCACACAGCCATGAAGCTCACTGGATGACCTTGGGCCAGTCACTGCCTCTCAGCCTCAGAGGAAGGCAATGGTAAACCCCCTCTGAATACCACTTACCATGAAAACCCTATTCATAGGATCACCCATAAGTCGGGATCGACTTGAAGGCAGTCCATTTTTCATAGGTACATTCTTAAACCACACGGTTTTTTACCTGTTAGTGAATTTCTCTGCTTTTTAATCCGGGAGGCAAGAAATGGGATCCTGTGCAAGTTTGCTGAGAACGGATTGATCATTTGCATGCATATTGAGGGTTGTTAAGCAAGTGTTTGAGTTCAGGACTATACATTTTATAAGGTTTTGTTTTGAAATGAGCTTATGAGAAGCATCAGAATGGCATGGGGGTATTTTCAATATAACATTGTGGAATGTGAAATATCCATACTGGCTATAGTATACAGCCAATCTCTTGGCTGTATAATATCCCTGCACAGCAATACAGGAGGACGAGCTTGGTAGCTCCACCAAGAGTATCTGGATTAAAATAAATGGGGCAAGGAATAAAAGGAACATGGCGGCTGGCGTTTACTACTGACCACCCAATCTAGGAGAAGACGAGGATGAAACTTTTGAAAAGCAAATTGCGAATGTTTTGAGGAGACATGTAGTAGTAATGGGGCCCTTCAATTACTCCAATATCTGTCGAGAGATAAATTCTGCCAAACATGCCCCTCCAAGAAGTTCCTGACTTGTGTTGGAGATAACTTTCTCCTACAAAAAGTGGAGGAAGCAACTAGAGGATCAGAATCAAGTCAAGGATAGCTAACGGAAAGAGATGACTTGGTGGATGAAGTGGCAGTTACGGGAACTCTGGAGGTGAGTGACCACACTATACTTGATTTTAATGGAAGCAAAAGCTGACAGTACCTGTACCCTGGACTTCAGGCAAGCCAGTTTTAATTAACTCAGAACAATGGTAAGTGGCAAGCAACCCTAATGAAAAAAGTTCACGATTGGTGGGAGTTTATAAAAGAGGAAATTCTAAAGGCACAATGGCAAACAATTCTGTCAAGGAAAAAAGGGGGAAGACAGCAGAAGAAGCCAATGTGGCTTCACAGAAAGCTTAGAGGTGACCTGAAAACAAAAAAGGACATGTATAGGAAGTGGAAGGAACCCCAGGCCACAAAGTAAGACTACAGACAGGTAGCCCAGAACTGCTGAGAATGAGCTGAGGTTAGCAAGAGACTCCAGTAGCAACAAAAAAAAAGCTTTCTCCAAGTACATCCATAGTAAAAGACAGAGAAAAGAAATGGTGCTACTCAATGAGGAAGGCAAAATGATAACAGATGACAAAGAAAAGGCAGAAATGTTCAATTTCTACTTTGGCTCAGTCTTCTCCTAAAAGAGGATCTATGACCCTCCTGGGAAATGTGAAGTTGAAGGGGCAGGATTGCAGCTTGAGATTGATAGACAAATGGTCAAGGAACACCTAATCACTTTGAATGAGTTCAAATCTCCAGGGTCCGATGAACTGCATCCTAGAGTATTGAAGGAACTGGCTGAAGAACTCTCAGAAATGCTGTCTGTTATCTTATTGTAGAGGATGGATGAAGTGCCAGATGACTGGAGGAGAGCTAATGTTGTCCCTATCTTCAAAAAAGGCACAAAGGGGAAACATGGGAACTACAAACCAGTAGTGAGTGAATGGGCGGAGTGAATGGGCGGAAAAATGTCTGAGTGGTCGGTGGCCCTTCTCATGGATGAGATGGAGGAATGAATAAATTCCTAGTCAGAGATTATATCTTGTGGATAAGGAATTGGTTAAGAAGCAGAAAACAGAGAGTAGGAATAAACGGACAGTTCTCCCAATGGAGGGCTGTAGAAAGTGGAGTCCCTCAAGGATCGGAATTGGGACCTCTACTCTTCAACTTGTTCATTAATGACCTAGAATTAGGAGTGAGCAGTCAAGTGGCCAAGTTTGCTGACGACACTAAATTGTTCAGGGTTGTTAAAACAAAAAGGGATTGTGAAGAGCTCCAAAAAGACCTCTCCAAACTGAGTGAATGGGCGGGAAAATGGCAAATGCAATTCAATATAAACAAGTGTAAAATTATGCATATTGGAGCAAAAAATCTGAATTTCACATACACGCTCATGGGGTCTGAACTGGCGGTGACCGACCAGGAGAGAGACCTCAGGGTTGTAGTGGACAGCACGATGAAAATGTCGACCCAGTGTGCGGCAGCTGTGAAAAAGGCAAATTCCATGCTAGGGATAATTAAGAAAGGTATTAAAAATAAAATAGCCGATATCATAATGCCGTTGTATAAACCCATGGTGCGGCCGCATTTGGAATACTGTGTACAGTTCTGGTCTCCTCATCTCAAAAAGGATATTATAGAGTTGGAAAAGGTTCAGAAGAGGGCAACCAGAATGATCAAGGGGATGGAGCGACTCCCTTACGAGGAAAGGTTGCAGCATTTGGGGCTTTTTAGTTTAGAGAAAAAGCGGGTCAGAGGAGACATGATAGAAGTGTATAAAATTATGCATGGCATTGAGAAAGTGGATAGAGAAAAGTTCTTCTCCCTCTCTCATAATACTAGAACTCGTGGACATTCAAAGAAGCTGAATGTTGGAAGATTCAGGACAGACAAAAGGAAGTACTTCTTTACTCAGCGCATAGTTAAACTGTGGAATTTGCTCCCACAAGATGCAGTAATGGCCACCAGCTTGGATGGCTTTAAAAGAAGATTAGACAAATTCATGGAGGACAGGGCTATCAATGGCTATTAGCTATGATGGCTGTGCTCTGCCACCCTAGTCAGAGGCAGCATGCTTCTGAAAACCAGTTGCCAGAAGCCTCAGGAGGGGAGAGTGTTCTTGCACTCGGGTCCTGCTTGCGGGCTTCCCCCAGGCACCTGGTTGGTCACTGTGAGAACAGGATGCTGGACTAGATGGGCCACTGGCCTGATCCAGCAGCTCTTCTTATGTTCTTATGTTCAGTTAGCCTGACATCAATCCCTAGGGAATTCTGGAGCAGTTTATAAAGCAGTCAGTCTGTAAGCACCTTGAAAACAATGCAGTGATTACTAGAAGCCAACATGGATTTATCAAGAACAAATGCTGCCGGACTAATCTTATCTCATTTTTTTAATCAGGTAACCTCTCTTGTAGACTGTAGGAGTGCTGCGGACATAACATATCTTGACTTCCCGCAAAGCTTTTGACAAAGTGCCCCATGATATTCTGATTAGCAAGCTAGCTAAATGTGGGCTGGATGGAACTACTATCAGGTGGATCCACAGTTGGCTCCAGAATTGTACTCAAAGAGTGCTTATCAATGGTTCCTTCTCAAACTGGGGGGAGGTAACGAGCGGAGTACCGCAGGGCTCTGGGCCCAGTGCTCTTCAACATTTCTATTAATGACTCAGATGAGGAAGTGCAGGAAATGCTTATCCAATTTGCAGATGCCAGCTAATACCTTGAAAGATAGAAACAAAATTCAAAAGGATCTTGATAGGCTGGAGCACTGGGCTGGAAACAACAGAATGAAATTTAACAGGGTAAGTGCAAAGCTCTGTACCTAGGAAAAAGAAACCAAATGCACAGTTATAAGATGGAGAACACTTGGCAAAGAAATGCAACATGTGAGAAGGATCTTGGAATTGTTGTGGATCACAAGCTGAATATAAGTTTGATGTGACTGCAAAAAAGGCAAATGCTATTTTAGGCTGCATTAACAGAAGTATAGTTTCCAAATCGCGTGAACTATTGGTTCCCCTCTATTCAGCACTGGTTAGGCCTCATCTTGAGTACTGCGTCCAGTTCTGGTCTCCACACTTCAAGAAGGATGCAGACAAACTGGAACAGGTTCAGAGGAGGGCAAGAAGAATGATCAGGGGACTGGAAACCAAGCCCTATGAGGAGAGACTGAAAGAACTGGGCATGTTTAGCCTGGAGAAGAGAAGACTGAGGGGAGAGATGAGAGCACTCTTCAAGTACATGAAAGGTTGTCACATAGAGGAGGGCCGGGATCTCTTCTCGATCGTCCCAGAGTGCAGGACACGGAATAATGGGCTTAAGTTGCAGGAAGCCAGATTTCCACTGGACATCAGGAAAAACGTCCTAACTCTTTGAGCCATACAACAATGGAACCAATTACCTAGAGAGGTAGTGGGCTCTCCCACACTGGAGGCATTCGAGAGGCAGCTGGACAGCCATCTGTTGGAATGCTTTGATTTGGATTCCTGCATTGAGCAGGGGATTGGGCTGTAAGGGCAGTTCGGCAATGGAACCGACTGCCTAGGGAGGTGGTGGGATCCCCTTCGCTGGATGTCTTCAAGCAGAGGCTGGACAGCTATCTGCGGGAGATGCTCTAGCTGTGGATTTCCTGCTGTGAGCAGGGGGTTGGACTCAATGGCCTACAAGGCCTCTTCCAACTCTATGATTCTATGATTCTAGGCTTTATAGGCCCCTTCCAACTCTACTATTTTGTGATTCTAGGTAAGACTATTTGGTGTTGCCTACACCAACTGCAGCAACTCTCCAGGGTCTCAGAGGTCTTACACCGTTTCCTGTCATCTCATCTTTTTTTCTCTCAAATGAAGATGGAACTGAACGTGAGACTTTCTGAATGCAAAACATGTTCTCTACCAATGAGTTACAGTCTCTCTTAATTTTCTATCTTGTGGTAATTTTTTTTTAAATTTTTTATCAAGGTATGATGGGGAAAAAATACAGGTTGTGCAGGTGGGAAAGTGGACAAATTTGGGACTCTTACCATGTAGGTGATGGAGAAGCAAGTGCAGAGAGAACATGGGATCAGGGAAGGTTGGGTGTGGGTGAGGCCACCTCATCCACCAACCTAACAATGGGAGAATATGGAAATGGGCTAAGCTGCTACAAAACTGGGTTTCAAGGGATAGGACTGAAACAAAAGTCTGAGCCGTTTTTACTTTACTTGCGGTTAACAGTGGGGGAAGGTTCAGACCCATAGTCAGGGAAGGCTAGGCGGCCCGCCCCACAAAAAAAATGTCTACTACCCCAACACTTTTGTTTCCAAGAAATAAAATAATTAAATTTATTTTAATTTAAAAGGCTCCCCCCCATATTGTGGTCCCCCCCCAAACTTTTAGGCTGGTTACAGGCCTGGAGGTGTTTTCCTGACTGAACTGTTGCCTGCCCAGGGACTATAAATGGTGCAGTGGAAGAGGCAACAATGAATTGTTCGATGTGTAGGAAGGCACATTACAGTGCACAAGTTTTGCTCAACTTACACATTCAGAATGGGTTTAAGTCCACAGTTTGGCACAATTACAAGGAGAAAATGGAGAATGACTGGTTCTGTACTGGGAGGTGCCCATTATTTCCCTCTCGCCTACCAGAAGAGAATCAGTTGTTCTCCATCTTATCCTTCTTTTGATGTGGAGTAAGCGGTGGATTTGCCTGCAGTACATTGGGTTCTGGACTGCATAACTTGATCTGCGAAAGCTCTGAATTTTTTCTTTAAAAATTGCTATCATTTTCTCACCATGATTTTTCATTATTGGGGAGATAAGCATCAGCACACTTGGCTGAGATGGCTAGGAAAGGTCTTGGCCTGGGGCTTTTCTCTGCAAGTGCCACCACTGTTAGTGCCAACCCCGCACCCTTTGCACATCAGAATCAATAACAAACATGGGCTTCACAATCCATCCATAATTTCACCACTGAACACCTAGTTCCCCCTGTATTCCTTGGAGACATTCATAGCTATCTGCTAAACCAAGTTGTTGCTTCAACTTGCCTTTTTTGGGGGGTTGCCGTACAGCAAAGACTAGCCAAACAGTACAGATCTTTGTCTTGGCCATTGCTCAGAACAGCCTTCATCTGGAACTCCAGTGCTCCCAATCCTAAACTCCACTGAACTGTGATGTATCCATGGATGGCTGGTGGTGGTGGTCAACCAGGGACCTCTCCATTCATTTCAGCACTGGAAAACATACAATGGGTCAATCCCCACAAACCCAACATGTCAGAGCACTCACAAGTGAGATGAATGTATCAGAAAATGGCAACTCATGGTGTCTTCTCAACATCTAAAGAATCCTATAAATCAACCCTTGGTCAGGCCAAAGCTGATCTTATAAGGTGAAAGTCATCCTTAACAGAATCAAGAAATCCCAGGACTGTCTGAACTGCCATACTGAGCCAATGTGATGTGGTGGACAGAGCAAGGCTAGAGAATCTCTGGCCCTCCGGATGTTGTTTGACTCCAGAAACCTGTTTTATAGTGACCAATGCCCCAAGCTTTCTCCCCCTGCAATTTTAGTCTCTGCCCCCAATAAAAATTGTCTTGCTATACCCCTGGAGCGGGGGAGGGAATGGACAGAAAATGAAGGAGAGAAGGAATGAAACAGTATTCTGGAAGAAGCCATAGCAGGACCCCTGAAAGGGGGGGGGGAATTCCACACTGAACAGGTCCCCCTTGTAAAATCTGATGGAATGTTGTCTCTCTCTGTCTCTTTCTCACACATATACATATGTATCCAGAGGAATAATGCTAAGAACCATTCCATGAATAATAATGAAGCTTGGCATTTATATCAAGCTTTTCCTTGGTGCTCAAAACACCCCACATACTTTATGTCAGTGAGTAATTAATTCAACAACCTTGCAAGGTTTTATCATATTATTTATTTATTTGTTTGTTTGTTTGTTTGTTTGTTTGTTTCATTTCATTATAGGCCCATTTTTACAAATGAGCTGAACTGAGGAAATACTGGGATGTCTAAAGCCACCTAGTTAGTCTGGGGCTGAAGCAAGATTAGAGCAGGGAACCCTCTTTGCCACTATAATGTATCAACATCAAATTGGGGCTGCAGCAATTGAGCAGCAAGCATTGGCAATGCGTTGATTGCATTTTAGGCTGCAGTCTGAATGGCAGTACAGATGGCCCCCAGGTAATTTTCTTAGCTGCACCTGAACAGCACCCCCCATCATTCATTCATTCATTTATATCCCTCCCTTCCTCCCAGTAGGAGCCCAGGGTGGCAATCTTCTTTCACATTCAGACTGGAACTGGGCTATGGAAAAGACAATGAGCTGCTTATATAAGGAATGGAGGAGGGGATCTACTGTCTCACAAGGTACACATCACTATGCCAGGGTAGGGTCACTTAAGCTAACTGACACAAACTCTTCACCCTTTGCTTCACACCTTTGTGCTTTAACAACTTCATCCAGCTTCAGATGCTAGAAATGTGAGACTCTTCAGTGTTCACTGACCAACCTCAGAGAGCTCTCTGAAGTCAAGGTTCATGTGCCTGCCAGGGGATTTGGGCTGGCAGAGTGAGCTGAGGATGGGTCGTTCTCTCCTGTCCTGCTCCCTCTCTGCCACACACATATACCCAGCCACTTGCTAAATGTGACTGTAAAATGTGACGTACAGCCACCAAAAGACACTGAAAAAGAGAGCACATTTATTACCATCCCCAGGATTTGGGGGGCGGGGCGGGCTGACAATGCTTTCTGTAGATTGTGACAGCTTAAACTATCTTTGTGATTCATTTTAGAATAGGGAAGTCTAGTTCCAAGCAGTAACCTAGAAATCCTCTATTTCTCCCACCCCAACAGCCCTCTTCAGTAACTAACCACTGGACAGTATTCCTCTTTTAGAGTGGAGGAAAGATCCTAAGAAGTGTGTGGTCCAAAGGCCTTGCTTTGTGTGCCCAGTCTCTAAACCCCAGAAGTCCTGACCCGTCTCTGCATGGAAAAATGAGGCCGCGGCCACCACCATCAACATCATCATCTCTTCTTATTGCGCAGAAAGAAGAGGAGGAATATAAAGTGTGAAAAATATACATAAATGCACACTACTGCCACCTTATTCCTCCCCTCTCTCCACACGGAGACAAGCACAGCATACAAAACAATGCCTGCCCAGCCAAGCCTTCAGGACAATGCAGCATTGAGTGCCCAGGCGACAGGGGGCACAAGGACTGCCAGCCACCGAATGCTGCTATTCTTACATACATCCGACACGCCCACACCAACAATGGCACACACAGTTCCCTCCTCTCCAGAAAAGGAAACTGTAGGGAGAGCAAGACAATCAGGGAGAAGAACTACAGGGGGGTGGGAGGAAGGTCTGCTTTGAGTCCTGGGAGATTGGGTCATTAATTACAGGATAGCAGCATGGAATACAGGCCAGAATTCCTGGGTTCTCTTTCCATACTGATAGAAGTAGTGAGGTAGGAGTAGATTTCTGCAAACCTGGATTACTGGATTGTCTTCTTTAATAATGGACAAACATTTAGACTTCATACACTTCTTCCCTATCAGAGATAATATTCACAATAGGACAGTAAATATATACTTCTCAAGGAATAGAGTGTTTATTTGCTATGGCTTCCCAAGCAATGTACTTGTAGCAACAGGAGCACACTGTTTTACTTTGTGAAGCAGCTCTTAGTGCCCAAGGATAACCAAAGATTTATATTAACAGTGTATGTTTAAAAAGTACCTCTAGAAAATACTTTTAAAGCAAGCGTTATACACATGTGAAATCAGGTTTCTCTGTGTATATATCCCTTCATTCATGTACCTAAAATTCCCCTTCCTGCTCCGACAAATGGGGCTGCACGTATGTAGCACTTTAAACGAAGTTGAAATCCTGTTTCAGCTGTCCAAATAGGGAAGGGAGACTGGATACCAATCCCCCTCCCATTTCCCAATCAAACAGCTGATCTGGAGGATTTCAGTGGCCTTGGAGGGTAAGACAGAGGGGAGCCTGAATGTGAATTGTGGTGGATCAGTGCTTTCACTGTTTTACTCTATTGATATTTTATAATCTAACATGCTATTATGTATTTATTCGTGTATACTCACACTGCAAGAATCATGCAATGAATCTAATCACTATGCAACATCCAAAGACCCTTGAAGATAGCCAGTCCCAACATGCCACTGTCAACATACACAATGAAATCTCAAGAGAGACTTGAAATCAAGTTGTTTTCATGCTGGTATTGCATCAAGCCACATTTTATACTCCAAGTTTAACGTTATTTTGCTCCTAATTATACAAACACCATTTTCAGAGCAGGGAGAAGAACCCAAATGCTACGCTTCTCCATAGCTAGAAATGATTATTGCTAAGCATTAACACTGACTTACTGCTCACCCTATCCTAAAGGTTTAGGACAGGAATGTTAAGTTATCTGATCTAGCCCTCTATTCTTGGGCATCAAATGGCAGTTCAAACAGTAATGCAGTAATGGCCACCAGCTTGGATGGCTTTAAAAGAAGATTAGACAAGTTCATGGAGGACAGGGCTATCAGTGGCTACTAGCCGTGATGGCTGTGCTCTGCCACACTAGTCAGAGGCAGCATGCTTCTGAAAACCAGTTGCCGGAAGCCTCAGGAGGGAGAGTGTTCTTGCACTCAGGTCCTGCTTGCGGGCTTCCCCCAGGCACCTGGTTGGCCACTATGAGAACAGGATGCTGGACTAGATGGGCCACTGGCCTGATCCAGCAGGCTCTTCTTATGTTCTTAACAGAAACTTACACACTGCTTCTGTAAGAGTCACTTTAGCCCATGAGTTACCATGTACAGTAGGGCCCTGCTTGTCGGTGCCACACTTTTCGGCGTTCCACTAATACAGTGGCGCCAGTGGGGCAATCAGCTGGAGTGCAGGGAGCTCCAGCCACCGCACTCCAGCTGACAACAATCAGCTGGAGCAGTGAGCTTCCCGAGCTCCAGCTGATCAGCTGGAGCGTGCAATCAGCTGGAGTGCGGGGAGCTCATGCGCTACAGCTGATCGCTGTCAGCTGGAGGTCCCCGCGCAACAGCTGAGTAGGGCCCCACTTTCTGGCGGTTTTTGCTTTTCAGCGGGGCCCTGGAATGGAACCTATGAGTGGGGCCCTACTGTATAAGGGGGGGATAGATCAGAGATGGGAAACCTGTGACTCTTCAGATGTTGCAGGACTACAACTTTCATAATCCATGACCATTGGCCACGCAGGCTGGCGCTGATGGGAGTCGGGAGTCTGCAGAGTCACAGATTCCCCACCCGTGGCATACATGGTACTGACAGCTGCCATTAAAAAATCAACCCAAGAGGAATGTGTCCAAGAACAGTTTCCAGGAAGGATGCCTAGTTGGGAGAAAGCACCATATCACTTTTGATTGCAGGCGCTCCTTCTGGGAAATGCAAATGTAGCCACAAGGGAATGTCTACGTCTACACATACAGTACAGATATTTATCTTCCAAATGAACTTCACATTTTCTACAACTTTATTCACATTTTAATTTTCATGTGAAATCTTGACAGTCAAAAAATAACTCCATTGGGTTGACCTTAATGGAAAACAATTGCCTGGCCACTGAAAGCACAATTCATGCTTTGCCCCTGACATGTTCACCCATGAGCTAATTTATCAGCCTCTCTCAGCAAACAGCTATGACCTGCTTCTATCGACTCCCTTGTTGTAGGAAAAGTTTCCAATTTTCCTTTTCTAACCAGCAACCAAGCAGGTTATGGCTCAGCAGCTCCAGGCACTTTCAGATGTCATAGACTGTTTATTTTATTTATTTATTTATTTTGTTCAATTTTTATACCGCCCGAAGCCAGAGGCTCTCTGGGCGGTGCACAATAAATACAATACAATAAAAAATACATTAAAATGACAATAGTAACACTGTGCATATATTTTAAGCAACTAACAGCCTGGTCTGTATAACAACAATAAAATGTAAAATTTTTAAAAAGCCTGGAAAAATAAAAAGGTTTTAACCTGGCGCCGAAAAGATAAAAGTGTAGGCGCCAGGCGAACCTCGTCAGGGAGACTATTCCATAGTTCGGGGGCCACCACTGAAAAGGCCCTAGATCTCGTTACAACCCTCCGAGCCTCTCTGTGAGTCGGAACTCAGAGGAGGGCCTTTGATGTTGAACATAGTGAACGGGTAGGTTCATATCGGGAGAGGCGTTCCGCTAGGTATTGTGGTCCCACACCGTGTAAGGCTTTATAAGTCAAAACTAGCACTTTGAATTTGGCCCGGAAACCAATAGGTAACCAGTGCAAACGCACCAGAACAGGTATTATTTGTGCGGACCGTCTGGTCCTCGTCAACAGTCTGGCTGCTGCGTTTTGCACCAGCTGTAGTTTCCAAACTGTTTTCAAAGGCAGCCCCACGTAGAGTGCATTGCAGTCGTCCAACCTAGAGGTTACCAGAGCATGCACAACTGAGGCGAGGTCGACGCTGTCCAGATAGGGACATAGCTGGGCTACCAACCGAAGGTGGTAGAACGCATTCCGTGCCACCGAGGCTACCTGAGCCTCAAGAGACAGGAATGGATCAAACAAACCCCCCAAGCTACGAACCTGTTCCTTCAAGGGGAGTGTAACCCCATCCAGAACAGGTTGAACATCCACCGTCTGGGCCGAGAAGGCACTCACCAACAGCGTCTCAGTCTTGTCAGGATTGAGCCTCAGTTTGTTAGCTCTCATCCAGTCCATTATCGTGGCCAGGCAACGGTTCAGCACATCAACAGCCTCACCTGAGGAAGATGAAAAGGAGAAATAGAGTTGCGTGTCATCAGCATACTGATGACAACGCACTCCAAAACTCCTGATGACCGCGCCCAGCGGCTTCATGTAGATGTTAAAAAGCATGGGGGACAGAACCGATCCCTGTGGGACTCCACAATGGAGAGTCCAGGGTATCGAGCAGTGCTCCCCAAGCCCTACCTTCTGGAGGCGGCCCACCAAGTAGGAGCGGAGCCACTGCCAAGCAGTACCTCCAACTCCCAACTCCGTGAGTCTCCCCAGAAGGATACCATGGTCGATGGTATCAAAAGCCGCTGAGAGATCAAGGAGAATCAACAGGGTTACACTCCCCCTGTCTCTCTCCCGACAAAGGTCATCATACAGGGCGACCAAGGCCGTTTCAGTGCCGAAACCAGGCCTAAAACCGGATTGAAATGGATCTAGATAATCGGTTTCATCCAAGAGCACCTGGAGCTGGCTGGCAACCACCCGTTCCAAGATCTTGCCCAAGAATGGAATGTTCGCTACCGGTCTGAAGTTGTTCAAATTATCTGGGTCCAAGGAAGGTTTCTTCAGGAGTGGTCTCACCACCGCTTCTTTCAAACGGCTAGGGACCACTCCCTCTCTCAAGGAGGCATTTATCACTTCCCTGGCCCAGCTGGCTGTTTCAACCCTGGCAGCTTTCACTAATCAAGAGGGGCAAGGATCTAGTACAGAGGTGGTTGCATGCACCAGTCCAAGTACCTTGTCAACTTCCTCAAGCTGTACCAACTGAAACTCATCCAACAAATGAGGACAAGACCGTGCTCCGGATACCTCACTAGGTTCAACTGCCATAATATTGGAGTCTAAGTCCTGGTGGATCAAGAGTGGATAGCCGCTGGCCCATGGTCCACAAAGGATTCCAATTTCCTTGTGAGACCATTTTTGAAAAACGACCCACACCTGTCAATCAACTGGTATAACTCTGATGAACATGTGATATAAGCTGATGGGCTAAGAGTGGGGTTCAGTTCTGCATTGGCTACACATGCCATTTCCCCAGAGAGAACTGCCATGCCCAGCAGCATGCCAGGATTTAACAACACAAAATCAGTTTATGAGCGGGGGGGGGTGCTAAATCCTTCATGATCAGCAAGGGGTTTGCATTTAAACCTCTGCAAACACTTGTTTTTCCTCCATTTAAGAAGCAGCTTGCTGCCTGCAAGATGCTTTAAAAGTACCAAATCACCAAACGTCATAAATTCAAGTGGTGATATTAAATGTTAGTCAGACTCAGAGTAGATCCATTGTAAATAATGAACTTAAACAATTGAAGTCCACTTATCTCAGCTGACTCAGAATTTGACCATCACTGAATATCACCCAATGCCGATTGAAAGCTAGGTTTCGAATATTAAAGAGTACACCTTCTGCCTAGGTTTGAAATATTAAAGAGTATACCTTCTCCCATGTATAAATACACACACTCTAGTATATTAGATTTGCTGTAGAAATATTGCTTCAGGTGCTGCCTACATCTAAAATAAACAGAACCTTTTTAGTAATTGCATCTATATTGTGGAATTCTCTCCCCAGAGAAACTCTCCAGCTCCCTTCCACAGTTTTCTTTTTTTCCAGGAAACCTGTAAGGATATTTTATTCCATGAACTTTGCTTTCTGAGAGAACTAAGATGATCTCTTTTTAAAATCTGATGGACTGCTGTTTTGTATTTTGAGTTTTCTGCATTTTCTTTTATGACTGTATTATAACTTTTTTACTTTGAGAGACCTCATAGTCAAAACCTCACTGTACACAACAACAATGATCAGCAGATGGTGATGCTACCTTCATATACTTCACCCAACCAGGTCAGGCCTACACCTGATGGGAAAGGGAAACACTACCACTGTACTTTTCATTACAGGTCCCCATCTTGTGTTCTCCAAACACTACAACACATTCTCTTCCCTGCACTGGAATAGAGTCCCAACAGTTGCCATGTAGAAAAATGTTTTCCAGCTTTGAATCAAAGCTTTACGTAATCACTGAGAGACCCACCAACCAAGATTTATCAAGCTTTGCTGTCTTCTAGTCAATCCCATTGGTATCCACTCGTTCTCATGCTTTTATTGTGAGCCTCAAAGAGGAAGCCTTCAAAGCGTATGTACTTAACAGTTCCAATCTGGGAGTCTTGTGATTATGTGAAAATTCTCACCTTATTTTTAAAAGCAACATCATCCATTCCTCACCCTTGTATTTGTGGAAAAAAGCTTGGGGGGGAAATATGACATCCAAACTGCTCTACCAGCACTACCACACCCCAGGCAGTGCAAAACCCAGGATGCGAACATGTAGGAATTGATGACCAAGCTGATGATTTAGTGGGCTGCTGAACTGCTGACATGAAATGTTTGAATTCACAATACAGTCAGCAACTAAAATTCTGCGTAGAGTCCCACATAAGATCTGTTGAACAAAAGGTGGTTGAGCAACAGAACCATACATAGGGCTGCTCTCTGTACCTAACGATGTATTTTTTGTGATGATGTGATTTTAAGTTGTTTTTAATGATGTGTTTTGAACTGTTGTGACTTACCCTGGGACTTCAAGGGGAAGGGTGGGTAATAAACAGGAACAGCAGCAGCAGCAGCAATTTGCCTTCTTTTAAAAGGCAGTGAAAGAAGGTAAACATGGATATACTGGCAGATTACTGGGTGATGTACAGCAGTTCAGCAAGATTCATAATTGGTTAACAACAAAAAGGCTTTTTCCCCCTTCTAAAGCAGACATATCCCTTACTCTGCAGTAACTCACTCCAATATAGATTTGTCTGTGTATGTATGTGTAGGTCAGCTCAGTGTGGGCTCATTGCCCCCCCCAAGTAGGTAACTGGCTCTGCCCCTGAGCCACCATTTGCATCTGTCTGTGCCCCCACCAGCCAGCCACTATTTTGCACGTGGCTCTGGCTGGTTGACCTCAGGATTCCAGTAAAGGACAAACTAGATCCCACAAGCCTGAAGCCTGTCCAGGCCTGTTAACAGAGATTCTGTCATAAGCCCCATGTTTGTTTGCATGGATTGGAACATACAGCCATATCTGCACCAGCACTATTTCACAGGTGAACTGAATACTTGTTATACCCACATATTCAACTGTACGAGCTATATCACAGCTTGCTTGTGCACTAGATGCACAACTGAGTCATTTCAGTCCAAAATGATCTGAAGGGCAATTGCATTCCTGGGGTATAAGCAGTCTGGAATAGCCCCATGCTACACTGTCCCTTTAATATACCTCAGAAGCTGGCCTTCGACTTCCTGTCACTTCTGAACAGCTGCACAAGAGCTGCTAATACAGCCATATCACAGAGATTGAGAAAAACAGGAAAGCAGTCACTGTATAGCAAGAGACTGTACAGTGAAATGAGCCTTCTATGACCAGATGAAGAGCTCTCTCTGTATGGAACATAGACCGCCTGCACAAATGGAGAGGCACAGCAGTAACCTGGTTCCTTAGCCTCTCTTCTCAGTGCTGAAAAATATATTTACTCACATCAACCAGGAGCATCATGCCAAAATGGAAATGGCTGCCATTACCCAGCTGAGTAAGCTCTCCCTACACCTCCATCAGCCACTGCTGAAGACTTGAGCTTAATTTGTAACAACAGATAATGCAACCTACACTGAGGTCTTGTTGCCAAGAGATGCCAAGTATTAAACTCATTTGATATTGCTGGCCACCAGGAGACAAGTCTGTAGAGTTGGACCTGAACAAAAACATTCAAAGCAAACATCAGGAGATGATAAAGAAATTAAATTTGAGGACACGTAACAATAGAATTGGAAGGGCACCATTTGTTCATAAGGTCCAACCCCTGTCCCAAGAAATGAGACCCTCTCTCCAAAGCTTTCCTTATGGATCTCTGCCCAAGTTTCTCTCAGAAGGCTCCAACAAAGGTACACGTCACTGATCACTTATTCCAGAATGGAATAAGCCAAACTGCTGAAAAAGGTGAAACCCAAGGAAACTTCCAGTTCATTTTCCCTCAAACAGCTGTCCTTCCTGTGGCATAGCAAGTTAGCATTTGAAATGGAGAGGAGTTCCAAAAGCAGTCTGTGGTATGACAAGATGGCTGCAGACATTCCATGGGGCTGCTGCAAGAAGCTTCTTGTGTGAGTCCCAACAACTCTTGAGATCCTGGCTGGATTTAGAAAGTTCTTCCTAATGTTGGACTGAAAACTAAGTTTCCTGTGATGTAGAAGCCTGTTGATTCTTGTCTTATCTTAGCAGACAGAAGAAACAATTGTTCTTGGTCTTTCTGATCTTCTTTTCAAATATATGAAAACTGCCTACCGTGACTCTTCCCATATTTTGTATAAACATCAATAGCATGTGGATACCTAGCTGAGCATTTGGGTGGTTTGTATCGACTTATATGTTTAAATTCAGATGGCTGTATTGATGGTTATTGTATTTTTAATATGAACCGATGGGTGTTTTTCCTCCTCTTCTCTTTGCTTTCTTTTTCTTTCCTTTCCTTTTTTCTATTTTCCCCACTTCTTTGTTAAATTTGTATATAAAAACAAACAACAGACTCTTCCAACTTTGGTTTTTGTTGTTATTTTATAAATGTTCAAAGCAGGGGGCTTGCAGAGATTCCCCCCCACGCCAGGATCGCTCATTTTTTAAAAGTACGGTATTTATATATTTACCACCATCCCTTCATCAGGATGGATTCCAGGGACTTCCACTCCCTGCCCCTTTATATGCATGTTTGACAGTCCCAAGCCATCCTTGGAAACATTTGAAAACCCAACAAAAGCATGTGCTCTGCTTGATTTTTATACAGCAACTGTGATTCCTGGAAGTTAAATCGTACAAGTAGCATGGTTTACTCTTCCGTTTAATTTTCTTCTTCAACAAACAGTAACATTAACAAAACATGCACATCAATTTTTGAACAATTAACAATTCAGCTTTTAGATAAATGTAATTTTATTTTATTTTTAAATGAGACTGAGGCAATTTCAACCAAGTCAGCTTGAGAAATTTAAAATATTGGGCAGTACAGTTAACTCAAGTGTTTTTCTCCACCTTTGTCTTCCTTGTTCATTGTCTGGAAAAGAAATACAAGCTTTCCTGCTTTTTCAGTTCCCAACTTATTTCTCAATTTAGAATGAATTAGTCCAACAGAAAAAAAAATTCTTTCTACACCTGCAGAAGAGGCTACTACTGTTAAGAGCTGGATTACCACTTCAGTGGTCTTCTTCTTGTTCAGACCTACTCCATCTCCCCAAATTCTCTATTAATTGTCTGTCTTTGCACTTAGAAAGAGGCAAGGCCTTGAGAGAGGGCTACAGCAAAAGAGCATGCACTTCAGGTAAACCACCTGCAGAATAGGACTGATCAGGTTATCTCCATAAACTGCTGTTAACATATTGATAAAATATAATTAGAAGTTTTTTAAATTATAAAATCATTTATTTTTATCAACTCTACTTAATTCACGTGTTTAAAACATATGTTTAGACTGGACACTTGTTTTTAAGAAAAGGCCACTTGGAGGAGGGGATGCTAGTATGGAATGAGCTCCCAATCTGGATGTGAGACCCATGCCAATTTCCTGCTAAAAATTGCCCTGTTCCTTTAGGACAATTTGGGGCATATATCAGGCAAGAGCAAATTTCAGCAGAAAACTGGTGCAGGCTCCTAAACCCATATCAAGAGCACATGGCTGCCTTTTCTTCACCAAACACCAGGTCAGCCATTGTGTCTCTGCCTTTCCAACTTATTTCTGTAACTGAAATCAGCTGGTTGAGAGCCACTTCAGAAATGTCTTGTCACATTCTAAACCACCATCCTGAAATACACTACACATTCTTTGGAGCCCCAGTCTCTCACTTTTTTTTACAAATGAAGCTCCACAAAACATGCTCCCGTGGAGAAGCTTCAGCACTAGACTGCATTAATTATGTGACTTTTCAACAAATACTACAGGTAGTGCCAGGAGGCATGGTTTGTGCATCTGGAATAGGTAGGAATATTGGTGTTTGCTCAGGAACAAAAAAAAAACATTGAGGGCGGGATGGAGAGAAATTGCTTTTTCCTGGATTGATTGTGATCTGTAGAAGGAAAGAGACATTTCTTAGTTCCTCCGTTCCCATTTGAAAAGGATCCCACACTAACAATTCTTCTGGCAAAGTAGGAAGAATCTGAGGCTACATCAGGCTTGCCCCTTTGCACAAGAAAACCTAACACAGCTGCTTGGAGAAGATGACATTTCAGGAGCCCCAATGAAGCAGGGGTATGTCACGAAACCAGGACATGATGCTTGTCATGAAACTAAGGGCTCATCCAGACGACTGCAAAATGTGTGACACGTCCGCTATGTGTGTTCATTATTTTTCAGTCATCCAAATGACGTCTTGCGCTGTTACGCATTTTCGCAGGTTAAATCCGCTCCTTGCAATACCAGCAAAAATGCGATTTGCTGTTTAAAATCGGGAGTCATCCGCTGTCCCTTCAGGAGTTAGGATGCAATACCGTGGACTTTACAGCTGATGGGCGGTTCTTGGGTGTTTCCCCTTGCCCCTTCTCCTCATTCCAGCCAATCACGTAACTGCACTTTTGCGCATGTGCAAGAATAAGCCCGGGAAAATTGAACCAATCATCACAATGGTGGGGTGTTGGGGGGGGTCTGTAACTACTGCACAGATGCATTTTATTTTTTGCCAGCCTGCAAACTGGGTGGCTGCTCTGGGTGAGATCTGCAATGCACAGCAAGCAAGAAAGGGGGGAGGTCGGTTTCAGCCTGCCTCCGAAAGCTTTGTCAATTTCATACTACTTGCTGGGGTTTTTGCTTCAAATCAGAAAAGCATACATTTGTTTAACTGTAATATTGCAAATGCAAACAAGAAAAGGGCTTCTGGTCAGTTTCAAGCCTGCTCCAGAAAGCTTTGTCAATTTCATTCTGGGAAGGAAAGGGAGAAGGGGGGTGACACATTTCTTGCTTTTTTGGAGAAATAAGTGCATTGCCAGCGTGTGTATCTCCTTAAATATCAATAAAAGCAGAAAAGCATACATTCCTTTAAGTGTAATATGGCAAACAAGAAAAGGGTTTCTGGTAGGTTTCAAACCTGCTCCAAAGCTTTGTCAATTTCATTCTCCCTGGGAAGGCAGGCCTGAAACCGACCAGCAGCCTTTCCTTCCCAGGCAAGAACTCCTTTACAGCCATATTGTGCTTCGTTGCAAAGGGGGAGAGGAGCATAGGTCATTTTTTTGCTGCCCAATTGGTTGATAGGGGGTTTTAGAGGCGGAGCTTGGGAAAAGCAAAAAGAATGTAGGGGTCTTACTGCTGTGGGTGAGGGTTCAAAAAAGCGTTTTTTTTAATTGGGAAAGAGCGAACTAAAAGGCAAAGTGAGGACTATCAGATGACAAACCAAATATGGAAACCATGGATTATCCCGCTCCGTTTGGATAAGCCCCAAGATTCATCTCATCTGCTTCTGAGCAATACAACAGCCATGCTCCCTCTGGCCTAGTCAGTTCAATAAGTGGCAAAGGAAAATACCAGATGCTGTAGGCTAAATGTACACAAGCTAATTACCAACCTTCCATTGTCTCTGGTTTGAGAATCTAGATGTCTGTCTGCGAAATGCAAATCATGCTTTCCTGGCTGGATCAATCACTCCTCTGCCAAAGAAATGCTCTTTCAGCTCTTTGGCTGAAAAGGGACTCCATCTAGAGATATGAAGGCCCAGGGGAAAAAATGGGAAAATTCAGGGGGGAAATGGGTTTTTTTTCATTTTTTTCCAAAGCCTTTTTGTTTTTTTCCCCCCAAAAAAGGAAAAATTGGAAAAAATGAAGAAAAAATGGATTATGGAATGTTTGATTTTAGCATGATGAATAAAATGTTTCAATGAATCTTAGTCCCCCCCCCTTTTCTCAGTTCTTTTTATGGGAAGGGATGCTTTATGTCTGCTGGACACTGTGGAGGACCAGCAGAGACATAAATAATTTTCTTTGTTGTTAATGTTGATTATTTCTTCTGGGTTTTTTTTTAATTGTATTTTGCCAGCTCCTCATAAACTGGCAAAACAAAAGAGGTTCCTTACAGTTCAGGATCTTGTAGATACATTTGTTACAAAAAAAGCTAAAATTTTTAAAAAGTTAATTTGTAATAATTGCTTGAATAAAATGTATTTTTAATATGCCAGATGTGATAATTTTATGCCAGACCAACTCGTAAATAATTACATTTGATGTTCCTGAAGTAACAAAGTGACTTTCAATCTGTAAAAAGTGCTAATATTGCAGTTTTTCAATTTTTCCAAAAAAAATCCACTTTTTTCTGAACCCCTCCATCCAAAAAAACATTTCCCCCCCCCCATGGCTTCAAAATTTCCAGAAATTTTACATCTCTACCCCCATCCCTGATCTAGGACTTATGACAGGTTGACTGCTTTGCTAGCAAAGTCAGTCCTGTCATAATGGTTCCATTAGGGATAGCAAAGCTCTAGTTTTCTTTTTGATTAAGAACATAAGAACATAAGAAGAGCCTGCTGGATCAGGCCAGTGGCCCATCTAGTCCAGCATCCTGTTCTCACAGTGGCCAACCAGGTGCCTGGGGGAAGCCCGCAAGCAGGACCCGAGTGCAAGAACACTCTCCCCTCCTGAGGCTTCTGGCAACTGGTTTTCAGAAGCATGCTGCCTCTGACTAGGGTGGCACAGCACAGCCATCACGGCTAGTAGCCATTGATAGCCCTGTCCTCCATGAATTTGTCTAATCTTCTTTTAAAGCCATCCAAGCTGGTGGCCATTACTGCATCTTGTGGGAGCAAATTCCATAGTTTAACTATGCGCTGAGTAAAGAAGTACTTCCTTTTGTCTGTCCTGAATCTTCCAACATTCAGCTTCTTTGAATGTCCACGAGTTCTAGTATTATGAGAGGGAGAAAAGCTTTTCTGTATCCACTTTCTCAATGCCATGCATAATTTTATACACTTCTATCATGTCTCTTCTGACCCGCTTTTTCTCTAAACTAACAAGCCCCAAATGCTGCAACCTTTCCTCATAAGGGAGTCGCTCCATCCCCTTGATCATTCTGGTTGCCCTCTTCTGAACCTTTTCCAACTCTATAATATCCTTTTTGAGATGAGGAGACCAGAACTGTACACAGTATTCCAAATGCGGCCGCACCATGGGTTTATACAACGGCATTATGATATCGGCTATTTTATTTTCAATACCTTTCCTAATTATCCCTAGCATGGAATTTGCCTTTTTCACAGCCGCCGCACACTGGGTCAACATTTTCGTGCTGTCCACTACAACCCTGAGGTCTCTCTCGTGGTCGGTCACTGCCAGTTCAGACCCCATGAGCGTATATGTGAAATTCAGATTTTTTTGCTCCAATATGCATAATTTTACACTTGTTTATATTGAATTGCATTTGCCATTTTCCCGCCCATTCACTCAGTTTGGAGAGGTCTTTTTGGAGCTCTTCGCAATCCCTTTTTGTTTTAACAACCCTGAACAATTTAGTGTTGTCAGCAAACTTGGCCACTTGACTGCTCACTCCTAATTCTAGGTCATTAATGAACAAGTTGAAGAGTAGAGGTCCCAATTCCGATCCTTGAGGGACTCCACTTTCTACAGCCCTCCATTGGGAGAACTGTCCGTTTATTCCTACTCTGTTTTCTGCTTCTTAACCAATTCCTTATCCACAAGATATAATCTCTGACTAGGAATTTATTCATTCCTCCATCTCATCCATGAGAAGGGCCACCAACCACTCAGACCTCTTTTGAAATGGTGATGACCACAGGCAATCATTTTATAATTACATCACCACATGGGATCCAAGTTGGTGGCAATCACTGCCTCCAGTGGGAGCGAGTTTCATAGTATCACTATGCACTGTGTTAGGAGATTCTGCTTCCCGACTCCTAACAGACCAGAGCAGAGCAGAGGGAGCTGTCTCAGTTGATCTACAGGTGAGGACATATAAGCAAGCCAGCTTTCAGAGAGCGATCAAACAGGCAGAGCAAACAGGAGTTTGACAAAGGAGTTCGACAGGGGAGGTCAAGGGGGAGGTCCATAAAAACAAAAAACCAAACAAATTACTAATTCTCCTTGTAGAGCACACCGCATACCAGTGTGACTCTCAAGTTTACCCTGAAGTAGGACAGGACAAAGCACAGGCCACTCCAAAACAAGAGGTTAGAAAGAAACAAAAGATAGAAGAGAGTATGAACAGGAAGGATACTCCAGTGGTTGTGACCTGCAAGGTGTGTGCCATGTTTGTTTTCTTGCCTGAGAAGAACATGGCGTACACCTGTAACAAGTGTAAGCTCATGGCACTGTTGGAAGAAAAGGTGAGAGGCCTGAAATGGCGGGTGGCCACACTGAGGACTATAAGAGAAGATGAAGAGTTCTTAGACAGAAAGCTGTAACAACAGCAGCAAAGAGAGGTGGAGGAGCAACAGCCTGTGGTAGCAGAAGAGGAGCCTGCTCTGGAGAGGAATAATGAAGTGGAGGAAACTCCGTGGGAAAGGGTGACAGTGTTTGGCCACAGCATGGAGAAGTTCATCAGGAGGGCTTTAAACTGAATCCTAAAGGGGAGGGAGACGTAAACTTGGTGGTAATGACTGATGAAGGCTTATGCACAGTAGCGGGACCAAAGAGATCGGCTCTAATAGGGCCCAGTAACAGCCCTCAGAAAAATGTAGTAAGGAAGCCAAGCCATAAATCACATGGTCTTCGATGTCTGTATACGAATGCACAGAGCATGGGAAACAAGCAGGATGAACTTGAACTCTTAATACAGGAGGGCAATTACGACTTGATAGGTATAACTGAAACTTGGTGGGATGACTCCCATGACTGGAATACAGCAATTGAAGGATACAACTTGTTCAATAAAAACAGAAGGAACAAAAAGGGAGGTGTATATTATGTTAAAAATATATATCCCTGCACAGAAATACAGTAAGATGAGCTTGGGAGCTCCACCGAGAGTATCTGGATTAAAATTAACGGGGCAAGTAACAAAAGGAATGTGGTGCTTGGAGTCTACTGCCGACCACCCAATCAAGGAGAAGATGAGAATGTAACTTTTGAAAAGCAAATTGCCAATGTTTTGAGGAGGCATGATGTAGTAGTAATGGGGGATTTCAATTATCCCGATATCTGTTGGGAGACAAATTCTGCCAAACATGCCCCCTCCAAGAAATTTCTGACTTGTGTTGGAGATAACTTCCTCCTACAGAAAGTGGAGGAAGCAACCAGAGGATCAGCTATCCTGGACTTGATTCTAGCCAATAGAGATGATTTGGTGGATGAAGTGGCAGTTACGGGAACTCTGGGGGAAAGTGACCACACCATGCTTGAATTCTTGATTTTAACAGAAGCGAAAGCTGAGAGTAGCCATATGAACACCGTGGACTTCAGGAAAACTGACTTTAATAAACTCAGAACAATTGTAAGTACAGTTCCATGGCAAGTGACCCTAATGAGAAAAGGAGTCCAAGATGGGTGGGAGTTTCTAAAAAAAGGAAATCCTAAAAGCGCAATTGCAAGCAATTCCAACAAGGAAAAAAGGGGGGAAACAGCAGAAAAAGCCAATGTGGCTTCACAAAAAGCTTAGAGATGACCTGAAAACAAAAAAGGACACATACAGGAAGTGCAAAGAAGGCCAGGCCACAAAGGAAGAGTACAGGCAGGTATCAGAGAATTGCCGGGATGGTGGCAGGAAAGCTAAAGGAATTGCAGGGATGGTGTCAGGAAGGCTAAAGGCTGAGAATGAGCTGAGGCTAGCGAGGGATGATAAAGCAACAAAAAAGCTTTCTTCAGGTATGTCCATAGTAAAAGACAGAGAAAAGAAACGGTGGCACAGCTACTCAATGAGGATGGCAAAATGATGATGACAAAGAAAAGACAGAAGTGCTCAATTCCTACTTTGGCTGTCTTCTCCCAAAGAAGAGCCTATGACCCTCCCGGGAAACATGAAGTAAAAGAGGCGGAATTGGAGCTTGAGATTGATAGACAAATGGTCAAGGAATACCTAATCACTTTGAACGAGTTCAAATCGGCAGGGCCCGATAAACTGCATCCTAGAGTATTGAAGGAACTGGCTGAAGAACTCTCAGAACCACAGTCTATTATCTTTGCGAAATCATGGAGGACTGGTGAAGTGCCGGATGACTGGAGGAGAGCTAATGTTGTCCCTATCTTCAAAAAGGGCAAGAAGGAGGAACAGGGGAACTACAGACCAGTCAGCCTAACATCAATCCCTGCAAAAATTCTGGAGCAGATTATAAAGCAGTCAATCTGCAAGCACCTTGAAAGCAATGCAGTGATTACTAGGAGCCAACATGGATTTATGAAGAACAAATCCTGCCAAACTAATCTCATCTCATTTTTTGATCAGATAACCTCCCTTGTAGACTGTGGGAATGCTGTGGACATAATGTATCTCGACTTCAGCAAAGCTTTTGACAAAGTGCCCCATGATATTATGATTAGCAAGCTAGCTAAATGTGGGCTGGATGGAACAACTATCAAGTGGATCCACAGTTGGCTCCAGAATTGTACTCAAAGAGTGCTTATCAATGGCTCCTTTCTCAAACTGGGCGGAAGTAACGAGTGGAGTACCACAGGGCTCGGTCCTGGGCCCAGTGCTCTTTAACATTTTTATTAATGACTTGGATGAGGAGGTACAAAGCATACTTATCAAATTTACAGATGATACAAAATTGGGGGAAGGGCATAGCTAATACTGTGGAAGACAGAAAGAACATTCAAAGGGACCTAGATAGACTGGAGCATTGGGCTGAAAACAACAGAATGAAATTCAACAGGGATAAATGCAAAGTTCTACACTTAGGAAAAAGAAACCAAATGCACAGTTATAAGATGGGGGATACTTGGCTCAGCAGTACGACATGTGAGAAGGATCTTAGAATTGTCGTTGATCACAAGCTGTATATCAGCCAACAGTGTGATGTGGCTGCAAAAAAGGCAAATGCTATATTAGGCTAAATTAACAGAAGTCCAAATAGCGTGAAGTATTAGTTCCCCTCTATTCAGCACTGGTTAGGCCTCATCTTGAATACTGCGTCCAGTTCTGGTCTCCGCACTTTAAGAAGGATGCAGACAAACTGGAACGGGTTCAGAGGAGGACAACGAAGATGATCAGGGGAGTGGAAACAAAGCCCTATGAGGAGAGACTGAAAGAACTGGGCATGTTTAGCCTGGAGAAGACTGAGGGGAGATATGTTAGCACTCTTCAAGTACATGAAAGGTTGTCACATAGAGGAGGGCCGGGATCTCTTTCATCCCAGAGTGCAGGACACGGAATAATGGGCTCAAGTTGCAGGAAGCCAGATTTCCACTGGACATCAGGAAAAACGTCCTAACTCTTTGAGCTATACAACAATGGAATCAATTACCTAGAGAGGTAGTGGGCTCTCTGATACTGGAGGCATTCAAGAGGCAGCTGGACAGCCATGTGTCGGGAATGCTTTGATTTGGATTCTTGCATTGAGCAGGGGGTTGGACTCAATGGCCTTGTAGGCCCCTTCCAACTCTACTATTCTATGATTTTTTGTCGATCCTGAATCTTCCAACATTCAGCTTCATTGGATGTCCACAAGTTCTAGTGTCATGAGAGAGGGAAAGAAACCCTGTCATGAGAGAGGGAGAGAAACTATGCCATGCATAGTTTTATACATTTCTATCATGTCACCTCTTCCTCTCCTTTTCTTGAAACTAAAAAGCCCCAAATTCTGCATCCTTTCCTCATAGGGGAGTCGCTCCATTCCCTTGATCATTTTTGTTGACCTTTTCTGAACCTTTTTCAGCTCTACAATACCCTTTTTGAGGTGAGGCGAACAGAACTGTACAAAGTATTCCAAATGCAACTGCACCATACATTTGTATAACGGCATTATGATACTGGCAGTTTTATTTTCAATACCTTTCCTAATGATCCCTAGCATGGAATTCGCCTTTTTCACAGCTGCTGCATCCTTGAATACAAATGACTATGTACAATGTGCATGTCCCTTTTATAATTTGGTACTTTATAATACTCAGAAGTAGGGATGTGGAGAAGCTTCTGAGGATTTAGAAACGGGCATGCAGCAAATTTTACACATGCATGACCTTCAGACTTGATGGTTGCTCTTGGCACCCAATTACAACATGTAAAGTCAGAATCAGCTCTCTGCCACTTTAAAAAGTGGTACTTTGTTCAGAGATGTGTTTCAAGGCCAAGCTACCAATTATGTAAAGTGCATGCTTTAAAGTATGAGCGTGTAACTGTATACCATATTAGTTTCACTGAAATCAGTACTGGGGCTCTGATCTGGATTGGGATCATGCCATCCCCCTGAAAAAAATCATCCTAACACTGCTGCTACCTGCAAAAAGAACTGTTGGGGGC
The DNA here is from genome assembly GCF_030035675.1 of Rhineura floridana. NCBI lineage: Eukaryota > Metazoa > Chordata > Lepidosauria > Squamata > Rhineuridae > Rhineura > Rhineura floridana. Next base: position 160,020,575 of record NC_084480.1, on the reverse strand, counting down.
AAATAGCATTGGGATGATACTTAGCAGGAAAATGGCATGGGGGAGAAAAGGGTTTATATTATATTATATTATATTATATTATTTATTTATTTATATCCCATCCTTCCGCCCAGTAGGAGCCCAGGGCGGCAAATCTCCCTCTCCTCTGGTTCAGGGTCCCCCAGGGCTGCTTTCTGTAGCAGAAACATGGTGACCCATTGTAAGCACACACAATGTGTGATGTTAATAACATGTAGTTTGACCCTCAGCGCTAATTCTAGGTTTTATTTATTCTGACAAAATGTTTGCAGATATCAAAATGACTAGCCAAAGTTCTCATCACCATTAAGGATCACCATTAAGGACTAGACATCTCTACAGGCCATGTAATCCTATACTGGATATATGTGTGGGTCTTATACATTCTTCAAATTTGGTGAAAAATAAAATATGAAAGATATCTTTTCCTTCTAACAATGGCTGGTGGCTTTTGTTAGCTAAATTATAAACTCTCACACTTGAGATGCTGCCTCTTGCTCCACAATTCTCAAAGTGACATTTTCAAGGAGGTTTTCCAGTGTGCATATATATTTAAATCTATTCATCAGTTAAAAAATAGATTGCTGATCCAATTTTAAAATCCTTAATTGGTTGGCAACAGATCTTTCCCTAGAAGATGTCATCAGAAAAGAGCCATTTTCAAAATGTTCCTCCAAGCAAGCCCTCCTAAAAGTAGAAGTAAAGCTTTTCAATGCCTGAATACTAAACTATTATGGGCCATAGAGGTGAACAGAACCACCACATTATTTCCCCCTCCCCCCTTAAACACCCATCCTCAGTGGACTTCATGCCTCTCCAGGCTGTGAAGCAGCAAATGCCCACCTTCCAGTCAACCTACATAGCACCCAAAGCAACTCAAGTTATGTTGACAATGACACAGAAAATCCCACTAGTGCTTCTCAGAGCCACATTCATTCTACAAAAACAAAATAAAAATAAAACAATAAATGAAATAACTATTTGCTGCCCTTTCATGACATCCAATATCAACCACTTCACTATGCCTAATGGTACGGCGGGCCCAGAGGATTCTTATAACAGAACCCTGAAGTCATAGCTCTCTGATCCCCAATTAGGCGACTACATTAACCATGAGGTCCCAGGAGGCCTGAACAAACATAGCAGGCAACCAAACAGACAGATTTCTTCCCTGCTCCCAGATCTCGTCAGATCCCCTAATCAGTTCCTAATTGTTGCCATGCATTTTGCTTAATGGTCAGAAACTAAACGAAGAGACCAGTGTCTGTTGGGCATCCAATCCATGGTCTAGTCCTAGCCATGGCAATGACATCCCCTCCGCACCCTTAAAAAAGTTATTTAAAGGAGGGAAACTGAACATCCCAGGGTGACATTACCAGGAGAGAGCTCCTTTTGGAAGGAAAATGAGATGTAAAATGTTGAAGTAAATAGCACAAGTAAAACCTTAGAGGTGCCTTTGACAAGCTGGTGCCTTCCATATGTTTTGGACTACAACTCCCATTAGCCATAACCAGCACATTTATGGTGGCTGGGTCTCAGAGGCGTTGTGCTCCAAAACATATGGAGCTTGACAAAGGATGCCTTAAGAGTTTGAAGGAGCAACATTAAACAACTTCTCCCCCCATCCCCAGCCTAACTTGGGTGAGAAAGTTTGAGTAATATGGCACCAGAGGTGTCTAAACTGGGTGGATGCATTCCTTGTATCCCAAATGGTGGATAGGCACCCCCTCTCATATGGTTCCCAGGATCTTCACTAGTTCAGAGTCTTTAAATCTATAGTAAATTCACAATAAAAATTCACAATAATATTCTGTACAGTACTGTTTGCCTTTCCATTCTTCCATTGCACTGCTCCTTGGAAAGTTCAGTATTAATTAATACAGAAGAGAGACAAAAAAAGGAGAGAGAGAAGGAAAGAGAAAGAGAACGCTCACCACTTCACACATTACAATTTCATATACTGTATCCAGATTTACACTGGTCTTAGAGGTTGTGCACATTTTGTAGAGAGAATGTGGCTCTGAGAAGAAGTCTACAGAATGACATCTATTGGTCTGAAAACACACATACACACTAATGTCGCAATCAACATTAGGTCACACGCTATCTCTATACATGAGTATCTGCAAATATGAAATTACAATGCAAACAGCAGCCCACAGATTGGCTCCTTCTGAGAAACTTCAGACTGGTAAGAAGAGCGCTGGCTGGCATGTCAGCTGCTGGACAGGGGTTTCAGTAAAGTCACTGTCCAGTCCCCCAACGTGGCTGAAGACTTCCACTGATCCAAGCCTCATTAACTCACTTCTAAACCTATTTTCAGTAGGTCTACAACATTTAATCAATTAATTGATTAGAAGCCATTAAACCCCTTTTAAGTGACTAGAAAACAAATGTCAATCACCTGGCAACACATTGAGCTATGTATGTGTGTGTATGTGTGTGATATTAGCATTAAGTATCTAAACAAAAAACAAGGTAGCAAACACGATCTCATAAGAGGCATTGCACTTTTTCTCAGCCACCTGTAGGATATGCTTTAAATTGGAATCCTTCACTGAGAAGGGGGTTGGATTTGATAGCCTTATAGGCTTCTTTCAACTCTGCGATTCTATGATTCTCTTGACACATTAGCTGGCAATACTTCTATATACTTGTTATAGCAGTAGAAGAATTCCACTGAACTTAAAGTTTCAGGAAGCACTATTGTGTGACATACTGGTGTGTACACACACACACACCACACACACCACACACACCACACACATAGCAACAGCAAAGGGATCATCAGACCCAGACCTTTTTTGGTTCTAAAGGGCTTAGTTGCTGGAAGCTTTGTGTCCTGTGCTATGAAAAGTGCAGAATCTGCAACGCATGATGAAGTCTCAGCCTCATGTGAACAAAATCCAGAGAGCCTTAAAAGCTGCTTCTGATACTACAAGCTGCTTATAGATACCTGGATTTGAGTATAGAAAAGTGCCTGTAAATGAACATCTCATTGCTCCCACATTTTGAGCAGACATTGGTACCCCTCAGTTCAGCCCCTGCCTTTTCCAACCCATCTTTTGCTTTTTAATTATTGCACAACACCCAACAGATCAGGAAGCGCTCCCACAATTGAACAGCTTCAAACCCTCACAGCCAGCATTCTGGTGTTAGTAAAAAGGAATCCAGTGCATACTTGGATCAAGATGAAAGGACAAGATTTCACAATTGCCAGAGTGTGTCAGGTAGCACAGAAAATCACAATCTTGTGATGGACATGCATTTCATAATGTGTAAATGATGCACAGGTGTACACTGAGGCATACTGCCAAACAAATCCTATAAAGAAAAGATGCATGAAACTGCATGTAGCACCCTTGTGCCTCTTTTCTAAAATCTCATAGGTATGTATCACCAACAGTGAGATGTCTTTCTGTGCACTCAAACACATGCAAAACCCATCGATTAATCAGATAATATGCCAGACCTATAGAGAAGATTCATTCCCATTCCGCCTCAAAGCTCAGTGAATGACCTTGGGTCAGGCACTATCACAGCCTATCTTCTTAAGAAGGTCGTTGCAATTTTTTTTTTAAGTGAGGAAATCGTATATATTGCCCTGAGGTCTTTGGATCATAACAGAAAGAGAATGTGTGAGGAACAGTAATATAAAAGTATCACATTCAAAAAGAGCGCATCCACAGGAACAATAATTACACAGAACCATCCTTTCCACATCTGTCAATACTTGGGTACCAATCTGGAGCTGATACCCATGTCTAGCTATCTTCTTTTAAGGGTGGAGAAGACAAGCTGCTGAGTCACTTCGATTCATCCAGCAGAGCTTTGCAGCAGTTATATAACAAACAGCACCCTTTCCTCTCCGCTCCGCTCCTCCTGGAGCTGGCTCCCTGTCATGTTTTCCCCAGACCCTGCCTGCCCACTGCTCCCAGAAACCACTTAGACCCCAGTCTATCGCCTCAAGACAGAACCTAAGGGCCCTGATCACCAGAATTAGCCAGACTGAAGAGAAGACACTTGTCCTTTAGAGGATGGCTGCGACGTAAAGCATTCAGAAAGTCAACAGCTAGGGAAGGGAGAAGAAAGGGAAGAGATCTAAGGGCAATGGGAAGAACACCCCTCCTACCACTTTGTGTGGCAAGGCTATGGGACCTCTGGTGACAGCTGATGAAAGCCACTGAATAATGTATAAGCAGAAGGCACAGCAGGGTGAGGAAATGGTGCACCAGTTCCCTCTCACGCAAACATGGCAGCAAGCACTGAATATTTCATACACAGCATATTGAGCATTCAGACTGCTGTTAGGCCAGGCCATGATGCTCTTCTTGTGATAGGCCCCACTGCCTTGCTCTGTCTGAGGGTACCCATTTAGTGGACTACAATTAAGGAAGGGCTGCAGGGAGCAAAGGTTTTTGGCATCCTGTTAGGCTATGCTGCAGACATTACAGCCAATGGCTGTCGCTAACTTAGCAGCACCACCTCTGCCACAGCAATGTGAGTAAAGGCTCCCAGAAATACTTCCCAAAGTTATGCATTACGACTGTAGCCATAGGGTGGGGCTCTTCAGCGCAGTTCTCCTACTGGGGCCAAAGAGAGATATTCAAAGCCATTGAGGGGGGAATAAATTATTGCGTCAAACTGTGGTCATGAACAATAGAGTACATGCACACATCCTTGAAATCTGAAGGTTCAAATCTCTGGCTGCAATCGTATGCACACTTACCTAAGGGTAAGTTCTGAACTCAATGGGGTTTACTTCTGCATAGTCATCCATGGGATTGCACTGCCTGTCACACACTAGATGAGTGTGCCAGCTGTGAAAAAGATGGAAAAAAGCAAGCAGGCATCGTGATGCACACATAATTCTCTCATAATTTTGCAACTCCAAAAGAATTCCATCAGAAACTTAAGTTGCTAGCCCCTGTCACAGCAGATGCACAGTTCAAATATAAGGTGCCACAAAACTTGGAAAAATGCTAGAGGATTTAAGACTTCCGGGAAGGGTGACTTAGCCTGTGCCTGCTTTTGAGACGGGCTCCTGCCTCAAAAGAAGCTTATTCAGATATATCAGTCAGTTTTTTCTTTTTTTTTTGACTGATTAAACTTCTCCCGGGTAGGGAGAAACGAAGAGATTAACCTCAAAGCCTATTTTTGTTGGGACGACCAGATCTCATTAATTTATGGGACGAGGTCCAGCCGACGAAGGTGGGACGGATTTTCAACAGCAAGCTCTATCTGTTAAAGCGAACGTTCATCTTATCTTCTAAGAGAGAACGCACTAACAGGCAAGCACCCTTCTTTCTATATTTTTCTTTTACTTGACTTAAATTGTTGCTGTTTAAAAGAGATTTGCCAGATTGATCGGTTTTTGACATCTTACTGGGGAGCCATAACTTCTCTCTGCTACGCACTAATTAATAGCTTATCTCTGTTTTTGTTGCAAAAAGCTGTCCTGGATTTGCATTCTAAAGATATACACAGAAGAGGGATTTCTATTCCAGATTTTTATTTTGAAGAATATTATACTGTCTGAGACTACTCTCTTTTTGGTCTATTTTATTTTGACGAATCTGTTTCTTGACGACTGCCATTAATTGTTTCGATCCTGGGAACTGCATTTTGTTTACTTAACTATGGAGAGATAAGGCTGTCTGCTCTGTTTATACTGTGATGTCACCAAGTTTGGAGTATTAACCCAATTGTTGCTGAAATAAGAAGTGGTTTTCCTATATTTTTTTTTTAAAATGGCAATTAAGAAAGTGGCTGAGAATCTGGAAATAACTATGTTTCAGAAAATAATGGATGAGATTGAGATAACGAAACAAAACCTGCGACAGGGTTGTAAGGAGCTGAAAATTGAATTGAGTAAAATGAAGCAGGAGATTAAAGATATAGGGGTCCCTGTGAGAGAGGTGACCCTGGAAGGGGTCCCTGTGAGAGAGGAGACCCCGGAGATTGGAACAAACGTGGAACAGGAAAAAGATTTGGAGTCTATGGACTTTAGAAACAAAATCTATTGTTTGGAGACACAGGAGATTAAAGACATAGGGGTCCTTGTGAGAGAGGAGACCCTGGAGACTGGAACAGGGGTCCCTGTGAGAGAGGAGACCCTGGAGACTGGAACAGGGGTCCCTGTGAGAGAGGAGATCCCGGAGATTGGAACAAACGTGGAACAGGAACAAGATTTGGAGTCTATGGACTTTAGAAATAAAATCTATTGTTTGGAACTCAATGTTATCTCTGAAGAAATTAATGAAGATTCTAGAGATAAAGTTATCAATGGCATGGATAATCTTCTGGACTGGAATGATGTGATGGAGCCCAATATAGAGAAAATCTATGGAATTAACTGCAGCCATGTGACAATGGAAAAACTTTCAAGAGATGACCCAGTGTATTTTGAAAAAAAGAACAGAGATATGATTTTACAGCAGTATTTCAGCAACCTATTCAGAATGGATGGCAAGAAAATATTTGGGATAGAGGTAATTCCCATCAGACTCTTACTATATGACTATGGCTTTGACAGCAAGATTATTATGGAATACTGATAATGGAAGATTGGATACTGAAATTACTGGACTTAACAAGACTACTGAAGATGGAAGATGGAAAATGGAACTAATAGGGATAATAGAACAATGGCTACTGAAATTACTGAACCTAACAGATTCTGATGTGATGGATTAATGGAAATGTTTATTTTGACTATGGTTATGACAATAAGATTATCATAATTAGTAATGAGATGGATTAATTGATATGTTTATCTGGAAAAAAAAAATTGATAGATATATTTCTTAAAGAATTGAAACCTCTCTTTGACTTTTTGTGGAAAGAATAAAGTAATGTTTATGAGATTTGATGATTAAGTAAGATAACTATTGGAGGAAAGTGATTTTATAATATGACTTAAGAGACAGGATTGTTATATATTATAGACTTATAACTGATCTGATCTTTGACAAATGGGAAGTCAATATTTTACTCTTTATTTTTTATTTTTATTTTTATTTTTATTTATTTTTTTTTTTGTTTAATTATTTTTGATTTTGTTTTTTGTCTTTGAATGTTTTATGATTTCGTCTTGTATGTTTTATGAAAATTTGAATAAAAATTATTGAAAAAAAAAAAGAAAAATGCTAGAGGATTTATTGTGGCATCAGATTCCATGGACTGTGAGAGCCCAATCTGATAAAGTGTTATGTATGCTTCAGTTACAAAACACTTCATGCGCCTAAAGATGTCTCCAGCCCAGGGCATGGCTTGTGGGAGATAATTTGTTTTTTTACTGAAATCCTGAGGTCCACCAACCAGCACCAGATGCAAAATAGCGGCTGGCTAGTGGGGGCACAGACAGATGATAATGGTGGCTTGGGGTAGAGCCAGTTATTTACTAGGAAGACCCATGAGCCACATGCTGAGATGACCTGCACATATAATCACAGATTTAGAAGGGGCCTATAAGGCCATCGAGTCCAACCCCCTGCTCAGTATAGGAATCCACAGACAAATCTATATACAGGCGAGTTACTACAGACTAGGGGATTTTCCTGCTTTAGGAGGGGAAAATCACATTCTGTTGTTGCTATTGTTAAACAATTCAATCAATCAATCAGGAGTCAGAAATTCTTGTCAATCGATCTGTTGCAAATCATCCAATGATCTACCAGAAGATCCAGATTTGCTTTATGTCCTCACCTGCTCTAACCTGTGAAAACTTAATCTTTTCATATTTAAAGCTGCCACACAAGTTAGTTTGTTGCATCAAAAATAACAAACTTGCTGCCCTGGGCTCCTTCTGGGAGGAAGGGCGGGATATAAATTTAATAATAAATAAATAAGTTGTCACTTAAAATTACATGGGCAGGATTCAGTTCAACCAAACAACAGAAACCAAAGGAAGACCGAACTCCCTGTCGTTGGGGAAAGGGGTTTGGACATTAATCATTACACACTCCCAATTCCTCCTTTCACTCTGCTACCTAGTATGTACCAAACCCCTCCCCCACCAAATTCTGAAAACCAAAATCCTGGGCAGTGGAAGCTGGTGGCTCTACATCAGTGGAGCAGTGGAATCCACTCTGGGTTTTAGTCAGGACTTTCAAGGAGCTGTCCAAGGTGTTTCACCTCCTTGAACAGTTCAGACTAAGTTGGACAGCTCCTTGAAGTTTGGACTAAAGTCAGGAGTAGATTCCACTGCCTCACTGACATGGAGCCACCAGCTGACATTGATCCTGGGCACAGATCATGTGAAAAATGAAAACACTCAAGGAGAACAACATGATCTTTATATAATTGGTTCCATACTGACATATGGATTTCCATGGTGCTGAATCTGAAATGTCCTGGGATAGAATATAAGCAGCTGTGACTTTAAGTCATGGAAGATAGCCTCTTATAGAATGGCAATCACTGGGCCAGAGTGTTTTGAGTGGGACTTCTGAAGTCAGCAAAGGAAGGAAAGGAAAAACAATCACACATCCAGGTACAAGAAACAGGAATGGCTTAAAGCAGGAGGAATGTCCCACCAAATGAAGGTTAAACAGGACATCCCATCAGCAGGAGCTCCTGACTGCTGCATCTGCCTGAACCCCCAAAGAGGAACAAGGTTTGGCCACAGATGAACATAGGCACAGCAAAAAGATGCACCACAGTAAGAAGCTCGAAAGCACTAGAGGTCCTGGGAAAATCAAGCAAGCCCAGGACAGCAGCCAAATGCCAGAAGAAACAACGGCACACTGAGAGAAATAAGCCAGACACATTAAAAAGAGAGTATGAAAGAATATACTGACAATGATCAAATACTAAAGGCTACAGTTTTTTATTGAGTACCTACAAATTGGGTAGGTTTAGAAGACACACAATTGGGAAACTTCCTACGACAGAATGGGACCAGCTGTCAATAGTATTCCTTAGCATATAAAGCACAATGCTTTACGGTGTTCTAAGTGTTATGTAATTATCATAAGTAACCTGTATAAAAATTCTGTAAAATAGGTCAGCGCCCCCACATTTCTATGAAAATTGCGGAAAAGGCTTCCCTTCAATGCTTTTAAATAGAGACTGGATGGGGCATCCATTGGATTTGGTTTACTTGTAGGATAGTCTATAGACCATCTATCCTACATGGTCTGTTGTTTCCCTTCTAGTCTACTGGCCATGCTGGCTGGGGCTGATGGGAGTTGGAGAGCAACAACAGCCGGAGGACCCACAGGTTCCTTATTCTTGCCTTAACCTATAATCACATCTGTCCATGTTATGTACTATGCATCCAAGCTCAGCATGAAAGAAATCCATACTCTACACTCAACAGGATGTAATGTATGCAATTTTGCATATGTGCACACCAATTTAAATCCCCCAACTGGGGTATCTCTACTGAAACAAGTATTTGATTTGCTTTTGTAGATGCTGTGTGTGTTTTGTTTTTGCCAAGCGTTATGAGAAGCACAAGAAAAAGTAAAGGAACGTGACTAGAACCTAAGAGTAAGACAGCAACACTGGGAAGAACCATGTACGTCACCGTGAGCTCCTTGGAGGAAAGGTGAGATATAAATTTAATTAATAAATAAATAAAAGCCCCCCTCCCCAAGCCAATGCTGCCGACAGATTTCTTGGTTGTAATAGTGCAGCCACATAATCTATTAGTCATAAGCTGCCTTGCTGACAAGGGCATTTGTTGACTAATTACAAAGCCAGTTCATAACACTGAAAAGAGATCAACTTTTAATGGATCTAGCCTTGATTCTTCACATGGGGGGTGGGGGGGTGGGGAAAATAATGAGACTGCTGCAACTTGTGCCTTAAGGACATACAAAAACAAAGCAAAGCAGGAAAAACAGCATGTTTACAGAGCCTAGGCCAGACAAACTGGTGAAGCATGGCAGCTGTGACCATCTCATACAATGCAATTAAGTCCCATTCCCCAAGCTGTACATATGAACCAATAAAAGCTAGGAGTTCTGCTCCTAGCCCCCTGGCTCTCTCCTCGGCTAGAAATGTGGATGGAACCCCAAAGGCCCAATTTCCAGTCTGAAGTTGGGGTCTGCACTTGTTACTCAAGAGCATTCCAACCCATTGAACCTTTTCCATCACACACACACTGCCCTTGCTGCCAGCATCACTCACACCTTTCAAGGATGCAAGGAGAAAGCTTTGACTGAGGCTGTCTGAAATGCGAAGGGACTAAATCAGGCATTAAGCAGAGCAAGGTAGAGTATCTAGAGAGCCTTTCCTGCAATGAGGAGAGGCAAGTTAAAGGCTGAAACATCTTGGGCCCTTCCCAGCATCTCTGTCTTCACCACATGCTCTCATCCACCCCTTTTGTGCCCCCTTCCTTTCCCACACAGGATTGATTTGACAAGTGGTCAGAGAGATGCTGGACTCCAGTCACAACTCACTGAAGGCAAGAAAGAGCCTAGCCGGCCTCTGGTTGAGATGTAGGAGAAAAAACCCTGCAACTAAAGGGTTGGATGGGCAGTAGAGTGCCTTAGAAAGCTTACATGAGGAAGGGGGGGAGCTTTCTAGAGTGATTGGCAGACAGCATTCATTCATTCATTCATACATACATACACACACACCTTTCCAGCTTAAGGGAAAAGGCTTATATAATCTACTAGCTTCTGTCAGGGCCATTTTAGCTACATTCTACAGGATTCTAATTTTCCATGATCTTTATTTCATCTCACACCTTACCAAGGCAGAGAATAGAGTTCTTCACCCAGAGAAGGATTTAAAGACACTGAAAATCCAGCTCCATAATAAGAACTCCCACACCACAGAACCCATGACTCGTTCCATGTTTATCCGGGGTCAGGGCTCAAATCCCAGTCAATGTTGACTGATCAGGAGCCAGACTCAATTTACTTATCTGTAAAATGGAAACACCATTGACCTCACACATTAAGAGGATCGTCTAATTCCAGAGGAGGCAGGTGTGACAGTCTCTTGGAACAAAACACAACTACGTCTCAAATGTTATTAATAACTAGACACCACAGGACACCCACACAGCTTCTTCAAGCAGACATCCCAGCAGAATAACAGTGCCACTTATTTTAGATATGGTGCCCACAGCTGTATGTGCCACTTTCTGGAAGGCAACAGCAGGCTACTGCCACTGCCCAAATGTAGTAGTTAATGCCTCTCTCACACACACATACACTCCACCTCAAAATCTAAAACAGGGCATGCAGAGGTGTGGGAGGAGAGTCTCCCTCTTCTCTGCCCAGTGGAGTTTCCCTAGGAATAAGGCATGGTGGTTCAACTTTGCACTTGTCAAGCTGTAAGGGGTCAAACGTAAAGCTTAGGGCCTTCTCTCTCACTCCAGCCTCCATTTGCTTCACCTGCAAAAACACCATGCCCAACCTTGGCACAGATTAAGCTCTCCAGTACAAAAATGGAAATGGACTGCCTTCAAGTCGATCCAGACTTATGGCGACCCTATGAATAAGGTTTTCATGGTAAGCGGTATTCAGAGGGGGTTTACCATTGCCTCCCTCTGAGGCTGAGAGGCAGTGACTGGCCCAAGGTCACCCAGTGAGCTTCACGGCTGTGTGGGGATTCGAACCCTGGTCTCCCAGGTCATAGTCCAACACTGTAACCACTACACCACACTGGATAAAATCAACCCTTTATCTTGTTCCTGTGAGTGGCGACAGCCCATGCATGCTGTCCTCCTTTTGCACTGTAATTTGAAGAACCCAATTCCCCCTCCACTCCTGCTTTCTATCCTTTTTCTGCTGCATTGCTGACCCTGTGGCTCTCCCACCCCCCTTCCCGCCCATAATAGTGAGATGCGATGCATGCTGCTGTTGCAGAAAAACAACACGCATGCATACAAACCACAGCTCCTCCAGCCCTCCACTCCAGGCTCCTTTTTCCTGCCATGCCCACGTTTCCAAGAGGGTGGGGTACACATTGCAGTATCGCAGGCGTGGATAACTGAGCAATCGCTACAAGGTCAAAATGGCTTTGCCTCATTCCACTTTACAAATAGTGTGTTTCTCTTTTTGTTTTGTTTTCGAAATACCCTAATCGGGCTTGGACAGGCACCCAACCGCCCCTTGCCTCCACCCTGTCACCGGGCGCCTTTTTCACAGACAGAGGTCTGGCCGCAGACCCACCGATGCCCCGCTCGCCTGCACACCCAGAGCCCGCGAGGTCTTGCAACCTTTCCCTCTGCTGTTCACACGACCTGAGACTCCCCCATTCTTCCTCCGGGTTGGGCACGCACACCGTTTCCACCCCACCCCACCTTCTCCTGCTCCTCCTCCAGGCAGCATTTTCAACAGCCGCAGCACCAGCCGAGTGGGCGCGGGGGAGACACGTAGACCCCTCCCCGAAGGCTGCTGCCAGCTCCTTTTGTTCGGCTGCAATTCCCCGTCTGCAGAGACTCTCTCCAGCTTGCGAGGGGTGGGGTGCGGATGGGGGGCTGGGGCTGAGATAGGAACGTCTCACCAGGAGGGGGGAGCGATGCTGCTTTTCAAAGGGGTGGCATTTGCAAGCACGCAGCAAAATGCAACGCGCCAAGAAAGGCGGTGCGTCCCTCCCCGCTTGCGTGGCGAGGGGCGGCGGCGTAGAAATGCGGGTTCTAGATGAAGCCACCTTGCAACGGAATCGCCTCTTGCATGTTCTTTCCCCACCCCACCCCTTCAAGCCCAACCTTTCTCTTTCCCTCCCCCTCTCCAATGCTCCGATGGCGGGGGCTATTCGCCGCACCTCCTTGCCTAAAAGAGTCGCCTGAAGAGGCGCGCCCGAGGACGGGACACGGCGGGCGAGGGGCACCTCGCGCCTCCCTCCCTTCTTCCACTCCCGCCATGTCGTCGATAAGGCAGCAGAGCCGGCCCGCGGCGCCCCGTCCGACCCAGCAGACGATACGAGGCACCTCCCGCTGCTTGCCTGGCAGCTCCCCCCCGACGTGCACGAGGCACCAGCGTTTGCCCACGGGAAACGCCCGGACAGCTCAAGAGACACACCCCGACGCGAAGGACACCCTCCCTCTACACGTAACGTTTCTCGAATCTCGATAGAAATCCGTAGCTGCCCGGGCAACGTCTCTTTTGGTACAGGGCGGAGCGGGCAGCGCACCATGCCCCCAAATGCCAAGCCGCTTTGCTTGGAACCCGGCGTCAAGTGGGGTCTCCCTCCCCCACTGATCCAACACGCCCTCCCCTCGCTCTCTTCACAACCTCTGCGTTGATGGAGACGCAGAGAGAAAAAATAAATTTTATCTGCATAGTCGTCCATTCTCTTCCCCCCCCCAAGAAAAACCCACATAGGACCCCATTATAATTAATAACAGAGGCTCCGAATCTGATGTGTTATGGTCGATTCTATATCTTCCTTCGAGACGCAGCCACTTCGACTTCAGCAATGTCCTACAATACACACGCACACCCTCTACAACGAACACTCAAGGGAGGCTCACCCGCCCTGACATACACAACGCACTACATCTGACAATCCAAATAGGCGTGTGTGTGTGTGTGCATGTGTGAGAGTGAACGCACGCTCGCCCACCCCCAGTCTTTCATCTGGGTGCTACGGTGGGGGCGTCGTAGGGATCATTTTACGCCAGAGTCTGAAAGCCCACTCTGTGTGTGTGCGCGCGCGCGCACTCGCGTGCGGAGGGAGCGAATCTGCTCGCATAGATGCACCGCTGCAGAGATTTCGCCTTCCTCCATCACCCCCTTTCCAAGGCCAGAGATCCCCAAAACGAGCAGCGGAGAATCAGCTCTGCAACGTCCCTAACTCGTTTCCCTCCCCTCCCTTTATCCATCACAGTTGCACCGCAGCCGCATACAAAGGAGCGGCTGAACCGCGAAATACCTACAGTGACCATGCTTAGGGCGCGCCGGGTTCCTGCCGGGCAGCGGCTCCGTGGACGGCTCTAGAATCGTGCTTCTTCGCCCCCTTCTTCCTCCTCTTCCTCCTCCCCGGGTGGGGCGGGTCGGAACTGATTGGTCCCGGGTGTGGGGGGTTGCTTTGCCTTCCCGACCGTTGGCGATTTGGACCCCCAGATACGGTGGCGCATACAAAAGGGGGGACCGTCGGGGTGAGAGGAGAGGAAGGTGGGATAAAGTGCTGCGGGGGGGGCAGGGAGAAGGCGGGCGGAGAAAAGAAAAAAACCTCTCTACGAAAACAGCTTCCCTCCTTGGGGGAAGGGAGGTGGGGAAGGAACGGAGGACAGCGGGGAGAAATGGGCTGAAAAGCGAAATTTGGAGAGAATGATCCGTGAAGGAATATAAAGAGAATAGAAAAACGGGGCGGGAAAAGGAAAGGAATAGAAACAGGAAAGGATGCGCGGAGAGAAAAAGAAAGAGGCGGATTTCACGGGGAGGGGATCAAAATTAAAAGAAACGGAGCAAAAAACGGAGGAGGGACAGGCGGGAGACGAACGACTCAAGGAGAGGCACACAATGGTCCTTTAAACGCCCTTGACTATTTACATCCGGAGATTTTGGCGAGGGAGGAGTGGGAGATGGGCGGGCGTCCTTCTCTCCGGCCCCCCCTCGGGGCTTGTCTTGGATGCAAACAAGGTGCTAGTCCATTGGGAGCCCGCGGTAGCAGGGCTAGCTTCGCCGCCCGCTCAGCCCCTCAGTGGCCCCCCGCCTGCGGGGCCAGAAGCTTTTATGAGCCCCCCCCCACACACACACACACACCAGCAAGGCCCCCGTTCATTGGCTGGCGGCTACGAGCCATCACGTAGGCGCGCTCCTCCCTGTTTCGCGCGCACCCCAACCCCACAAAGGGCAGGGAGCGGCGGTAATTATAGGCAGAATAAAGTGCGTAAAGGGGGGGGAGCGTCTCCCTTTTAATCTTTGATTCTTCTCCTTTTATCTCCCAAAGAGCGCGCGCTCTCTCTCTCTCTCTCTCTCTCTCTCTCACTCACACACACACACACACACACACACACACACACACACACACACACAGAGGACCGTTCAGATGGGCACTTAGACCATCCACCATCGCAGGGCAGGCGATATAGTGAGGAAGATGCCATTTAGGGGAAGGCATAGAACAGGTGATGGGGAAATAGCGCCTCCTGCCCCAGAAAGGCTGGGGGGGGGAGTGGAGGTAGAGGGAAGGGAGATGGATGCCCTGAGGAAGACTCGGCCAGCAACCTTGGAATAGTGAAGAAGGTGCTGGAGCACAACTGTCGGATTGTCTGCAGCTGCTTGTGATCCACAAGTCGCACCTAACATGAGGTTGCATCCTTGCAACGTCCAAGAGGAACCTAGAATGCTTTTTTCTTTTTATTATTGAGGTGTTTGCCACTCTGGGGTCATTCAGAGGAAGGGCAGGATATAAACTGAAAGATGATGATGATAATTAATAATGTGCAACTACCAGATCATACATAGCTGTGTGAAATCCATTAGTTGCCCTTCAGCATCCTCTACTGTATTGCAAGGAACAGTTGCATGCACTGCACAGCTGAGTCAATCATGCGAGGTAAACAAACTAGTTCAAATTACTTGTTTTTACTTAGTTCATAGCATATATTCAGGACTCTGGATTTTTTTCAGGAGCTTAGAAGAGCCTATTTTGAAAAAAGCCCACATGTGCATGCTCAGATGCCAAAAAGGAGAAAGGAAGACGTTATCTCACAAGTTAATCCCCCTGGAGCTGAGCATTATAGAATGGGACACCTGATATTAAAAAACCAGTGGACAGAGAGCAAGACAATCGCTTAGAGTAACAAGTGTTCACAGCTACTCTGGGAAAGTTAGAAATTAACAAATAGTTGTCCTTCCAACTTAATTTGTGATTGCACATTTTACATGTAAAACTTTAGACGTGGAAGCCCCCACATGAGTTATTTAATGACATGTACCCAATCAGGTGCCATATTGCTGTGCTCTTCAACTTAAACTCTAGTCTAAGTTGGCACTTAACTGTCTGGCACCAGCTTGGTAAACCTGACAGAATTACTCAGTCACCTGTAAAACAACCTAATTCCTTCTATTAAAAAGAGACCAACAATTGCTCCAACAATCAGTGCGTTTAAATGAAATATCTGATAGCGAGGTCATCTGTTTGCAAATGTGTCCCAGAAAATTGTTGCTAAGTTTGTTTTAGTTTTTTGCCTTTTCAATGTGTTGTTTGTTGCTGTTGATTTTGATGAACCAAAAATATGGGTGTTTGTAGGTCCAATTGCTTGTTAGAGCTTTAGTGAGCATCATTAGTTATGATGTTTAGAACTAGCCTATATTTGTTGTTGTTATGTGCCTTTGAGTCGACTATGACTTATGGCGACCCTATGAATCAGTGACCTCCAAGAGCATCTGTCACAAACCACCCTGTTCAGATCTTGTAAGTTCAGGTCTGTGGCTTCCTTTATGGAATCAATCCATCTCTTGTTTGGCCTTCCTCTTTTTCTACTTCCTTCTGTTTTTCCCAGCATTATTGTCTTTTCTAGTGATCATGTATTCTCATTATGTGTCCAAAGTATGATAACCTCAGTTTCATCATTTTAGCTTCTAGTGATAGTTATGGTTTAATTTGTTCTAACACCCAATTATTTGTCTTTTTCACAGTCCATGGTAATGGCAAAGCTCTCCAACACCACATTTCAAATGAGTTGATTTTTCTCTTATCCACTTTTTTCACTGTCCAACTTTCACATCCATACATAGAGATCAGGAATACCATGATCTGAAAGATCCTGACTTTAGTGTTCAGTGATACATCTTTGCATTTGAGGACCTTTTCTAGTTCTCTCACAGCTGCCCTCCCCAGTCCTAGCCTGATTTCTTGACTATTGTCCCTATTTTGGTTAATGACTGTGCCAAGGTATTGATAATCCTTGACAAGTTCAATGTCCTCATTGTCAACTTTAAAGTTCCATAAATCTTCTCTTGACATTACTTCTTCAACACTCTCAAACCCCCTCACCACATCCTAGAGGGGGCTATTTATATAGCTCTTTTTAAAAAAAATGAAAAACGTCTGCTGTAATAATCTCAGTTTTCCCATACTCTCTATATATGCTAATGAACCCTTACTATTTCCTTTTTCCAAATGGGAAAACTGAGGCTGCTGAAGACTACTAAATAATTCTGCAGCTTGAACATGCCTTTTCCACCAAGACTGAAACTGCTGAACTATGCAGAGTTGTCCTCCATGGAGTCTCATTCAATTCCTTCTCACCTAAGAAAGGATTGAACTGGGATGGAAGGGTGACTCTTGGCAGTAGGTCAGAACACAGGACCCTTCCACAGATGTTTGTTCTTTCTCCTCTAAGTACCCATAGACCATAACAAAAAAATCTGCACTTCCGACAACCACTTTAGATTCAGACGTGTAGTCCAGAAGTCCTAGCCTCCAAACATCCTCCCCTATTACCCTATTATTTCCCTCCTAAAGTAATCCCTTCCTATATCAGTAGGTCAAACTCCACACATTCTGAGCTCTGGTTAAGAAAAGCACTCAAACAAGACTCTGCCACTGTCTCTCTCTCCTTCCCTCTCTCACACACACCTCTTGCTAAAGTGAGATCAGAACCCAGGAATCCTGTTTCACCAGCAACAACCTGTTAGACCTCTGGAGACCTTTTGTTTTGAAAGCTCTTCCTTCTCTCTCTCTCTCTCTCTCTCTCTCTCTCTCTTTCTCTCTTTCTCTCTGCCTGCTTCTAGAAGGTTTCTTTCGAGGTATGTTCCCCTGCTCCCCCATTGCCCCCTCCTCCACTTTGCCATGCAGCATTGGTCAGACTGTTGTGGAGGAAGACATGCAGTAGCACCCTTTCCAGCATCTGTTTTCTGCATCTGGCTTCCCTGTGGACAATTTCTCCAGTCCTCTGAGCCCAGTGCAGCCCCATGGCTCCTCCGCAGTGGTGATCAACAGATCTCCCTCCCCACTCTCACCCTTCCAACTACTCAATGAACTCTTGTGCAGAGTGAAGAGAAAGCAGCCAGAAAAAATTCATGCCCTCTTGTCTGAAAAAATCCAGTGCTTTCCACCATACTGGTACCCTGCAACTGAGCTTCTACCCACTTGGAGGATCAATGTGAACAATTTTAAACAGATGCCATCTCTGGTACCCCCTGAGTCCCAACTTCTGTTCCTCCAGTCCCTCCGGGTCTCTTTCCCTGCTTTCAAGTGGGTGGGAGCATTTGTAACAACTGAGGAAAGAGGATTGGTTTTCAGTGAAGCCAAGACATCGCCCCTACCTCATTTGCACTCAGGAGGTATCGTTCTGTGTCTTGTGGGCATCTGCTCACTTTCAATAGCGTCGCCATTTCTGATGGAGGGAGAGAGAGAAGAGAAGATTACAGTCAGTCCCAGGGGAGAGAGCAAGAGAGACACACGCACATGCATAACTAGGTAACGGTTTTGTATCCATGTCCGGTGATTTATAGCTGTGCCAGGCCTATTCCACTGGGGAGATTTGCAAACCACACAGCTTGTGCGGTAGATGAGAGAAACCAAAACTGACCATGCCTTCCTGCCCACCCACCTCTTCTCATGCATTTTTTACTCTCACATAGGAAGAGATGCATGCAACAGGGTCATTTACAGGGAAGCTCCAAAAGGGAAATAAAGGAGAGAGGACCGTCAGCAATCGTTTACCATGCACCCAAAGGCATCACAGCAAAGGCTTGGAACATCACTTTGTTTCAAGTGAAAAGGTTAGAGCAGTCGCCAAGAGGCAGCTGCTCCTGGAGTGGGTCTTGGCAATAATTTTAACAATCCAAACAACTTAGAGGAGCAATTTAAAGAGAATCTTACATGGTCATCATGGAGGACAGTGTAGAGGGCAGGGAGTTGTGGAGTGTTCACATGGAAGGATAGCTACAGCTTTTCCGTACAAACATGTCATTTCACCAGGGCCTTTGCAGACACACTCTTAACAACCATTGCATGGCTACTCACCTGAGCTACTTATCAGCTTAATGCTCATGGACAATTTATAAGAGGCTGCAGCTGAGTGATAGAGCTAATGCTTTGCATGTAGAAGGTACCAGGTTCAATCCAACACATCTCCACTTCAAAGGAAATTAAGTAACAGGGCTTGGAAAGAAGTCTTCCAGAGACCCTAGAGAGCTACTGCCAATCAGAGAATTCTATGCTCTAAATGGTCAGACTCTTTATAAGGAAGCTTCAAAGGACCAGGTTATGAAAGGTTCGTTTGGACCCATCCCTTGTCATTTCATGAAAATGTTTCTGTTCTGGCAAGCCTTTGTTTTGTCCGGCAGATGATGTATTATATGGTGAATGCTCTTTAGGGTTTTTTTATCTGCTGAGTTTTTCCCCATTTTTCCTATTGTTTTGTTTTTATATTGTTGTTTTATTATAAAGTTACTGTATTTTAATTGTTGTAAGGTGCAATGTGAATACATTGGGAAGGTGGGATATACTTTTTCTGAAGAAAGAAGAAAGAAAAAATAAATCCAAGTTTCACCCATCAACAAAGGCTGACATTTTCAGGGATTTTGTCATGCTAAACCTTTCTGTGAATTCTCTACTGTATATTCTCCAGACTATGACTCATTTCAGCTTGAAATTATCTTCCAGAATGTAGACGGGTCAGGACATTTGCTTAGTTTTGAAATCTACTTCTATGGCTGCCATTCCTTCCAACAAGGGAATTGCTTCCCTGATATTCAAACTAGGGTGAGATTTTATCTAGTTAAATCTCTAACGTTCCTCATCCTCAGGATAAGTAACAACAATAAGTTGCAACCTAACACAACTATTAAATAAAATTTTTGTTCTTATGTATCTGTACATATATGTAATATTAGACATAGAAAAATAATGCCTGGTGTATACTGAATTGGCCTGTCTCCCTTTTGGGCTTCCATTCTCATTGCTTTAGGCTAAGAGATGGGTATGCTTTAAGTTAGATTCCTGCATTGAGCAGCGGGTTGGACTAAATGGCCTTATTGCCCCCTCCAACTCTATGATTAGAATGGGATTTCTCAGTCTCTTAGAATCACAGAAAGGCCAAGCTGAGCCACCTTGTTTTCAGTTCACAAGGGGTTTACATACATTCCACAGCCATTTTCTTCTGTTGTTGGACCAGACAACTCTCTGCAAGTATCCCCTGAAATGATGATCAGTTGCTCTGCTTCCTGATCATAATGACTCAGCCGCATAGCCTTTGTCTAATTTGAAATGTAACTGACCTGCTTTGTTTGGTTTCCAAAAATAACTGGACTGAGGAGATCATTCACTATACCTGAAATCATGTGTTTCTTCTGAGTGATGGTCTGGCTTTTCCTTTTGAAAAACAGCAAGCCGGGATGCCCAGAAATGTCTATGCATGGAACAAGACTTGCCCTTGCTTTGGCTACAAGAACCAAGTCATGCCAGAAATGAGATGACAACTTCTGTCGGCCTGGGTAATTGTCCAATAACTAATGTGGATGCTTGTATGCCTACCCTGGACTGACAAGTTTCCTATAAATCCCACTTCTCTCTCTCTCTCTCTCTCCCTCTCTCCCTCTCTCCCTCTCTCCAAGTCCTCTAGCCTATCATCGTTCCTCCTCTTATCCTCAGCCTTCTGCTGCTTGTCATTAACACCAGGGCACTCACTTGCCCTGACTCCCCCAACTTCCACCTCAGTCCACTATCTTCCCTTCCCCTTCCCATTTTCTGTCTAGTACTATTGTTCCCTCACCCAGAAAACTTCCACATTCCATGGTCTCTTGGCTCACCCCAGCTCCTCACCCATACTGAAACCAAGTTCATCTTCCTCTGACATGGTTACTGCTCTCTCTTTCTTTGAATCACTTTACTTTTAGTTTCCAGAAGGGTAGCTGTATTAGTCTGTTGCAGGAGAATCAACTAAGAGTCCTGTGGCACTTCAAGACTGGCAAATTGGTTATGGGCATAAGCTTTCATGGGCTAGCATCCAATTTATCAGATGCAACGTTTACTTTTAGTGTTCTGATTCAATTATTAGCATTTTTACTTTTTTTAGTAGAGTTGTACTGCTCCATAAGCACATGACACTTAGCACTCAGCACAGAGTTGAGTGAATGCACATGCTGTCAAAGACTTAAAACGTGGGACAAATGGGGAGAGGGATGCCTTGTTTCTTGTTTTTATACCTCTGAGAATTGAGGACAAGGAAAAAGTAGGGCACATGGGTCAACAATGTCTGGGTCATCTGAATATGTTTCAGAATAAGCCAGGCTGCCCACGGGGGCTTCTGAAGAACAAATGTGGCTTGAAGGCACGGAAAAGGAAAAAAATTAATGGTTTCTCTACCATTTTTCCTGCTCAGAAACCATTTCAGCACCAGAGACAGCTGCCAATATTTGGTTCTCTGTTGTGCTATTATATCGTGTTTCTTCTTTTAAGGGTAATCTAATTCTCACTGAATAATAGGCAGCTCTTGCAAAATTCTGAAATCCCTTGGCATGCTCATTGGCAGAGGGGTGGGATACAGACCTCCCAAGCCACTGGTGCTGCTGTAGTTAACTGGATCATATTAACACACATAAGTACTAGGGGGAAATCCATTGATTTCCATTCTCCTTTCCTCTCTTGAATGAGGAAAAGTTTGGGTTTTAATTTTGTACCAGTTTACTCGGTTTTGGATTAATTTTCCCTGTTTGTTTGCTTTTAATGCTTAATTCACCCTAAAGTCTTATACATGACAGAAATCCTTGATCAGGATTGTACAGGATGTTAACATCCTGATCTCCCAGAACCAAATCTAACTTGCTTGTCATTGGACCATTTAGCATATACTCTCATAGCTCTAATATAACAAATAGTTAACTATTCATCAGGGAGATCTAGGGCTTACGCTCTCTGGGCCACCCCCTAACACCCCTGCTATTCAGGTTATTAAATACAGGATTATTGTTTTTTAGCCTCACCTAAGGAGAAAAAATCAGACATAAATAAAAAGGAACCATTAAGTACACATCTTACATCCATGGGCAGAGAGGAGATTCATTTGCTGCCCTGTGCTCCTTTGGAGGCAGGTGCAGAATATAAAGCTAATAAAATAATTTTAAGAATGTTAACAACTGGTATTCTGGATCAAATCAAAGACCTTTGTTTTAGTCCAGCATCCTGTTTGCAAGAGCAGCCAGTCAGACATAACCTGGGTAGTTTCCAAGCAGGGCAGGAAGGCAACAGTCCTTTCCACAACATTTGGTATTCAGGTATGCTGTTTCTGAACAGTATAGAATAAATATTTTTATTTATCATGTCTCATCTTTTTAAGAAGCTGGCTAAGTCAGTGAACATCCGCAAATCTTGTGAATTCTATGAGTTAATAGTGTGCTGTCTAAAGAAGTTCTTCCTTTGCCTGTTCTGAATATAGTCAACTAATTTCACTGGGTGACCCTAAGATCTAGAAGTGGGATGGCTAACCTGTCTCACTTCAGATGTTGTTGAACTCCCAACTCCCATCAACCCCAGCCAGTATGGTTAATGGTGAGGGATGACAGAAGCTGTAGTCCAAGAATGTCTGAGAGCCACAGGTTCTGCATCCCTGCTCTGTCTAGAATTTATGACAAAATCCTTCCACCCAGCCATTTACCATTTTCTAAACTTCTTTTGTGATATTGCCTATGATCAAAGGAGATTATATACATGCTTTCCTCACAGGAAATGTACTCCAAATCCTTTATCATCTCTGTTGTTCTTCCCTGCACCTATCTCAGCTCTACAATATCCTTTTTTAAATTGGTCCACCAGAACAGTGCACAATGTACTCAATGTGGCCACACCATAGGATTTGTCTCATGGCATTATAACACTTGCACTTTTCCTTTCCATCTCCTAAATACCTCTTACCACGAAAACCCTATGTACAGAGTATGCAAAATGCAACACGAGATAGTGCTGGAAGATGAGACCCCCAGGTCAGAAGGCACTCACCGAGCTACTAGGGAAGGAAGTAGGAGTAGTGCTGTGACAAATGATGCAGCTGGGTCAAAGCCGAAAGGAATCCCAGAGGCTGATATGCACAGATGTGAAAGGAAAGTCCGGAGTTGTACGACGTACACAATAGGAACATAGAATGTGAGAAGCATTGACTAGGGAAAGTTAGAAATTGTCAGGGAAGAAATGGAACATATCAACATTACAATAGTAGGTGTGAGTGAATTAAAATGGACAGGAATGGAACATTTTCAAATAGGCAACTACAAAATATTTTATGCAGGAAATGAGAAATTAAGAAGAAACGGGGTTGCTTTAATAGTGAGAATTGATGTAGGAAAACAAATTAGGTGCTATAACACAAGGTCTGAGCCAGTGATATCAATGAGATTAAACGGGAAACCTATTACTGTAACCATCACCCAAGTCTATGCTTCAACGGCAAACACAGAAGAAGAGGAATTGGAAAGATTTTACACAGAAATACAGGAGGAAATGGATCACACACCAAAACAAGATGTGCTGATAATAATGGGGGACTGGAATGCAAAAGTAGGGAACAGAGAAGAACTAGGAATTGTGGGGAAATGGGGCTTAGGAGATAGAAATGAAGCAGACTTATTGAATTCAATGAAGCCAATAATTTGTTTCTTGCAAACACATTTTTTGAGCAACCACAAAGACGACTGTACACATGGACATCACCAAATGGTCAATTTAGGAATCACATTGATTATATAATTGGTAGCAGAAGATGGAGAAGTTCCATACTTTCTGCGAAAACAAAACCAGGAACAGACTGAAGTACAGATAATGAACTGGTAATACCAAAAATCAGAGTAAAGCTAAAGAAGAATAACAAAGCGATCATAATGCCAAAATACAATTTAAATAACATCCCAGAAGAATATAAAGATCAAATAAGGAACAGATTTGAGTATTTAAGCTTAGTTGACAGAGAACCAGAAGAAGTATGGAGTGAAGTCAGAGACATTATTACCAAATTCTTCCAAGCTACACAGGAAGTGGATTGAATTGTGAAAGACCAACCCAAATTGTGTTTGGGTTTTGACAAATTTGTATGGCAGTACAATCTCTCAGAGAGGAGGTCAGGTCTCCTGCTCCCCTGATGCATTCACTATAGCTGCCCAATTTCCCTGCCTTTTAAAGTTTGATAGAAATATCTGTGGGCTATAGGTACATTCTTAAACAGCAAGGTTTTTTGCCTATTAGTAAATTTTTCTGCTTTCTAATCCGGGAGGCAAGAAATGGGATCCTGTGCAAGTTTGCTGAGAATGGATTGATCGTTTGCATGCTTATTGAGTTCAGTGGGATTTACTGCCCAGCAATCATGCTTAGGACAGAGCTTGGAAAAGTTACTTCCAAGCTCTGGCTTAGGATAGGTGAAACTGACCACAGGGGATGGGGAGGGGAGGAGGATGAGGGGGGGACGAAGGGTGGGAGGAGGGGGGAGGGGAGGAGAAGGACAGGTTTGATCATTTGCGAGTTTGTTGAGTTCAGTTACTCCTGTGCAGTGATGCTTAATATAGGTAAAACTGACCGGGGGGGAGGGAGGAACTGCTGAAGTGGGCAAGGAAGAAGGAAGAGGGGAGGGGAGGAGGAAGAAGAGGAGAGGGGAAGGAGGGGAAAGCCGGGTCTGAACATTTACATGCTTATTGAGTTCAGTGGGATTTACTCTTATGTAATCATGGTTTAGATCCTCCGTGGCGCAGAGTGGTAAGCGGTGGTAACGCAGCCGAAGCTCTGCTCATGGCCTGAGTTCGATTCCAATGGAAGGAGGAAGTCGAATCTCCGGTAAAAGGGGTGGAGGTCCACTCAGCCTTCCATCCATCCGTGGTCGGTAAAATGAGTACCCGGCATATGCTGGGGGGTAAAAAAAGGCCGGGGAAGGAACTGGCAATCCCACCCCATATATACGGTCTGCCTAGTAAACGTCACAAGACGTCACCCTAAGAGTTGGAAACGACTCGCACTACAAGTGCGGGGACACCTTTACCTTTTTTAATCATGGTTAGGATAGGTAAAACTGGCCATGGGAGAGGAGGGGGGAGGGGACAGGAGAGTAAAGGAGAAAGGGAGGGGAGAGGGGAGTGGAAGAAGGGGAGAGGGGAGCAGGGGATTGGAGTGGGAGGGGCAAAGGAAGGTGCAGGGGAGGGCAGGTTTGATCATTTGCATGCTTGCTGAGTTCAATGGTATTTACTCCTGTGCAATCATGCTTAAGATAGGTAAAACTGACCATGGGGAGGAGGAGGGGAGGGACAGAAGGGAGGGGATAGGAGGGAGGAAAGGGGAGGGTGGGTTTGATCAGTTGCATACTTTTTGAATTCAGTGGGATTTATTGCTGTGCAATCATGTTTGAAAATGGAAATGGGCTGCCTTCAGGTTGATCCCATCTTATGGAGACCCTATGAATAGAGTTTTCATGGTAAACGGTATTCAGAGGTGGTTTTACCTTTGCCTTCCTCTGAGGCTGAGAGGCAGTGACTGGCCCATGGTCACCCAGTGAGCTTCATGGCTGTATGAGGATTCGAACCCTGGTCTCCCAGGTCATAGTCCAACACTGTCCTGGGGGAGGGGCAGAGAGGGTAGGAGGAGGTGGAGGGGAGGAGATTGGGTGGGTGGACGCTGGGCAGAGGGGAAGCCCCTTTCCTTTCCAAAAGGAAAACACTGTGAACAGTATCATTGTTTTCAGGGTTTCCCCCATGTTTTTATTCTACAGCAGGCAGATGTAGCCTCCCACCCAAATTTAAACCAAAGCTGTCCCTTGCCTGAGAGTTGCTAGGAGATGCCCTGTTCCCCTCACAGAGCTTTAATCAAAGTAGCTGACTGTCAAACCACTCTGGCCACTGGAGCTCTGTCAGTGGAATAGGAGTCTCTTCTCAGCACCCTTCACAAACTGCACTTCCCAGGATTCTCTGAGGGAAGCCATGACTGTCTGAAATCAAAGTCTGGTGTGGGTGTGGCCAGAACTTGGAAAAGTTACTTTTTTGAACTATAACTCCCATCAGCCCAATCCAATGGCCATGCTGGCTGGGGCTTATGGGAGTTGTAGTTCAAAAAAGTAACTTTTCCAAGCTCTGGGTGTGGCCCCCTGATTAGGCAAGCCCAGCAGCTGTGAGTCTGGCTTTTAGAACACTGACAGTTGGTTCTTACTGAGCATGCCCAACATCATTCAGTTCAATGCTAAATTTCTTAAATTAATTAAAAATCAGCCAGGCATTTTTTTAACTTTTAAACTGCAGAAGATGAAGGTCAGAATATGGGGCAAAGTCCGTAACAGGATTACAGGTACTCTGTGAACTTGGCTGTTTTTCAATGAATTTCAACAGATTATGAAAACTGAGGGGGAAAAGTCCAAAAGGGGTCTGGGTTTTTCTCTCTGTCTCTTTAGACTTTGAACTCTCAATTCTTTCTTACTGCTTTTTTTTAACGCCATGAAAATTAAGAGGGTTGTTAAGCAAGCGTTTCTGATTTCAGGACTATAAGTTTTGTAAGGTTTTGTTTTGAAATGAGCTTATGGGAAGCATCAGAATGGCATGGGGGTATTTTCAATTTAACATTGCGGAATGTGAAAAATCCACACTGACTATAGTATACAGCCACTGTTGTGGCTGTATAATAATGCTAGGAAAAACAGAAGGGAGTAGAAAAAGAAGAAGAACAAACAAGAGATGGATTGATTCTATAATGGAAGCCACAGACCTGAACTTAGAAGATCTGAACAGGGTAGTTTATAACAGATGCTATTGGAGGTCACTGATTCATAGGGTCGCCATAAGTTGTAATTGACTTGAAGGCATATAACCACAATAATAAGTCCTACATTTAACTTGCCTGTTTCATTGTCGCAGCAGATTGACTTGATGTTTTCAGTGAGATTTCTACCACAATCCCAAGATCAATATCCACAGCCTATGTGACGTCAGGATTTTTTTCCTCCTAGACTGCATCACATTTTATATTTCACCTGCCGTGTAGTTGTCTATTGGAATAGGGTTTGTCTCTTATTCCTCTGCCTCCCTTAGCTATGTACCCTAATGTTAACCTCATCATAGCCCACTAGAGTCTTTCGTCCTTGAGACTAGAATCTAAACATCAATATTTTCCTTTCTTTGGGAGAGCAGAGACGCAGCCATGATGGGCTTCTCATTCAAGATCTGTCTCTGGGATGCTGACTTTGTTTCTGCCCCCTCAAACCTGGCTGCTGGAGAAATAAAGCCATATGTCAGCAATTAAATCAGTCAGGGTTCATCTGCCCATATCTCTTGGGGATCCTCTAGTCAAAGCAGGGACAGGAACGTGTCTTTTCTCTAATGAGGAGGCTGGGCCTGTGACCCCTGGGTCGTCAGGAAGTCAGGTGCTGGCTGTGACCTCAGAAACTGGCTTGGGGAAAGGTGTATATCCCACAAAGAGCCACATGGCTAGATTGGGAAGTGTTAAAGGGGATAGAGGGGTTAATAAGGGAGAACAAGCTCTGCTTGCAATGGGGCGGGGAATTGAGGGGGCACAGGGATAGGAGAAGGGGCAGCCAAATCCCAGAGCTGTTGCAAACTGAACTGCTTCTACAGGTTCAAGATGACCTTACTTTAATACCTAAATGATCATTTCCACATATTTAATTACTTACTCCCATAATCATATCCTGCACTTTCAGTGTGGAACAACAGCAGGAGAGTGCTGTTGCCCTCATATCCTGCCTGTGGGCTTCTGAGAGGCATGTGATAGGCCACTGTGGGAAACAGGCTGCTAGACTAGGCAGGCCTCTAGTCTGATTTGGCAAGGCTCTGCTTATGCTCTTATGAAGGCACACCACTTACAACCACTGATGTGGCTCTGATGTACTGGGACGCTTCATGACTTGCCAGGCAAATAAAATGGCTAATGGGGCTGTCAGAGTGGCTCTTTTGGCTGAAATCCTTGGTTGATTCCCTCAGGGAGGAGGATGTCTGGAATGTTCAGCATTAGGAGGTACTCTGGGAGCCCTTTTGATCCTTGAAGCTGAGGTATAGGTAGTCCGCGCTTCATCTCTTTTCCATCTCACCAAATCTAAAGAATAACAGAATGGAGACCCTGGGTTATATAAAAACAAGTCATCCTGTTAGCGCAAGGACTTTCACTTGTACAATGGAGATTCCCCTCCCTTTTCTCTCCCTCGGCTTCAAAATATGTTCTGGGGGTTCCTCCAGCCCTCTAGAGCAAATTGGGGGGAGGGATGCAGGAAGAGGAGAGGGAGTGGAAGTTCTATTGCACAAGTAAAAGTCCTTCTTGTGCTGATGGGATCATAACTTTGTTGGATACAAGTCTCTGGCATCCCCCTCCCTTGCTGATGTAGGAGCACCTGGAGTGTTGTGTGAGAAGGAATGGAGTCAGCAGTGACTGAGGGCGTTCATAGGATGCTGCCTTACCCCAAGTCTGATCATTGAGCCGTGGAGCTCAGTATTGACTACACTGAGTGACAGCAGCTCCCCAGGGGTCTTTTCCTGCCCTACTGGGAGATACCACTAATTGAACCTGGGACGTCTTGTGTGCAAAACATGTACTCTACCAATGAGGTATGGACTCTGCCATAAATATACTTTAATGGGAAGATGAGAGTCATCCAGGCTAAAGGTTTGTCATTTATAGCCCTTTCCTAATCTTGTGACCAACATTTTTCTCTTAGAGCATCAGAATTTTCCTGCCAAATTTTGATCCCTGATAATGTCTTGGACACACATTTGCCACATTGGAGCTAAACATGCAAAATTGTGGGGATTGCAGAATTTCTGATCTCAGCAACAGGAATGTGTTCTTTCTCCTCAGTATGTGCCTCTTATCACTTTTCCATTGGCTTTGGTACTGTCATGTTTCACCAGGTAAGGTCATCTGTTTGCAAAGGTGTCCCAGAAACCTTATTTGGTCTGATATTGTTAGTATCGTCTGCTTTATTTTCTACACAGTGTATTGCCTACAGTGTAATGTCTGTGGCAGAAGCTTGTGGGCTTCCCACAGGCATCTCCTTGGTCACTGTGGGAAACAGGATGATGAATTAGATTACCTTTGGTCTGATCCAGCAGGATTTCCGTGTGTTCTTGTAATGTTCAGGATTTCAGAGAAGGATCTTTCCCAGCCCTGCCTCAAGATGCTAGTGGCTGAACCTGGGACTTTTAGCAGGCAAAGTATGTGTTCTATCGCTGAACTATGGAAGTGTGTGATATGGGGGTTAGTGCTTGTGTAGGAATGAATGTTAATTGATTTCATTTTCTACCTGTCTAAACACATAACCTACATTTGCTGGTGCATCAAATTATGAATGTTAAAAACAATTTCAGTAACATCAAATGGGAGGCAGTTATTTGTCATGTGCTGAGAGCATTGCCCATAAACTGTACTCAGTCTATATGATGCAGCTCTGGTTGTGTTAATGAATTCCAGTTCTGCAGCTTGTTGTTTCATCTATCCCTTCTGTCTAAATTACATGAACTAAAAGATTTGTGATGGTGATGAAGCCAGTGGCTGTGATTGGCTAGGCTGCCCTCAAGTCACAAGAGGGGTGGGACAGATAGAGGGGTCTCTGGCTTTCCTTGCTTGAGCTGCTCAGATCATAGAGGAGGGACCTAGGAAGGTGCAAAGGTTGCAGGAAGTTGCAAAGATAGAATAGCATGGGAGGGGGATTGAGAAAGGAGGGCTGGGAGTTGGACTGACCCAAAGAAATGAGGCTGCAGTCTGAGAGGGAAAGGGAAACTGGGGGCAAAAATGGGCAGAGAGGAGAGGGCCACATGGCCAGAAGCTGCAGAGATTCATGTATCGATTCAAAATAACCGGCCAGATCTTTGACTGCTGACCTCCAGTTTGTGCAGAACTATGACAATGGTAAGGTCAAAGACAGAATGCCCAGGAAGGCATTGCTGGTCTCCTACTGCTTTCTCTGTGTTCCCTTGTAAAGTCTCAAATGTGTGGCTGCTCATCATCATAGGGCAGAAGGTATACTGTATATGCACATAGCAGAAGGGCATTGTTGGCAAGTGAGGGCATAAACATGACCTCTTGAGTAAGTCCATGTCGGCAGTCTTCTGGATATTACTAGGTTTCTTTATGGAACTGTGTGTGCGGTTATGCTGGGTTGTTGTTAGTATTTTTATTTTGTCTTTGCATCACTGTGTATTTTAATTAATTTGTTTTGTATTTTATTACTACACTTTATTTTAGAGATGGCAAATACATGTAAATACTTGATAAAGAAATATTTGCATGTCTGCCCTTGTGTATACAAGCCTCCCTGCTGGGAGGAAGGGCGAGATATAAATAAAATAATAAATAAATTAATAAATAAATAAACAATCCCCATCAGCTCCAGCCAGCACGTGCTGCTGGCTTTTGCTAGGGGTTGGTTCTCTTGTCACTTGCTTCACCCCCTGAACATGAAAACAAATGAAAGGAGGGTGTCACCCCAGGATAACTCGCAAGTGTAATCAGGTGGTATGCCACATGCAGCACCCTGGACAATGGAGCCCTGAGCTGGTCTGTACATTATCCAGCACAGGTGGAGCTGGGATCATGCTTGAAAACCCAGCTAATTCTCAAGCACATCAAGGCGGCAGATTCTCACCAGCATGAATCTGGTCTCAGCTGAATCCTGAGCAGCAGCCCCTCCTCCAGGGCCATTTTTGATTGCATAGGGAATTCAGCCAAAAGTGCCTCTTGTGGGAAAAGCCCAGCATCCTCCTTCAGCTTTGTCAGCAGGCAGTGATTTAATATTAGCATCTGGCACTAGCACTGGGCCTAATTTCCATACAAAGCTGTCCATGTTTATTCTTCCACTGGCAAAGATGAACCGGCTAAGCTGAGGGCTAGCGAAGCGAAGCTGCCCGGAAAGGCTGGATGCAACGAAGGCTGCAAGGGGGCAGAAAGTCAGGCACCAGTATCACAACCCATGCACATTTGCAGGGAGGCATGAAGGACACAGCAGAGACCCAAAAAAGTGTGGCCTCAGGTGTATGAGGTTAAAGTACCCCTTGCAAAAAAAGAAAAAAGCATCCGTCCTGAATACCCTTAGGCCATGTTACACAGTCAAGGCGATGCGCTGGCAGTCAGCTGATCCAGGCTTGCAGTGAAGCTGGCGGATTAGGAAGATTTTGCATGGGAAACTGCTCAGGGCTGTAGAATAGTGCAAGGGGAGGCCTAATGGGATCTACACTGCTGAGAAAAAAGTGGAGCTGCAAGGGACAGCTGAAGATGTTTGCTGTGGGGTGGGGTGGGGGTGGGATAGCATCTGTCAGTGCACCTCAGGTCTTGACTAGGTCTTCAGGGTAAAAAGTCCTTTGGTTCTGCAAGAGAGCTAAGAAAGGGGTTGCCAACTGGCTTTAAGTCAGACTGACTTTGACTTGCTATCCAACTCTGCCTCCTTTTTCTTCTTCTAAGTTAGCCTCAACAGTAGGGACTGACGAGTCTCTCAGAGGCAGAGAAAAAGCTGCTTTTTCATTTACCTTAATTATGCCATTTATAATATCTGATTTACATCTGTGGCTACATTTCTACATAATGAAGATAGCTCAGCTTTACAAAACCAAAACCAAACTATGGAAGGGAGGTGATGCAAATTGGCTACTCCAGGCAGTGAGACATTTAAAATGTGTATTAATATTGATACAATCATTTATGCAAATGAGCAGTAACCTGGCATTTAGTTTTGGTTCTTATCCATGGATAGGCTTTATAACTAGAAGCTGTTTCATGTTCCTCTTTCTTGCTGCTTCCCAGTTCTGTTCCACTTTCTAAACTCCAGGGTTTTCGTTAATATTCTTTAGGACAGAAAGACTTCATATAGAGGCCCCATTCATTTACAAGGCATCACTCTACTGGTAATTTCTGCTAACACAATTGCAAAGCCAGATTTGTGGACCAACTTTGGCAAGTGGAGGTGACCACCCACCGGTCAGTCATCTGATGTCATCATGACAACAGATGATTGAGCCCTCTTGTCGAAGGGCAGTGCTTCACACAGCACTTTCCAAATGCCTGGCAATCAGCTGGTTTGGGGGTTCTTAGGAAGGGGTTTTGCAACCCTGCCAATGGACAGTGCCTGAAAAGACACATTCTGCCACTCCCTACCCTTACTTGTTCCACACCTGACATCATACATGACATCAAGTGAAGGGAAGGTGGGCATGGCGTGGTGGGCAAAATGGGGAGGTGTCGCAGGTCTAATTAAGCCCACAGGCTGGAGGTTCCCCACCTCCGCTGCAGGGAATGTAGAGACGCTGCTGTGTCTCCCTTGTTTACAACCCCATTTCATGCTATAGTCTGAGTGCAGTAAAATGCAAAGTGCAGTAAAATGTGAGAAGATCCTCATCATGTGAACAGTGATGTCTGTCTTTATCACTCAGTATGGGAAATGGGTGATGCTTGAAAGGTCACTTTAAAAAACCCTCTATAAATAGTTAGTGCAAGTTAATGAACAGACCAACCTGCCCATTAACTTGCATAGGGAGAGGGAGAAAGGAGAGACTATATTCCCAAAAAGGGTCCTGCTACCCCCAAGAGATTTCCTCCAGAGCCATTTTTGGGAATCCAACCCTCTTCTTTCTCTTTTCCCTCATGCAAGTCAATGGAGAAAGAAAGAAGAGTCTGGATCCCCAGAAATTGCCGCTGCTGGTGATGGTGGTGATGAACTCACCCTCTACCAAGGACCTTTGGGCAGGGGAGTAGTCATCCAGTGTTTTGGGGGTCTTACACCCTTTACTTGTTTGGGAGCAGGGTCCTTATGTCTCCAGCATCCTGCAAGCCAGTCAGCATGACAGGAAGAGTTTCTAATATGCTTCCTTATCCTTTCCTGCTGTTTGGAGCCAATCAGAATGAAAGTTGTCAGCCACTGAGAAGACTCTTCTCAGTACCTAACACTCTCCCCTTTCATACTTATTGGCTCCTAGGGGACGTCTGTTGTTGGAGAAGGCATTAACAAGGATCTCATTCTCAGGAGCAAAAAATGGGGGAGGGGTGTGGCTGTGACTAACATAAAGGGACCCTGTACTTCTGAATTTGCCACTACACTACTGCCGTGGGGGGGGGTAAAAGGGTCTGTACTACATGCACATTGGGAATTAACATCCAGAAAACAAGATGTTTTTCTGATAACCGTCTACTCCAGCCTTTCCCAACCAGTGTGCCTCCAGATGTTATTGGACCACAATTCCCATCTTTCCTGACCATTGGCAATGCTGCCTGAGGCTGATGGGAGTTGTGGTCCAACAACATCTGGAGGCACACTGGCTGGGAAAGGCTGGTCTACTCATTGGGTTCTGTTCAACTAACTTTTCCAGGGAACAGCCATTTAAATTAATGGACCTAAGTCATGTCTATTAATTTCATTTGGTGTGTTTGTATGTTGGATTCAACCATTTAGAGTAAAATAGTGGCTAAAACTTTATTCCCATGCAGTGTTTCTTAACCTGGGGTGCACACAACCCCGGGGGTGCGAGACACTTTTTCTAGGGGTGTGAGGCTCAACCAAAGATTTTGGAAAACTGTCATTTATCTTAGCTAAGTTAGGCTAAAACACACATTAAAATAAAACAAAAATAAAATAAAAAATGAACGGTATTTTTTCAGGGGGTACAAGAGCATATTTTGGAAATCCAAGGGGTGCTGGCAGTGGAAAAGGTTAAGAACCACTGCGTAAAGGTCAAAGATAGAGCAGGGAAGGAGGATGGGGGGGACAGGGTGCTAAACTGGATCTGCAGGGTCCAAGTCACTCCCACCAGGTGAGTTCACATGGAAATCCACAATGACAGAAAAACACAGTAAGTAAAAAAAAATAGCCTGAAAATTCCTGGAATGAAGGGTTGGAAGTGGCAGTATTGCTACAGTTTGGTTAATGTGTTGTGTGCCTTGCAAGTGTGTAAGGGGCTGCAACTCCAGGATGGGGAGAGAAGCTAGTATGGATTGGCCTTTAGGTGTTTTTTAAAAAATAGATTGCAATGTTCATTTGATTAATCAGTTTAATAGATGCAAATCTTTTTATCAACTACAAAAGTATCCCTAGCTAGACAAAAACAATTTTTATTGTTAATTGTTTTTAATATAAGTACTTATAATGACAAAACAGAGATGGCAAGCACCTTCTTAGAAGAGGCAAGTATCTCTCAGCCTAACCTACCTCACAGGGTTGTTGTGAGATTAAAATCAGGAGGGGGACAACCATGTTTGTATACCACTTTGAAGAAAAGGTGGGATATAAATGGAATAATAAATAAATAAATAATAAACGTATGTCCTCACTCTGTCAGGAAAGGATGGCCCCTCTTCTAAGAGGGTGCCTGATGTGACACAATTGTGCATCATTCAAAAACAAAGAAAGAATTCTCTTTTTCTTCTAAACTAACTTTCATATACATACAGTATTTATGCAGATGATAACTCATACAATTAATCAACTAAGATTTCTTCAACTAATTGAGTGCTCTAAACATGAGTAAATAAAATTAAGAGAACTCAGGGATCCTTGTTCTGTGCCTTTCTACTTAAAACATCACATACCCCATTTCCTCCTTTCTCAGCAGTTACAGTAGGAGGCCACAGAATTCTGATCCAAAGGGACGACCTTTTAACCCGAAAGCATCTTCCACTGGACCCACTGTTTCTGCAGTGCTTTAGCCTGAACTCCACAGGGCAGATGATTTCCACTCCTTCCCTGGGGATGCAAGATCATGCCCTTGTATTTCAGATTAATTAATAAAGGGAAAGCGGCCAGCCCTAGTTGCATTCTCATACAATACCTAACACAGGTTAATCAATCTTCCATGCAGAAACAGCCATTGCTTTTAACTACTGCAATTCTGCATACAAAAGGGTGGTTAAAGTGTGCGAAAGGAAAAGCAATTCAAATCCAGGAGGTGGCCTCTCCTTGCCGGGCCCTCCTCCGTTCCCATCACAGCCAGGCAAAGGCACCTAAGAAAGCAAAAGAGGTGAGGGGTGAAGGCCCATTGGGGCCATTCGTGACTACACCTTGCTTTGCTGCAGTTGTCAAAGCAACCAGGTTGCAGAGCATAAAATGTAGAGGCTGTCAGAAAAGCAGAAATTCTGGCAGTGGTTTCCATTCCTCTGCCAGTGCTTGAGCTGGGATTCTGGCTCATGTCGCAACCCCATGAAACCCCAGCCATGGTTACTAAGTAGTTCTGACAGTTGCAGCTCCAGTGCTGGTCTTCTGAGACTTAAAATAGTCACAGACAGCCCCATTCTGCGCCTGGGGTCCTCTTCCATCTACCCCTTTGCCTCTGCCAGGGGACGAGGATGAAGGGTGGACCTCTTTTCAGGCATGCCAAATGCACTCACTCTCAAAAGCACTGACTTCTTACATGACATGATGATGATTAAAATTTAAAATAAAAAGGCCATGACA
The DNA here is from genome assembly GCF_030035675.1 of Rhineura floridana. Classification (NCBI taxonomy): domain Eukaryota; kingdom Metazoa; phylum Chordata; class Lepidosauria; order Squamata; family Rhineuridae; genus Rhineura; species Rhineura floridana. The sequence goes on along the minus strand of NC_084480.1, from coordinate 159,985,297 downwards.
TTTTCTGCCAAAGGAAAAGCTGTGGATAATATACATAGAGGTCACTTCCCTGTTCCGGAAAAGAAGCCATCTTTATAGCTAAACACACACCATCCTGTTCTGGCTCCAGAGTGCAACAGCTTCTTATATCTGAATATAGGGACAGTCATTCAGGGTGAGGCCTCTTCTGTCATACATAGGAGGGGGTTGATATTGTTGCTCCTGCTGGGGGGGGGATCCATCATTTGTTAAGCCAATTGTTCTCTCATAGTCAAAGAAGACTGACTGATTTTTTTTTCACTACTGGGAGATAATGAATGAATAGAAGTCCATGTGGTGAGGATCAGGGAATGATTCAGAATGTTATGTTTCTCCTTTTTTCAAAGTGTTCATCTCCTGGACCAACTCACAATCTAGTCCAGAAGGATACCACAGCTAATGATATCATAAGCCACTAAGAGGTCCATGAAAATCAACAAGGTTGCACCCTCCTTGTCTGTCTGTAGAAGATCTTCTTTCAGAGGGAGCTGGGCCAGTGGTTCCCAAACTGTGGACCACCAATCATTGGCAAGCTTCATTCAGGTGGTCCACAAATTGTCTGTTAAAATACAATTAAAAATCATATAGCATCTACCACAGTGCATTACAATTGCTACAACAGGCAAAAAAGTGGTCTGCCAAGACCCTCAGCATTTTCCAAGTGGTCCATGGGAAATAAAGCTTGGGAACCACTGAGCTAGGCTGTTTCAATGCATATCTGTGGCAAAAGCTGGGTTAAAACAGGTCCAGATAAGAACATAAGAAGAGCCTGCTGGATCAGGCTGTTGGAAGTGGGGCAAGAGCAACTCCTGTTTGGGTTCTTTTGTTTGTATTCCAGAAGGAAGATAGAGTCAGGGTCCTCCAGCTGGCTAGGCTTGCCTACGTTTACCTGTGCTCTTCTCTACCTAACTTCCTTCCGTTGTAGACTGATATGTTTAGGGAAGCTTATCTGCCCCTCCTTCCTTTGTCGTCTTCTTCAACTGTCCGAGGAGAGAGCAGACATTTCTGACTTTATTCTCTCTCCTGAGCCATGAGGGCAATACCCAGGTCTGGGCATTGCTCCTCCAACTTAGTTAGAACTAGGTATGCCTTTCCTATCTACTATGTATCTCTATAAATAAAGTAGCTTTTCTTATTTTACTAAGTCTTAAGTCTCAGTGATCTAAATGCAGGTAAAAGCCTGCTACTTAGGTAAATACACATACCGACACACATGCAGCTCAGACCACTGAGGATCTCATTTCCATAACAAAGGGTTATGGACCCCCAGTAAGCTAAGCTGAATTGAGAGTTGTGCCTAAAAGCTAAAAAAAAAAAGGCTAAGTAACTGTGTGTGATTTACAAAGAGATCAAAAGGAGACTTTAGGTTAGAGAAAGAAAAGCAGAACAAAATATAGGAAACCATGGCTGAAGAATCAACACTTAAGCATTCCAAAGCTGGAGAAGGATAGTTATGTGATTTGGAGTCTTCGAATGACTGCATTTTTGGAAGGGGAGGATTTGCATGGAGTTCTGACTGATCCTGAACCCTCAGCAGCAGATGAAGCAGCCACTGCATTCTGGAAGCATAACCATGCAAAAGTGACATCTCTTCTTATTTCTGCTTTATCAGATGAGGCACTAAATGTTTGCATGGGATGTAGGAATGTGAAGGAAATATGGGAAAAGCTTGAAGAAGTATATCAGAGAAAATCTAAAAATCATGTGATGTTTCTCTATAAGTCGCTGTACACGCTGAAACAGTCTAGCACTCTAGATCTGAATCAACATCTGAACAGATTTACAAGTCTGCTTCAGAGTTAGAAAGATGTGGAAGGTTGTTGGACCAAGATTTACAAAAAGTAATACTCCTGGCCTCTCTAAATCAATGCCATTATATAACAGCTTGCATACTAGAACAGACAGATCAGAATATGGATCAGATAATGGCATATTTGAAAGATCAGGACTATAAAGAGAGACAGGAACAAGCTCTGTCTGAAAAAGCAAATTTTACTGTGCACAGAAACAACAACCAAAGGCAGGATAGAGAGATGAGTCTTGAAGCCTCGAAGCCACAGCAGGGCACAGATAAACAAAGGAAGAATTGCTCAAATGCAAATCTCCTAATCACCTTCAAAGGAATTGTCTTAGAAGAGAGACAAGACAAAGAGTTGATTCTAAACAAAGGCAAGCTGAAAGAAAAACACATGGCCAGACTAAAGTGAAACGTCCCAGTTACCATGTATCTGATGGAAAGAATGATTATAAAATCAGATTTTTAGGCAGATGCATGTGTGCACTGAGAAGAGCAGCAGGACAGCGCTGAGGCTCTTGTCCCCATCCTGCAATTTAAGCCTTTAACGACCAACTATTGAATGCACTTATTCTGCTGACCACCATAATCGGGAGGGATATACTGTCTGGTACTTTGGGAGCAAAAGAAAATGTAATTACAACCTTTCTTAAACCACTATCCAAGTTAAACAATGGGGAAGGTAGTTAAGCGGCAGCTCCCAAAATAGCATTGAAGGGTGCCAAAAACGCTAAAGAAGATCAGGGGGCAAGAATGGATATGGAAGAGGGGTCTCTCGCTTCACAAGTTGCCTCTCTTTGCATGGATGTATCCAGGTGGGACACAGGTTTTAAATCCCTGGAAGATAGAATCTCCACTCTAAGTGGACACATGGATGAAATAGCCAAGACAGCGGCGGAAGCCCTAGATATCAGGATACAGCACGCTGATACTATCAAAAATCTGATAAAGAGCCAAAGAGATCTCCAGAACCGCCTTGACGACCAGGAAAATCATGGAAGAAGATGAAACCTGAGGATCCGTGGGCTGAAAGAATCTATATCTCTGGATGACATGGTAAAATTTTTATTAAACTGGTGGAAAGATATTCACCCTGAGTGCAATATAGTCCGTGAGGACATTGAAAGAGCCCATCAGAATCTAGGTCCAAAACCTCAAGAGAGTGCACCCCCGAGGGATGTGATAGTGGCATTTTATAATTTTTTTGGGGGGGGAAGCCCTTGTAAAAGCCTTCCATACAAGAGAGAGTCTGGAAATAGATGGTCAACAAATTATGCTCTTACAAGACCGCAGCTCTGAAACCCTCTGCTGTCAAAAAACTTTTAAACCGGCTACTGATCTTCGTGAAGTGGGATTGAAATATAGATGGGGGTTCCCATTTGCCCTTTTAGCTGAGATTGATGGCTTGTTACATCACGCAACAAATAAACAAGAGATGGCCCGTATATTAGAACTCCTGAATGTTCCATCACCCTGGAATGAAGAAGATTTGGAGATGAATGACCTAATAAATATGATCCTTGCGTGAGAGGACTGGAGGAAATTTCCACAAGCGGCAAAACATAGATGCCATCCTAAACCAACATCTAATCACTTTGTCCCCTCTACCCCTCTACCACAAAGAAACACCAGGTCAAATGCTGGAAAGAAAAAATGAGGAGTTACGCTTAGCGATGAGGTGTTATTTAAAGGGAAGGTTTATATAGTATAGTTTACATAAGAATAATGAGTACGGAGATGCATGGTTAATGGATGGGTTTAATACTTAAGATACTGTTGGGACAGTTAAAGGTCAGTTTTTGGGGAACTAGAAAATACTGTATGTAATGCAGGATGGGGGAAAGCCTTCGTCCCCAGCTCTGATTTGTTACAGTTTGGTCATGGATGTGGTGGTCATCTTTATGTTTGGCAGCGGCGCGTTTTATACCCCCATCATAGTCAGGCCCCAAGTCAGCGGGAATATGAAAGATTTAAACCATGGACTCCTGAGAAGTATAGGGGAGTCTAACATTGGGCAGTGGGGGCAGTTAGATAAGGGGGCAGGAAGGGGGGGACTCTGGGAAACAGGGAAGTGTTACTTATAACAGAAGGGAAGTTGCGTGATAACATAGTGAGTACCTGCTGTTTGGATGGCGGTGGCTGGTACAATCAATTGGTTTGTAGTTTATTATTTTTAAATGTCTGAATTTTGGTGTTTAACATTAAATGTTAGAGGGCTGGGGGATGTAATTAAGAGACTGAGGGTCTCCGATCACATGCGTGCTCAGAGACCCTCCGTAATCCTTTTACAAGAAACATATAAAGGGGGTTGCAGTAATAAATTGCTTCTCCATAAATACTTTGGTCAGCAATTTGTGGCGAAGGGATCCTTCCACTCCTGTGGAATGGGCATAATACTGGTACATTCAATGGACTTTCATCTACACACCATATGTTGAGAGCCGGAAGGGAGATATATTTTTGTAAAAGGGTTACTAGAAGGTAAAATGTTCACACTGGCATCAGTTTATGCACCAAATACACATGCGTTCCCCTTTCTATGTAAAATATTTAAAAAGCTAAACCATTTTGCAAAAGAAACTACCATTATCATAGGGGGAGACTTGAATATGGTCTGTGATGCAAGCGTGGATCAATCCACAAGGGCACAAAGTGAGTCTTTACAAGAGAACAGTCAACTAGTACAACTTTTATCAAGATTTAACTGGATTGATGCCTGGAGACAGGCTAACCCGGGGTCAGAGACTATTCATATGTTTCTTCAAAGTTCAAATCTCTTTCCCAGCTGGATCATGTCCTAGTCTCTGCCCCTCTGAGTTCAAATCTATGGTCAGCAGACATACTACCTAGGATAATGTCAGATCAAGCAGTTGAAGTGGTGCTTCAACAATCTACAACCTACCTCTGCCCATCCAATTTGGAGGCTAAATCTAACCCTAATTGCTACTCAAGCATCAGTTCAAAATATAACATCCGCACTAAAGGAGTATTTTGAATTTCATATAACTCCTGGCATGGCATTTACCACAATATGGGATGCCATGAAAGCAACTATTAGAGGAGTTTGTATAGCAGAACAGGCCAAGAGGGGGAGAAATTGAGGATCCTATTAAATCTCAAATATTAAAAGACATCATGAGTCTGAAATGACGTTTTAAGCAAAAAAGCTCAAGAAAGATTTTGCAAACAGTAGAGAGTAAACGTAAAGAATGTGAAGCGTTAGAGATAAGTAAAATTGCTCCCTCCCTGCTTTTTGTTTGACAACACTATTATGATGCAGGAAATAAACAATCTAAACTATTATCTAATGCACTAAAAAAAGGAAGTTTACATAAAATATATGCTCTAAAAGACAAATCAGGCAGAATTATATATGATTGGAAAAAATTAACTTAGAATTTGCTAAATTTTATAAAAAATTATACAACTCTACAAACCCATCAAAACATAATATAAAGGATTATATGTCAGGATTTGTCCCCCCAAAAACTAAATTCTGAGCAACTGTCTCTTCTGAACTCTCCCATCACTGCAGAGGAAATCAAAACAGAAATAGATCATCTTAAAAACAATAGAGCTCCAGGATCCGATAGATTTGGGAGTTTATTTTACAAACAATTTAGAGATATTTTGATCCCCAATTTGGACTGACGGCTAAATTCCAAATATGTGGCATGAATCACGAATTATAGTAATATCCAAACCAGGGAAAGATAGTACTCAAATGGAAGCATACCGTCCAATCACACTTCTGAATCAAGACCAGAAATTGTTTACATCAATTCTGGCCATAAGGTTGGGTAACGTAGTTTCTCATATGATGCATTTAGATCAAACAGGCTTTATACCTGGAAGACACATTTCAGACCCAATTCATAGAGTTCTAAATATTGCGCATCATTCTATACACCTTAATCATCCCTTGGCTTTGTTATCGCTAGATGTTTTTAAAGCATTTGCTTGTTTAGAATGGCCTCACTTAATGGAAGTTCTACACCGTATTAATCTAGGTAAAAACATTATTTTGGCAGTTACCACTTTGTACTCCAAAAATATGGCAATGGTCTGTACAAATAATTTAAATTCTCCATCGATCTCTATAGAAAGAGGAACAAAACAGGATTGTCCACTATCCCCATTGCTCTTTGCCCTTTCTCTGGAACCTCTGGCAGATAGGCTTCGTGCAAATTCGAATATAATGGGATACCAGGGCGAGGGCAAGGAGCATCTTATTAATATGTACGCAGATTACATGATTTTGATGCTAGGTGCCCTACAAGATTCTATGGAAGCACTCAGATGGGAACTGGACACCTTCGCATTAATGTCAGGCTTAAAAGTTAACTTTGAAAAAATCTACTATAATGTTCCATAAATGTCACCCTGAGACTCAATTAAAAGTTTGTAATTTTCTCAAGTTGCGCATGTGCAGGACATCATTTAGATACCTGGGGATTCAGATTCCCAGGAAACTCAATAAGCTGTTTTATTTGAATTACTACTCATTAATTGCAAATTTGAAAAGAGACATTGGTAAATGGAATAAGCTAAACTTATCTATTCTAAGGAGAATTGCGGCTCTCCAAATGAAAATCATCCCTAGGTTTTTATACTTATTTCAAACTCTCCTTGTCACCCCTCATCAGAACATCATTCGGAACTGGCAAAAAATATTAAATTCATTTGTTTTCCTGAAAAAAACCCCTCAACTGGCTATGAAAGTATATTACAGGAGGTCATATGGGGGGGGCTGCCACACCTCCAAATGTACTATGAGGCCTTCCAACTTTGGCAACTGGCTTTTATGATTAATAAATTGAATAAAAGTTGGATACCACTAGAAGAAAAGATGTTGGCTAATGCACATTTATCGGGATTTCCATTTCTGCCCCACAGAAAATTAGACATGTCTTGAATCGGTAATCCCCTTACTTGTTCAACACTACCTGTGTGGCAGAGATGGCAATCTAGACTAGCCCCTACATTCTCAACAATGATCCCGATAAGCTCATCCCCAGGTTTGGTGGATGGTTCTCTGTGTTATAGAGTTATGGGAAACAAATGGATATTTTAGAATAAAGGATTTTTGGTGTAAGGTTGCCCAGTAACAATACAACAACTGAAAATAGACGTCCCAGAACGAAATTTAAACTGGTTACAGGAAAAGCAAATAACACATCTCCTCTGAGATGCTACTTTTAAATTACATGCTACAAGGTCACTTGCACTATTCGAACAAGTGGTTCTGAATCACTTGATGGGGAAAGGGATTGATGGGGAAAGAGATAGTAAAACAATTTTACAGGATATTAGTGGAAATTCGAACAGGTTATTTTCATTTTCCCAAACAAATGTGGGAGGATATTAAAATAAAAATAATGGGGGGAAATGGCATGCGCTTAAAACCATTTAAATTGGTTTCCGCCAATCTGAAAGAAATGAGCTTAAAAATTTATCATAGGTGGCACAGAACCCCAGTTCAACTTGCCTGAATCACATCCTCAATGAGTCCCGTCTGCTGGAGAGGGTGTCAAGAAAAAGGTACATATTTTCATCTCTGGTGGACCAGCCCCCAAATTCAGATTTTGGAGGGGGGGGAGGTCCACAGAGAACTTATCCAGATTACAGGGGGGGAAATTATATGTTCTGCTGAGTTATTTCTATTATCTATATTTGAAGGTCAGAATTCGAATGTGAAATTTGAAGAACTAGTATCTCTATTACTTTTGGCGGCATGTCAGGCGGTGGTTCAAAGGTGGAAAGAATTAAAAGACTTGAATTTACTGGCGTGGTTCAGGAAAGTATGAAATGCCTTACTAGAGAAAATTACCAACTCACTCCATTCTTAGAAAGGGATGGAAAAAGCAGAAAACTTTAGTGCCACATGGTGGAAATTTATCACATATGATTCGGAGCATGATTTACAGGGACATTTGTCAATTGCAGCAAAATATACATGACTATTCCCTTCTATATATATAAATAAACATGATAGCAGTACTGTTTCTCAGGGCTGGGGGGAAGGGAGAAGGGCGGTATCATTATTCTTGTAAGGCGGGACAATAGAATTCAAGGTGATTTATGGTTGTATTGTTTTGTATGTAAGATTGATATATGTAAAGTTTAATAAAGATTTCTTTAATAAAATTAAAAATTAAAAAATTAAAAATAAAACCAGATTTTTAATTGACACGAGCTAGTGCCCATTTAATAAATTATAAAAATTTGTTTAATAATGTTAGACTCTGTACATAGTATGTAATGACTGCATCAGGAGACATGTTCTGTTCTCAAGGAATAGGTACGGTGCAGCTATTTTGCAAAACTCCAGAGGGCACAAGAGAGCTTGAATTGAAAAAATGCGTATTTGTTCCAGCATTTAAAGATAATTTAATAAGTGCCATTAAAATAATGGAGCTTGGAGGTGAACTTTTTTTAAGTAACAAAATTTGCAAAGTTTAGGCCAAGGAGAAGTGTGTTGTACTGCAAAACTGAAAAATGGACTTTTGCATTTGGAATATTTTGAAGCTATGCATGCAACTACAGGCAAAGAAACCTGTGATTCTGGATGTTTACGTGTTTGGCTTAGAAGAATAGGACATGCTAGCTTAGCCAGACTCAGTGCTCTAGAGAAGGAAAGTTTGGCTAGAGGTGTTAAAATTGGACAGTGTAAATGTACAGAAAAATGTGAGTGTTGTATAAAGACAAAACGTGTGAAACCAAAATTTCCTAAGAAAAGTGAAAGGAAAACTATAAAACCTCTAGAACAGCCTTTCCCAACCAGTGTGCCTCCAGATATTGTTGGACCACAATTCCCACCTTTCTTGACCATTGGCAATGCTTGCTGATGCTGATGGGAGTTGTGGTCCAACAACATCTGGAGGCACACTGGTTGGGAAAGGCTGCTCTAGAATTAATTCACACTGACCTTTGTGGACCCGTTAGATCACCATCACAGGGTGGACATTTATACATGCTGACTTTCATAGATGATTACTCAAGGTATACTACAATGTACCTACTGAGAGAGAAAGGTCAAGTACTTCAAAAATTTAAGGACTATGTCAGAATTGTGTCCAACAAATTTGGCAGAAAGCCAGATTATAAGATCTGACAATGGAGGAGAATTTGTGGCCAGGGCTATGCAAGACTTTCTACATGAAGCATAGAACACCAGATTACTGTTGCTTGTACTCCAGAACAAAATGGGGTTGTAGAACACATGAACTGGACTCTTGGACAGATGATTTGTTCCCTGTTGGAAGATGCAGTTACCACAGAAGTACTGGGGGGAAGCAGTGGTTACTGCCACTTATCTGCAGAATTTGCTTCCGGCAGCTGCAGCTAACAAAACACCTTATGAGCTATAGCATGATCGGACACTAAGTGTGTCTCACCTTTGTGTATTCGGCCCCAAAACAAAAGAGGTCAAAATTTGACAACACTGTCAAGGAAGTAATATTAATTGGATATTCTTCAACGCAGACAGGATACCGAGTCATAGATCCCAAAACTGGCAAAGTTGGAGTATACAGAGGTGTTCACTTTAATAAAGGAAAGTGTGCACACCAACCAGAAGGGGCGCCACACCAAACAGATGGCAGCAAAATGGAAGAAGAAACTGAGCTATTCTTCCACCACAGGAGGGATCACAGTAATACACCAGCAGAGGAAGGCAAGGAGTCTGAGCCAGGAGAGGCATCACAGCCACAAGGGGCAGCCGAACTGCCAGCACCCAGATGCTCTGAATGCACCAGCAAAGGTGTACCACCAGAAAGACTTGCTTACCTCGTGAGAGATGAACTTCCAGAGCCAGAGACCTGGAAAGAGATTGAAGCCTTACCCAAAGCTGAAGCTGAGAGATAGAGGCAGGCAGCCAAAGAAGAGCTGGAAGCTCGACACAAAAGTAAAACTTGGACATTGACCAAGCTTCCTCAGGAAAGGAAAGCTGTTATTGTACTATAACCAAAGTGGTTTCCACAAGCCAGAATGGATGCAAGTGATTTTACCTGCAAAGTGCCAACCGAAAAGGTCACAGCAGGCTGTCAACAGTTCATTATGACCACCCTGGGGGCCAGCATAAAGCAAAACTCGTAGCACTCTAAAAAGCTCTGCTGGGCAACATGGTGTGGACATAGCAGGAAATTTGTCTTTGCCATCTTCACTAACACAGAATAGGTACATCCAGGGCAGGACTTTGGGGCAGAAGTCCAGGGCCCTCATTCAGCAGCATAAGGAGGACCTCTAATGCAGCAGGGCTAGTGTAGCACACCTGGCAGGTGAAGTAAAGTGAAGTAATACACATTATATCTAAGAAGTAAGACCATTAAGTCCAGAGACTAAAACTGCCTGAGTGCAGCACTGGCAGGCCCCAAAATAAGCTTTAGCTCCTGTGTTTGGTCTTTCTCTAGTTGTGTTGTTGCTGTAGTCTACAAAGCCCAATCTCCAAGGTATGTGAGGATGCTGACTAGATTGGGAGATGGTGCCTGGGAGGAGTATGTCTAAAACCCTAAACAACTTAGCTCCCAAATATCGGAAAGACCACCTCCTTCTCTATAGACCCTCTCAGATGTTGAGATCCGCACAGGGGGCTCTTGGTAGTTCTGCCACCCTCAGAAGCTCGGGGTGGTGGTGGTGGCCCAGGAGAGGGCTTTCTCGGTGGTAGCCTCTGTTGTGATACTCCCTCCCTGCCAAGTTGCATTTGGCAACTTCACTGTACAGTTTTTGGCGAATGCTGAAGACGCATCTCTTTCCCCTGGCCTTTGATGTATTTTTAGGACCCACCATATTTTGTGATTTTAGGTTGTTTATAATTGTTTTAATACTGTATTTTAAAATTGTTGTAACCCACCCTAGGGCCTTTGGCTGAAAGGCGGGTAATAAATGTTCTGTAACACACAAATATTATGTAAACCTACTTAATTTTTTGTCTGTTATTTTTTAAAAAATGTTTTAACTACTTATTTTAACTATTTTATTGATAATTTTAATGTCTTTTGTGAACTGCTTCGAAGTTTTTTACAATCAAGCACTATTTAAATCTTTATTTATAAATACATACTGTACATATATACATACATCAACAACAACCCAGGTCATCTCTGTATCCCTGAGACTGACTGCAGCTTCAAACCAGGAAGCTCACAATATCCTTCTTCAACAGTATTCTTTTAGGTTTAAGGACCAAGCTTGTTTCCACAGAAAAATAAGTAACTATCAGTAGCATATTTGCTTTTAATCTGGCCAGCCCATTTGTGTCATTGGTGGAAGTGGTCAAAATATCAACAGCAAGCAATATGCCATGCTGTCTTACATTCCAGCTATATAAATAAATAGCTTCTTCATGACGCTGAGCATTTGGCCAGTTTGATCTCTGTGGGTGAATGGTCAAGGACCTTAGAGAGAAGAATGTTAATGTTTCTTAATAACTCTGAATGGTGCCATGAATGGGTAATTTATCTGTAGGGGTGGGGATCCAAGATAAGTGCTCAGCAGGGTATGTACCTGTCCATGTGCAGAGAAACATCAGTTTGCATTTGAAGTGGACAGAAGGAGGGAGAGAGGATCTAGTTGAAGTTAATTGAAATTGGGATGCAGCCTTGCAGGAGCTGGCAAGTCACCCTTTTGAAATTTCCTTCCTGTTTTTAGGGATTTGTTTGATTCCACTGGGCTCTACTTGCTCATTTGTGAGTACAGCAAAACGTGCAAAGATGCCAGAGGCCACCAATAACCTCTCATTCAAAAGAAACTAAGCCTGGTAGCTCTAACCCTGGAACTTTTTACCACTCAGAGCAGGGGGTGAATACATAGCATGTCCTCTGAGGGCACATAATGCAGCCACCTAGCTGAAGCTAAGTAGGTCTGGGACTGGTAATTACTTGGATGGGAGACTGTTTGGGAACCTCACGTATGCTGCCTTGAGTTCCATGGTGGAAGAAAGGTGGGATGTAAAATGTACTTTCTTACAGAGCAAGTTGGTGGATGTTGTTCTGCTTAAAGTTCCAGTAGCTGTGGCAAAACTACTCTAACCTCTTTGGTGGCATGTTATCAAAGAGGCATCAGGTGATGGAAATTCCAGGTGGTGGCTACAAAGCATGAAGACTTGATCTGGCAAGCAGAAGGTCCTTTGTCATCATTACCATTCCTTGGTATGAACAGTTTGTTTTTGGAGTTCCTCAAAGGAGGACTTCCTGGAGAAAGGGTGGGGGTAAAGAGGATAGTGTAGGACATGGGTGAGGAACCTGTGCCCATCCAGAGGCTGTTAGACCACAGCTCCCATGATTGCTGACCATTGGCCATGCTTGCTGGGGCTACTTTGAGCTGGGGTCCAACATCATTTGGAGGGCCACAAATTCCTCATCTCTGTTGAAAGAACTCCTGCTGGGAGGAAGGGCGGGATATAAATTAAATAATAAATAACTATTCAGGGTGGGAGGGCTTCCTTCACCTTCCTCTTCTCTCTGCCACTTCCCTTATTCCCACCAGCCTCTCCCCACAGCCTGACATGATGCAGGCTTTTATGCTAATGGAGCAAGAAGAGAAGAGTCCCTTTAGTCCCCACTTCCATATCCCACAAACATTATGAGCATCTCTCTACAGAGATCTTTCTTTCCGCTCCTGGGTTGAGAGAAGCCACTCCCAATACAGTCAGTCTCTCATGATTCCATCTCCCACCTGGCCCTTCATTTCCACTTCAAAGAGCCACTTTGTGTTGGTTCAAAACCTCATCAAGGGCTGAACAGACTCTCACCAGCTCTGGTGTGAAAGGGTGCTGGCTACTTAGGGCCATCAGTCAGGATTAAGGCAGGTCTGTACCATCCAGGAGCAAGTGGTTCTGCAGCATGGCTGACAGGGCTGGAAGAGAGCTAGGACAGGGAGAGAATGGGGCAAGGGCAAGGCAAGGGCAACTCTGCATTGTATGCTTTTATGCTGAGATTTATAGCCCACCCAACCCAAACTGCAGGGCTGGGCTATGTAAATATTTCAAGCTGCATATTAATAAACTGGTATTTTCTACAAAGCATTATTGCAAAATCCACATAACTGCTTGAGAGCCATTGAGAGCTACACATCATGCAGAAAGAGGGGTAGACTGAGGGGGAAGCATAACCCTCTCCCTGATTTCCTGGCTTACTGTAGGCAGGGAACTCAACATACGACAGCCCCTCATTATGCAGGGTGAAGCTGAACAGTGCAGAATCCTGCCTCCTCAATCTACTCTCCCATTCCGAAGAAGAGTTTTCAAATGATATGTGCGTCTTCTGTAAGACTTATTCCACAGTACTTCTGGGGGAGGGGGAGTTGGGCCTATCCTGCCCTGACTATAGCAGGCGCTGCGCCATGGTGACCAACAACAGGTGTTCTCTTAGTTGGAACTGTCTTGAGAGCTCCGGAAGCGAAAGCACCTTCCCATTTCCTATCCAACACAAACAGGACAATTTTATTTATTATTACATTTAAATCCCACCTTTCCTCCAAGATGCTCATAGTGGTTCTCCCTCTCCCCAGTTTAGCCTCACAAAAATCCTGTGAGGTAGGTTAGACTGAGTGACAGTGACTGGCCCAGATACCTTCATGGCTGAATAGGGATTTGAACCCTGGTCTCCCACATCCTAGGCCAACACTCTAACCCCTACCACATTGCTACTCTTTGTTCAAATACCTGTCCACGTTTGCTTGGTGGCTCATTGTTGTTAAGGGTCAAAGGGGACTCCTGCCAGAGACAGCCACGCCTGGTATCTGCAAAAGAAAATAAAAAACCTGGTGGCTAAAAACACTCCTTTGTCCCAATTTCCAGAGTGGGGTAGCTGTGGTAGCCTTTTGCAGCACATAGCCGAGACTTTGTGGCCTGCATGAAGAGGAGAGTTCACCAGGCTCTTGCCCAGCTTCCCTTCATTTCAATGGGGCTTGGGCTAGAGAATACCCCGGGGGCTTACATGACTAAGGTTGCAGAGGGAGGGGGACAGGGGAGAAGAGATCTGGGGGTGCTAATTGGATTTTATACCCGAGACTGGGAAAGGTTTTAGACTGTTCCTGATCTCGAGGAAGTCAAAGGCAGAAATGGGCCAAAAGAGCTGTCCAAAGGCTAACTCTGTGCAGCTTTCTCAGCTGATGAATTATTGATGGTGGCTCATGACTGGGTAACTGAGGCTGAGCAGAGAACAGCCGGTATCAGTTATACATGGGGCAGTGGGCAGCTGGGATGGAGGGGAGGGGAGGGGTGGGGGAGAGATGGACTTGGTACTTTGCACCAGCTTATCACCTTCTAAGGACCAAAAAAAAACCTAGCCTAACCTCTTGCTGTGAGGCATTCCCCACCAGGCCCCTACTTCTCCCTGGCCAAAGCTGCGCAAAGCAGGCTATAGTGTGCTCAGGCAGAAAGCAGCTGCTTTGTTGGTTCAAGAAGGGAGTTTTCCTGAACCATCAGAGTAAAGCAGCCAGCTGAGACAATATACACCAGCTCTGTGCAGGGTTTTGGGGACTCCACCTTGCCTATCCATTTAGGTAGCTCTTAGCTGGTAAAAGAGAAGGGCTGGGACTTCACCTTTTGACATGGAAACTTTGCCCTGTTTACCAGTTGCAGAGGAGAGGAGGGAGCGGAGAGGAAAAGAAAAAGTCATTCCACAGATGCTCCAAATTGGTCTCCTTTCAGCATTACTTCCTACATTCTAAGATTCAGCTCTGACATCCAGTTAGGACTGTGACCTTTGCTCAAATTAAAACAGCTGTCAGAAGGGAAAGACAGGAAACCCAAAGTCCCATCTGTTGTTGTTGATGATGATGATGACCAACAACACCATCAATTCACCATAAGGTCCCAAGGCAGGTGACAACAATTTGAAATAAAACATTAAAAACAGTTTAAAATAAACTACAGCCACAAGAATAGGGTGGGCCCTTAAATAAATAAAGGGTCAAAGGCCAGGTTAAAGAGGTCCATCTTCAGCATATGAAAAAAATCTGAAGGTGCCAGAGGCACCTCTGTGGGGAAGAAGTCTCACAATTTACGGGCCGCCACGCCTCCAAGCTTCCAAGGGTGGAACTACCAAAAGAGTCCTTCTGCTGATCTCAACACCCGAGAGGGTCTGTAACCAAACACCCTCACCTGATACAGGTGGCACAGGGCTAATAAGGCCACCCACGTGCCCCACCTACCTCTTACATCAGTGTGCATGCCTTGTGCGCACAGCTCTCATGCTTGCCATTAACCATTATCCCTTAGGGATGCCTCCACTGCCATATTGGGTGATAGCAGGCATGAGTGCACAGCACGTATGGCATGCACTGTGACAGGATACGTGGGGTGCACGAGCAGGCTTATTGAAGCCAGCACTGCCTGTATTGGGGGGTGCCTGGGAGCTCCAAGTCAGTGATCCACAGTAGTATCGGACTGGAGGACTCAACACTGCTATGGATAACAGAATGGGAGCACCACCCTTCCATCCTAAGGAGAGGCCCTTGACTAGGGCCCAACCTGGCCACCCATTGGCACCTGGCTGGGAGCCAAGGAAGATAGTACAATACTAGAGTAATGTGATTTGGAAAAAGCCCTTCAACTGGACAAGAGAAAACTTAATGGTTTTGTTTTGTTTAACCCCCCTGTCTGTTTCATTCTGTAGCAGCTGAAGTTTACTAATTCTCTTCAAGGGCAGCCCACATAGGGTGCATTGTTGTAATCTAATCTGCATGTGACCAAGGTATATGCAACATTTCTCCAGCAATGGGGTCAGCTAGCACATTAAACTGGGCAAAAGCACTCCCAGACATAGCCACCTCCAGAACATCTAGGAACAGTACTGGGTCCAGGAGTTTTCCCAAGCTATTGATCTGGTTCTTAAGGTCATTCCAAACACATTTTACATCCACCCCAGACTGGCTTTCACACTGTTTTGGGGGTATACATCTATTTCATCCAGAATTCAGAAGATGCTGTCATCCCCTGGTGAGGAGTACAGGACTAAGGGGAGAAGCTTTTGTATATTTGTATGTCTCCTCCTGTCCCTGCCCTTACCAGTTGGACTTGGGGCTGTAGCTGCTGCAGGACAGCTGTTTTTTGGTTTTGCTCATTGCTACTGAGTCATTTATTCTCAACACCTGTAGCTTGAGAAGGCAGCTCCAACAGCCGTGTGGGAGGGCCTGGCTAGTCCTTTATAATAACAGCCATGGCAACACAGTGGGCTGCCATCTGTGGGCCGACCCCATTGGGTCAACCCTGAAGTGACAACACCCTTTGGTGTTTCCCTTTTGGGGTTGTGACAAGGGCAAGGGTGCCACCCTAAATTGATGTTTTGATTTTGTCTCTGGGGAAATGAGCCGTATGGTGCTAAGTTGTAATAATATGTATTGTTCTGAGCCTATACTTGTATGTTGGTGGTCCCGGGACACATCAGTGTGTAAGACTGACTCAGTCTTGGGGGCTTGGTACCCCTGAGTGAGACATGGGGGGAGTTTCCTAGGTGACTGCAGCTGGGTGGTTACTTGAGCTAATTGATGTAGCATCTGTTCTGTTCTTATTGCCTGTGTTGTGATTATTGTAAGTCTGGAGTGCTTGAGTGTTGTGGTAGGGCGTGCTTGAAGATGTGTGTGGGAAGGAGACAGGATGTGGAAGATCCACATATATTGGTTATCCCAGTGATTGTGGGGAAGGGGAAGGCATTGCCAGAAGCAAAAGAGTCAGATGGGGTTTACAGATGCTTTCATCCTGTCCCCCAGTTGCCCACCTTCACATCCTTGATATCACTGGAGGTTCATCCATTCCACTCAATAGCCTGGTGGTGTTGTTACTGGATGCCAAGTCTGTTCATTATAAGACTATGTACATCCATGATCCATGATCTTATCATGGATGAACAGGCTGATCTGGTGTGCATAGCTGAGACGTGGGTGGAGGATCTGGGCAGGACTGACCTGATACAACTTTGTCCATGTGGGTATTTGATGCAACACCAACCCAGACTACAGGGGGAGGGGGAGGGGGAGGGGGAGGGCATTGCCATAGTTTATAGAAGCTCATTCTCTCTCACCAGGAAACCTCTCCACTTGGGAGCTGGTCTGGAGGGCCTGCATCTGATGTGGGGCCTGGGAGATAGCATGGGGGTGCTGCTGGTTTACCGCCCACCCTGCTACCCAACAGCCTCCCTGACTGAGCTGGCTGAAGTTGTGCCTGGTGTTGTTTGGGAGGAACCCAGGACAGTGGTCATGGGTTACTTCAACTTCTTTAATAAAAGGTGAAAGATTTATACAGTCTGAAGAGAAACCAGAGTATGGACTGGTCTTTGACTACAATAAAAATAATCAACCATCAACTTTAACATCCATGCTGAGGCTGCTTCAGGGCCAGCTCAGGATCTCATGACAACCATGGGACTGTCCCAGACAGTCACTGGCCTAATGCACAAAGCAGGGCATATCCAGGATATAATCTTGTCCCTAGTAGGGACAGAGGTGGTCTAGGTATAGGGAGTGGTAGTGATTCTAACTCTGTCGTCAGTCAGACCATTTCCTGGTGACTTTTGGTGGGGTGGGGCATCATTTTGAAGGGTCCACCCCAGAGACTAATGAACCTGGCAGGCTCCTTAACACTCAGGGGGATTTCCTAATGCACAGAATCACTGATCCTATTGTTGGGATAAACAAGTTTGCATGCATCCCCTTTGATAGGGAAATGTCCCTTCTAGCTAAAATTGGGGGACATCTCTATCTTGTTTGCCATGCTGTAACTTCCTAAGGGTGAGGTTATTTACTTCTCTTCCTGTTTCTTTGTTGAGGGGATATTGATCTCTTTAGCATAATTCTCCATTTTAAGCTTCAGGAGTGAGAAGCATTCACATGCTTCTCTTCCAAGATGATCCTTACCATGGACTAAGACTTCTACTTTTTCTATCTAAGCTAGAGTCTATGTTCTTCCTGAACATATGAAAGGTCATGAGTAAACCTTCTCTATACTTTTTACTTAAGAAGACTGTCTCTGTTGTTTATTTAACTATTGTTGCATGAGAGGAAGGTGGGGCTGGTTATTTTCAATTCCGCTGTTGTGTATATACTTTGCTAAGAAATAGGACTACAAACTGTTCCTATTTCATTTAACCCAAACACCTATTGAGGCCCGCATCTCGCTGTGGGATGGGGAGACGGTGATGGCTGTTGACACGATCACTTCCGAGGGTCCTCTCTGATGCTGCAGGGCCCACCCCTGTGCCTTGGTTTACTGAGTTGCTGCAGGCAATAAAGCAGGCTCTGAAATTTGCTCTGAAGCTGACTGAACACTTGTTAGGTCACACAATTCTGCCTACCAAATGGCAGTAAAGGCAGAGAAGAATTACTTTGCTGCCAGCATCGCATCCTCGATGTGCCATCCAGGAGATATTTTGAGTGGTCCAGAAATTAACCGTATTAGAAATGGTGGATGGTCGTCTGGTGCATTTGGAAGCATGCTGTGAGCAGTTTACACAGCACTTTGAGGATAAAGTCGGTGAGCTCCATAGTGCCTTAGATGCAACAGTTCTTGCAAGTCCAGTTGAGGTGGCCAATACAGCACCTTCCCATATTTTATGGGATTGATTTCAGTTTATGTGTCCCTATGATGTGTACAGGACTCTTGCAATGATGCAACCAGCTTCTTGCTCTCTTAACCTCTGACCATCCTATCGGGCCAATCGAGGGGGGCTGATTGGGTGGGTCCAGGGTATAGCGAGCACATCTTTACATGATAGAGTGATGCCTGTAGCCCTTAAACAAGCAGTAGTGATCAACTCCTGAAGAAGCCCACCCTGGATCCTGAGGTTTACATAAATTGCCATCTAGTTGCAAATACCCTGTTTTGGGGCAAGGTAGTGGAGAGAGTGGGGGCAGAACAGTTTCAGGAATTTCTGGAAGATATGGACTGTCTGGACTATCTGGATCCATTTCAGTCTGGGTTCAGGTGTGGTTTGGGGACTGAATCATCCTTGGTTGTCCTGATGGAATGACCTGTATCGAGAGCAGAACAAGGGGAATGCATCACTTCTGCCAATGGAGGGATATAGAAAGAGGAATCCCCCAAGGATCAGTATTGAGACCGGTGCTTTGCAGCTTGTTCATAAACCATCTAGAGTTACGGGTGAGCAGTGAGGTGGCCAAATTTGGTCATGATGCTAAATTGTCCAGATTTGTTAAAACAAAAAGAGATTGTGAAAAGCTCCAAAGGAACCCTCCAAACTGAGTAAATGGGCAGTAAAATGACAAATGCAATTTAATCTGATCAAGGGTAAAGAAATGTATGTCAGGGCAAAAACAAATTCATTTCACATACACACTCATGGGGTCTGAACTGGCAATAATTGACCAAGAATGAGACCTTGGAGTCATAGCAGATAGCTTGATAAATATGTTGACCCAGTGTGTGGCAGGTGAAAAAGGCAAATTCCATGCTAGGGATCATTAAGAGATATATTGAAAATAAAACTGCTAATATAATGTACAAATCTATGGTGAGACTGCATTTGGAATACTGTGTACAGTTCTGGTCACCTCACCTCAAAAGGATATTGTAGAGTTGGAAAAGGTTCAAAAAAGGGCAACCAAGGGGATGGAGCGACTCCCTTATGAGGGAGGATCGCGGCATTTTAAGTTTTTAGTTTATGTAAATGTAAATTTAATTTTTAGGTCGCCTATCTGGCCGAAGCCACTCTAGGCGACATACATATTAAATTTCAATAAAATACAATAAAATACAATAATTACAATAAAATACAATATAATCAACAGTAACAAAAATAACAACATATACAGTACACAACAACGGGCATTCAGTATGTAATTAGCCCATCCCGGCGGTCCCAAAGGCCTGTCCAAACAGCCACGTTTTTAAGGCTCGGCGGAAGATATCCAGGGAAGGGGCATGCCGAAGATCGAACGGGAGGGAATTCCAGAGAGTGGGGGCCGCCACCGAAAAAGCCCTCTCTCTAGTCCCCACCAACCTAGCTGCTTTTGTTGGTGGGATTGAGAGAAGGCCCTGCGTGGCTGATCTTGTCGGGCGGCATAATTGGTGATGCTGGAGGTGCTCCTTCAGATAGTTTAGAGAAAAGGCAGGTCAGAGGAGACATGATAGAAGTGTATAAAATTATGCATGGCATTGAGAAAGTGGACAGAGAAATGTTTTTCTCCCTCTCTCATAACGCTAGAACTTGTGGTCACCCAATGAAGCTGAATGCTGGAAGATTCAGGACAGATAAACAAAAGTACTTCTTCACAATACATAGTTAAGGTATGGAACTCGCTCCCAAAGGAGGCAGTGATGGCCTCCAACTTGGATGGCTTTAAAGAGGATTAGCCAAATTAATGAAGTATAATGCTATCAAAGGCTACTAGTCAAAATGGCTATGCGCTGCCTTCACAATCAGAAGCC
This sequence comes from Rhineura floridana, assembly GCF_030035675.1. Classification (NCBI taxonomy): domain Eukaryota; kingdom Metazoa; phylum Chordata; class Lepidosauria; order Squamata; family Rhineuridae; genus Rhineura; species Rhineura floridana. The sequence continues at coordinate 159,965,099 of NC_084480.1, read as the reverse complement.
GTATGCTTCTGTATATCAGTTTCTGGAAACCACAGGAGGGGAGAGTGCTGTTGCACTTGGGTCCTGCTTGCAGGCTTCTTATGGGCATCTGGCTAGCCACTGTGACAACAGGATGCTGGAATCATAGTAGAGTTGGAAGGGGCCTATAAGGCCATCAAGTCCAACCCCCTGCTCAGTGCAGGAATCCAAGTCAAAGCACTCCTGACAGATAGCTGTCCAGCTGCCTCTTGAATGCCTCCAGTGTCGCAGAGCCCACTACCTCTCTAGGTCATTGGTTCCATTGTCGTATGGCTCTAACAGTTAGGATGTTTTTCCTGATGTCCAGTCGAAATCTGGCTTCCAGCAACTTGAGCCCATTACTCCGTGTCCTGCACTCTGGGACGATTGAGAAGAGATCCTGGCCCTCCTCTATGTGACAACCTTTCATGTACTTGAAGAGTGCTATCATATCTCCCCTCAGTCTTCTCTTCTCCAGGCTAAACATGCCCAATTCTTTCAGTCTCTCCTCATAGGGCTTTGTTTCCAGTCCCCTGATCATCTTTGTTGCCCTCCTCTGAACCCGTTCCAGTTTGTCTGCATCCTTCTTGAAGTGCAGAGACCAGAACTGGACGCAGTATTCAAGATGAGGCCTAACCAGTGCTGAATAGAGGGGAACTAGTACTTCACGCGATTTGGAAACTATACTTCTGTTAATGCAGCCTAATATAGCATTTGCCTTTTTTGCAGCCACATCACACTGTTGGCTCATATTCAGCTTTTGATCAATGACAATTCCAAGATCCTTCTCACATGTCGTACTGCTGAGCCAAGTATCCCCCATCTAGATAGGACTAGATAGGCCACTGGCCTGATTCAGCTAACTCTTCTTATGTTCTTATGCTCTTTCCGTGGCTTTTGATACCATTGTATTCTGCTGGACCAGCTCCATGGGAAAGGTATTGTGCACTGCTTTGTGGTAGTTCTGTTCATACCTGAAGGCCCATGTACAGAGAATAGCATTGAGGGTCTATGTTTCAGCCCCATGTTCTTTATGCTGTGGTGTGCCACAAAGCACAATCTTGTCATCAGTGCTGTTTAACATCTATATGAAGCTATTGGGAGCAGTTAGCAGGACTTTAGGGGCAAAATGTCATCAGTATGCTGATAATATCTGAGTTAAGAAAGGCTGAGTATGTTCTGGAATGTTGTCTGGATGCAGTTGTGGAATGGATGACTAATAAAGTGAGCTTGAACCCTGGGAAGACAGAGGTACTGTGGGTGGGTGGTTTCAGTATCCAGAAATTGGCCCTTTGCCTGTTCCAGATGGGGTTACTCTCCCTCTGAAAGAACAGGTGCAGGGTTTGGGGGATGTTCCTGGATCCATCTTTGTCACTTGAGGCTGAAGTAGCCTCGTCAGCAAGGAATGCTTTTTACCAGCTATGGGTGATGTCCTGGAGCCATTTTTGGGATTAGCCTGGCTGCGGTGATTCATGCACTGGTAATCTCAAGACTTGATAATTACAATGCACTCTTTGTAGGGCTACCCTTACACTTGATGCAGAAACTCCAGCTGGATGCTGCAGCTAGACTGGGTATCTATAGGAATAGACTACTGCTAGCACACAACTCAGGAGCTTAAAAGCTTGCACTGGCTGCTGTATGTTACTGGGCCAGGTTCAAGATTCTTGTATTAATTTACAAGGCCCTTAACAACGTGGGTCCAGGATATCTTAAGGACTACCTGCTGACGTTAGGGGAATTACTCCTTCTGACCTAATGAGCCACAACCAACACAAGAACTGCCAGGAATTAATTACAAGCAACATTACTTCTTTACTCAGCGCATAGTTAAACTATGGAATTTGCTCCCACAAGATGCAGTAATGGCCACCAGCTTGGATGGCTTTAAAAGAAGATTAGACAAATTCATGGAGGACAGGGCTATCAATGGCTACTAGCTGTGATGGCTGTGCTCTGCCACCCTAGTCAGAGGCAGTATGCTTCTGAAAACCAGTTGCCGGAAGCCTCAGGAGGGGAGAGTGTTCTTGCACTCGGGTCCTGCTTGCGGGCTTCCCCCAGGCCCCTGGTTGGCCACTGTGAGAACAGGATGCTGGACTAGACGGGCCACTGGCCTGATCCAGCAGGCTCTTCTTATGTTCTTATGTTCTTAACAACAGCTGAATAACTAGAGTTGACACAGACTTCAATCTGGGATCCTGGGGCAAGTCTATGAAGACATTTGCACTGGCTGCCCCTAGCTGGCTTCTTTGTCAACAAACTCAAAGCAGTTAGTTGCTCCTATCTGAAAAAAGTGCCCCCTAGAACAAAACACTCCAGAGACTCATTGAGTTCACCAACAGGTGTCTCAATCTGGGTCTAGAGCACCATGAGCCAATGTCCTGCTTTATCCTGTCTCCTGGCCCTCAGTGTTGATTCCCACACCACTCCTTACACTGCCCATCCTACTGCTCAGCAGCCACAAAGCTCCCAGGCTGAATCTGGAAGGTGATCAAATGCCCTTCATTTGTCCGCTGCCATATTTCTACTCTCTTGCTCATTGCCTCCCTCCCCTTCTGTCCTTGCTCTTCCCTGCAAACGAAATTACAATTGTGATTTATTCAAACTCACCCACCCACCCACTGCCTCTAATCTCTGAGCCTGCAGCACTGGGAGTAAATTCAATCAGGGGAATGTTTTATAACCAAGGAGAGGCTGTTGGCTAAGCAGCAGCAACTCAGGAGCCTCTCCACCCTATGGGACATGGGGAAATATCCTTGTCTGTAGGCCCAAACCCTGTGGGGCTCAACCATGTGGCGGTTTCCCACATAATTTGTTTTTATGCAACTGGATGTATTGAAAGCACATGGATGGAAAGAGTGCCTGATATATGTGTTTCTGCTCCATGTCCAGCGCCAATTCCCTTCTGTAGTGTGGACTGTCACGGATAAGAGCAGTGTGGCCGGCGTGTCTGTACAGGCACATTACATCCATCAAATATGCTTTCAAAACCTCGAGGCAGATAAATCCTCCAGGGCACAGTATGCAGCCATGTCAGAGAATTGTAGGATCTAGCCCAAGCCCAGAAAAGAACCTCCACTTGAATGCTGTAGCCTAAACTCCCAGCTCTGTACATGAGGAAAGGAACAATGAGGTCATCACAAGTCAGAGGAGCAGATGCCTCCACCTTCCAGCCTCGGTCCATTTCCCATCTCAGCTTCTTGAAAGCATCCAGCAGATTGGAAGGTGGGGAGCACAAACATCCTCTGGGAGGTGGAAATCATCTCCATTTTCTCATCCTCTGATCCAATTTCCTCCCAGAAGAGGCAGCGTCTGGTATTCACTAATGGCCCAATCCGTCTTAATTAGCAGAGGGGAGGGGAGCATGCAGTTCTCTCTTCATAAAAGAGGGGACAAAGGAGATTTCCTCACCCATTGCTAGCTGGAATTTGTGTATTGCATTTATGAATGAACAGGCAAGGGCAGCCCTCTGCAAGCATCTGCTTGCTCTTTGTTCTTCTAACAGAGATGCTTTTTCCTTGACAGAAGTACCCAAACTAGACAGGATGACGCTTACTGGTAATTTGGATGGGAGGTTGTGGAAATGGAGAGAAAGGCAGCTCAATAAAACTCTTGCTCAAAGCTGACATACCAGCACCAGCCTATAGGCTGGTGTGCTGCAAGAACATAAGAGGAGTCCTGGTAGATCAGAGCAAGAGACCAGTAACAGCCAGTCAGATACTTCTGAGAAACCCACAAGAAAGGCATGAAGACAACAGCCCTTCTCTGCTGTTTGACCCCAGTAACTGGTATTTGGAAGTATCTTGTATCCTGTTACACTGAGATTTCATTTGGTTGTCATGGGTAATAGCCATTGATATGGCTATCTTCCATGAATGCGTTTATTTAGCCAACCAAGTAAATTGTCATTACATCTTGTGGCAGTGCATTCCATACAAAGCCCTTTTTTAACTGCATCAATTTACTGCCAATTTAATTTTCCACGTTGTATCAGTTTTCTCCACACATCATAAATTTTTGAGGTATTTTTTATAAACTAAAAGTCCCCTTTTGATCTTTTGCAGTTGTTCAGTGACAAGAAACACTCTCTGTGTCTCTCCAAGACATCCCCACAACTATCAATAGGGGAAATGGAAGAAAAAGCCAAGCTCTTTTTGTGGATGGGTAACTTTCCTGACCTAGTTGGCCTCTGCTCACTATCTTCTTGAAGCTAAAAGGTCCTCTCCCTCTACTTTTATCCCTCCCCCATAGATATAGTTTTAGGGCACTCGTAGCCTCTGGGTTCCTCCCACATGCCATCTTTTTCTCTCCAAAGTTGTTGCTATAGCGGGAACAGTAAATTGCTGCCCTATACTCCAATGGCAGCTTAGTATATCTGTCTACCAGAGTAAGAGTATAAAAAGAGTGAGCAACTTTCCAGTACTTCAACAAAGCTTTCGTGACATGCAGAAAAAATTAAACACAATGGTGCTCATAGGGAGAACTGCACAGGAGCAATATCCATGTAGGAAATTTGCCATTTGCAATGCACTCCTTAATATTTTTGCTTTTGATATACATTTAGGCAAATGTTAGGACATCCTGCTTGATTTTCTTGGCTTTGCTTTCATCATTGACCAAGTAGCAAAGATGAACAAAACATTTTGTTTATTGTACTAGTATAGATCAATCGCACCCACTCAATTTCAACAATGCTACACGCTGGCTGCTCATACACTACTGGAGATCTGTGTGTGAAGCTCGATTCTCAGTCTTTTTTCAAAGGAGAACAGCTGTGAGAATCCCCATAGTTGGATTTTTGTTGTTGCTGTTGTTCACTAGGGAAGTGCATGTTAGTTAGCAAAAGGTTTCTACCATCTTTTTGAGTACCACTCTATAAACGAGGGCTCCTAAAATCTGTCTTGGTATCCAAATAGGTGGCACAGGTAGATACCTAACTAAGAAGCACTAAGACATGCTCTGTTGTACCTACTAGCAAACTAAGAATATATCTGGCATTTCCTTTGTAACTATTTGTCTCACTTCTCACTAGGAACAAGACAAAATGTAAGAGCACTTTAGGACTGCAGACTGCCGTGGGAGTTGTGTACATGCAGCTTTAACCATAGTGCTTATTTATTTATTGCATTTGTATACCGCCCCAGAGCCAAAGCTCTCGTCTGTTCCTTTAGAAAGAATCAAATCAACAGCTCCACCTGCTGGCAGTGAACAACATATATAGGATAACACTTGTAATTAACTCTAATATACAGTACTTTGAATGAAGCCATGAAGTCTAGAAGAGGTGTTTACTAGGACTTCCATTTAAAGTCTTGAAGGAAAATGACTGCTTTTGAGTTGCTAACAAGTTGTTAATAGCATTGGAAGAGTTAGTGAGCACTAAAAAGCTCTTCAGCTAGAATACAGCGTACCAGCCCCTTCAAATACAATAATTGCACACTATTCATGCTCATCGTGTCCTCCTCAGACCTTTCCATAATGAACAGAATCTGGGTGTTGTTTTAATTGAGTTGAAGTGCTCTCTTCATTTGGCAACAGTGACTCAGGGTATACTGTGGCTACACAGCTCAAAGATTGAAGCCACAGAACCCCAAAGACAAGTAGGCACTGGGCAACAGAGCCATAAGACACACATTCTAATGGCAGTGCTGCTCAGAATGGAGTATTTTCACAGGTTTCCACTCCCATTTGAATCACTGGGCCTGCTAGTACAAAACCTGCAGGATGCATGCTGCCTTGACCCAAGCATGAATCAAAGCTTTCACCATATCTTGTCCATAGAAAGGGGCAGATGTCCTGAACTGGCAAAAGTGCCTTCTGCTCTGTGGGAGAGAATTCAGGCTGCAGCCAAAGGAGAGCAGCATTTGAGGTGCCCTTGGTGCTGAGAACAGCAGTTCCCCAAGCCTGCATTATTCATGTGGCCTTGACGGATAGTAAATTATTTATTCAGCACTATTGCAGGGAGTGGCAAGAGGCATCACGGTGCTTTTAAAGCAAGAGGGGGGGGAAAGGGATGACAAGGGTTATTAACCCCCTCCCTGCAGGAAAACACTGCACAGGAGGCTAGCAGTAGGATGGAACTGCTTAGCTTTCAGTACCACTGCAGAGATGATTAGGTAATAAGCTGCTGGTTCTCGTTGCTGGGATGCTGGCTTATGTCATCTCATTGGCAAGCACTAAGCTTGCCAAGCATGCCACTAGCAGCACATTGTGCTGCACAGGAAGGAACAATTCCTAGTGGTTAGCCTCCACAACTGGCCTCATAAAGCCAGAGGGCAAACGGAAAAAAAGTCTCACAAGGTCACTTAACAGCTTACCATGAAGCCTCTTCCCTAGCCAATCAGAGCAGTTAAGAGTGTACAGAAATTGCCCTCTTAGCCTAGGAAATGGAATGAAGTTGACATACTACATGCTAAACGGCACAGCTCAGCTGTGAAGTTGCTGGGTGACCTCATGAGGGTACCGGCATACTTTAATAATACTGGACTGTAGTTAATATTGCTGAGATCATGAATACAAAGTGCTATGTAAATATTATTATTCATAGAAGCCACTCTGTTCCTCCTTTTCAGTTGGGAACAGGCTCAGGGCTGTGGCCAAGCTGGAATAATTTGGAGTAGAGAAGTGCCATGATCAACCAGGCTACTCTAGACAAACACTCAAGAGAGCAGACATGCCAGGGGTGCTTTCCAGACCTAGAAAGATGACCAAAAAAGAGTAATTTTTCAGTACAAAAGCAGTAACATAAGCAAAACCAGAAGCCATGCCTAAAGCGCAGCAGCAGCAGCCACAAGCCCTATTATTCAGGATGGGTGTGTAGATGTTGTTCCCCTCTTCTCCCCTGCCAGCAGCTTTACTTAGCCAAGCAGCGTTTGTTCTGGCTCCACCAGCTGGACAAAGCCTTGAATCACAAAGAGGGAGCTGCCTGCTATCCTCATTGACTAAAAGGATAAACAAACGTTTCTTGGGTAGAAGATTGCTGAGAACCATATGGAAACCGACTTGAGGTGCAGAATAGAAGAAAGGCAGGATATAATAAATTAAAAGCAGATTCAAAATTCAACAAAGCAGAAAGACCCAGTCTGGCAAGCACACTACTCATGGTGGAACTTGGAGAAGGGGAAACCTGAAGGCTAGTCAGTCTGTGAGAGCCTCAGATATCGCACTCATGTTAAATAGAGGCAAGAATGCGCAGGAGAAAAAAGGGAGAAATGATATGTGGTCATTGAGACCAAACTGGAACTGCAACACTGTCATGAACAGAATTGTGAGCAGAGATGTAAAATTTCCAGAAATTTTGAAGCCATGGGGAAAAAACTGGTTTTTTTTCAGAAAAAAATGAAATTTTTTGGAAAAATTGAAAAAATGCAACATTAGCACTTTTTACAGATTGGAAGTCACTTTGTTACTTCAGGAACATCAAATGTAATTATGTACAAGTTGGTTTGGCATAAAAGTATCACATTTGGTATATTAAAAGTACATTTTATTCAAACAATTATTACAAATTGAATTTTTTAAATTTTTACTTTTTTTCTAACAAAGAGATCTACAAGATCCTGAACTGTAAGGAATGTTTTTCATTTTGCCAGTTTATGAGGAGCAGGCAAAAAACAATTAAAAAAAACAGAAGAAGCCATCAACATTAATAACAAAGAAAATTATTTATGTCTGCTAGTCCTCCTCAGTGTTAAGCAGACATAAAGCATCCATTCCCATAAAATGAACTGAGAAGGGAGGCGACCAAGATTCAATGAAACATTTTATTCATCATGCTGAAATAAAACATTCCATAATTCATTTTCATTTTTCCCCAATTTTTCAGAAAAAAACAAAAAGGCTTCGGGGAAAAAACGGGTTTTCCAGTTTTTTTCTGGGCCTTCACATCTCTAATTGTGAGAGAATGACTTAGAGCCAGGTAGCTTCCTCCAGCTGGACCTTTTGCCATCCACAACCACCTGGATTTGCATCTAAGAGAGGATTTTTAATCGAATGTGTGAGGGCTTGCGTTTTGGTAAAAGAGGAGATGCGGAACCTCCAGATGTTGGACTTCAACTCCCCATCAGCCCCAGCCAGTACAACGAAAGGTTAGGAAAGATGTTGTACAACAACACTTGGAGGGACCTTTCCAGACAAGCAGAAGGGGAATCATATGCCCACAGTGCAATGGCAAAGGTCCATCCAGATGCCTGCCTGCAGCACACATACTTCTTTGCCATTCTGATGGGTACATATGTATGGGTACTACTACAAGTTTTTCCGTGTGAATACCAAACCCTGAGAAAAAAACTTAACACTAACCATTCCTCATTTTCATATTTTCATCTCAGTCCTAAGAGTGGGTTTTTAAAAATAAAAGTGGAGATTCCCAATATTCTGCACAAGAAAGCTGATGCCTATGGCATCAAAGTCATGCAAATTCCTATACCTGCTACTCACAAAGTGGATTCTGAATATGGCAAGCCAGAGGATGAGTACAGAGGCTCAGAAAAGCTATCTTGTGACTACCTGAAGCATGAGCATATCCACCACCAAGCACCTGCACTTCAGGAGATGCTACAATTTCAGGAAAAGGGATACACATGGAAACTCTGGCTTTTCTTCCAATGCAACAGCCCTGAAGGTTGAGGGAGAGGCAGTTTCCAATAACTGCCAGTTTTAAGACCAGCATATGATCCTCCTTACTTCAGCCTGCTTTTTGCAAGATGTGGCCTTTCATGAGATTGATTAACAAATGCAGATCAACCAAAGAGTCACCTTGAATTGTTGTCAATAGATACAGTTTTCCCACTGGAGTTACCTCTCTATAGTTAGTGGTAGGTGACTGGAGCCTCCTGCCTGAGACCAAGCATCAGATGGTCAGACAAGCAAAGTGTTGCACAACAGTAAACTGTAAAACTAAGTACTGATAATTTAATTGGCTAAGATTTTTCTTGTCTATCAATGCAGTGTCATCCACCCTCCCTTGAAGAGATAGGACAGCTGTAGCACCACAATCTCCAGTTATAAGGTGAGTTGATTTGATGCTGTTTAGAACACTTCCTCCCACCCCATACCTGAGAACACTGACACTTGAACATCAGAACTAAAACGTGTTGAAGTCTGTCACCATCTGCTCTTAAAAAGCTGTCCCACATTACACTGAAGGAGAGGTGTATCCCTCTATTGCAGGTAGAACACATCACATCTCCAGCTGTGAATGTGCAAGAAGTGCCCTCCATTGGTTTGCAACCTGTGGTGGGGCAATAAATAAAATGGTCCATAGTCAGGATCAGGCAGCCTTGTGATCCGGATGGCTCTTTAGCTTGTGGAACTTGACACTGTCCAGCTTTTCGAAGCGCTTGCCACAGTGCTCGCAAGTAAAGTTGTACTGGACTTCTGAGGTATGCTTCTTCATGTGCCAATTGAGAGAGGCTCGCTGCCGGCACTGGTAGCCACAGATCTCGCACCTGCAGAGGGAAGCAGCCGTCACTTCACTGCATTCTACTTGGCAGAAGCAGAGAACTGCAAACCCAACCAATACCACCAATTATTGTTGCCCATCATTCAAACTGCATGCACATAGCACCCTTAAAAATCAGAGCATATGCATCAACCCACTGCTTTGTCCCACTTTGGATATAGCAAAAGAGGGAGCTGTGTCCAATAAGGAGCCATTGCCTGCAGTTTCTATCAAGAGGTGGGAGCATCATCAAATCCAGGGACAGTTCTGTACTGCCTCTCACAAGGCACCTTTAACATTATTATATCCTAAACCAGGTTTCAAGAAAGCAGCCATTCAGATTAATTCATTGCTTAAACCCAGGCTCCAGATTTTAGCTAGTGCTGTATTTTATGTAAAGCCACACAATGCTGATGGAACTGCTGTAAATAATCTGCACATCTCTCCTCCATCAGGTATTTAAGGAACGTTTTCTGAAAAGATTATTTAGCCGCAAATTATATTACCTCTATCAAGATGGCCTCCTTCTGGAGGAAGTGCAAGATATAAATTTAATAATAAATCATCATCATAATATACTGCAATAACGCTTAAGTGGTTCACATTCAGGGTTCCTTTAATAAAAAAGAAGCCATGACTGTCCTCCACTCAGGAAACAGAAACTCTAGTCCATCTTATTTATTTATTAGATTTATATCCCACCCTTCCTCCCAGGAGGAGCCCAGGGCGGCAATACCCCATTCTCTATCCTGGTCCTTCAAGCTCTTTATATCTGTGTATTCCATGCTGCCCCATGCCCATGCTTGTGGTGCTATGAGACCACTTCGCAGCTGCTGTTTTCCCTAGCTCTCCCTTCACTGGGCTGGACATGCCACTTTGTAAACCCAAGTCATTAAAAGCAAGGAGGTTCTTCTCTCTCTTAAGAACGCTAATAGATTGTCAGCCCTGCTTTCAGCTGTAGTTATTAAATTAGAAGAGAAGGAGAACACAACCAAACAGGCTCCAACCCTATGATCTAGCTTGCCAAGCTTTCCACCTCTCACAAGGAAGGCAACAGCAAGCAGGTGCCAAATACCTCACCCTAATGATCAGGCGCTAGAGAAAGGCTCAGCCCAGAAGCTTTCTATTCATGCCCCCACTCCAGGTCACTCACTGGAGAGGTGTCTCTCCTGTGTGTGTTCGGCGGTGGACTTCCAGGTGGTTCTTCCGCTTGAAGGATTTCCCGCAGGTTTCACAGGTAAATTCACGAACTCCTAAGAGGAGGGAGGAGCAGAGCAGGTCAGCCCATCCCAGGCAGGAAGCATCTTATATAGTGCCTCTGTCTCAAAGAACAAAGCTGGGGCCTGACGACCTCTCACCTTCCATAATGTATTGACTTCACCAGGTAGCATTGCCAATGGCCTGATGTAATGCCACCCCAGAACACAACACAAGGGATCAAGCATGTAGCATACCCTCAAATAGAATAGGGTACTATCTCAAGCTTTATAAAGTCACGCTCTGTGTACCTGCCAATCTTCCAGACCACCAAAACTAGAACTTCACTGGTGTTCCTGCTAACACATGCATTCTCTTGTTAACCCACTCCCTCACTTCTTTCCTCTAGCTGCTCCCCATGCCCCTTGCCCCATCCCACTTCACCTGAAGGACTCACGCCATTGCTTTTCCCTGCAGCTATCCCCAAATATTGTCTATTTATAGGCCTATACATCAAATAAGGAATACAAGGTTTTTTGCATACACAAACAGAAAGAGCCCCTCACAGCTCAGTCTAAGGAACACTGGACTCAAGGATCTGGGGTACTCAAAATGTTTCTGCTTTTAAAATGGACAGTCCACATGTCAGACATCAGTGGAGAGCCACCAAGTCAACCAACAAGACTCCTTAGCATGGGTCAAATGGAGTTCAACATTTAAAGGAGCTCCTATAATAAGGTAACAGAAGTATCACTTTTCAGCCAAGACAATTTGATATTCATATTCTAAACAGGACCACTGCCTCTTTCCAAAATTTCATTGTATAAATGCCCAAGACACTGCAATGAATGTCCAAGACACTATTTTTGCATTTGATTAAATGAGACAAAAATATCCTATTGTTGTATGACTGGTCACGAAAGCAATACGGTACAGCGAAAAGCGTGGTGAGTTTGGAATGGGGAGGTTTCCCAGGAAGTACTCTACGCTAGTACAAACGAAACGTAAGAACTTGAATGTGGCTAGACAGGAAGATCTAACACCAACTCAAGCCATGAACCCTCCAAAGGGCCTCAGGCAACTAGAAGAATGGAACTGGGGCAGAAGAGGGAAGCATGGGGATAATGACCTCCCTTGACAGATTATTGCAAGTAAGAATTGCAAAGATTTGCAGCAATCTGAACTGCACGTTTTATTTAAGGCTAACTTGGCAGTTTGTTTCTGGGCCCAATTCAAGGTGCTCCTATTCTTGTTCAAATCCCTCAATGACTTAGGCCCCAAATATATGATACATTGCCGCCATCCTTACTGAACGTTTTGGTGGTTAAGATTTGGAGAGGCAGATCTCTTGGTAGTTCTGTCACCCTCAGAAGTGCAGAGTGGTGGTGCAGGAGAGGGCTCTCTCTGTGGCAGCCCATAAATTGTGGAACTCCCTCCCCACAGAGCTGCATCCAGCACCTTCATTGTATAGCTTTTATTATCTACTGATGACACACCTCTTTACTCTGACATTTCACAGTTAAGTTACTTTGTTCTTTGGGATCCACCTCTTGTTGAACTTAAGACTGTTCTATCCCAGTTGAAACAGTTTTATTTTTTATAATTGCAATAATATAACTGTATATTATATTGTTGTAACCTGCCCTGGGATCTTATGGTGAAGGGCAAGTAATAAGAAATCTTATAACGTTTGTCTTCATTTACACCACTTTCCGGTGTATAACCAGGTATTCTATAGTCATTTTGTCCATTTTAAGAAAAGAATGTGCCTGCCTCAAAGCAATAAAATCAAAGCATTCGTAGATCTCAAGTTCCACTACCTAAAGCCAAATACTCCTAACAAACTAGCCCATATTGTACACAAACTTAGGCACAATGCAAATGCGATTTATGCCGGCTTAAGAGGAGGTGGATATGGTGGATCTCTGGTTGAGCCGGCTGGGTCCTGGCTCAGCTGGGCTACACCAGTGCAAGTCCCTCATCCTGGCTCAGCTGCAGACTCTCCAAAAAAGCCCAGCCCAGCAGAAGGGGGACTGGCGGAAGCCAGCAGAAGGCCCCAAAAAGGGATGGGGGGTTATAGAAGGGGGCAAAGGGGGGAAAGATGCTAAATCTTGGTCTCATTCATCTCTGTCCTGCAAGCCTCTGTCCTGGCAGCTGATACACTGGAAACAGGGGTGGTGGAAGAAAATATGTATTTTGTTTCCTGCCGCTGCCCCCTTCTGGCACAGCCAGCATCCTCCCATCCCAGAGGCTTCTGAAGGTGTTCTGGATGTGGCAGCTCCTCCCACTAGCCTCCAATGAGATGGATTGCTCTGCCCAGCACCTAGAATCTGTGTATGCTCAACCAGTTGACTTTGGAAGAAATGGCTGGGGAACGGTTAGCTCTATTATCTGTATTGGGAATGCTTGAGAGCAAGGTTTGCATGTGGAAGATTGCTAAGGAAGTATTTGGGAGATGTTACTGTGGGTGGAGGTGGGGGAAGTGAGGGTGAAACTTCTATTTCAGTTACTTTGTTCAATTTTTCATGTTGCATATGCGGAGTTTAACTGTGGTTTTGTATCTGATTTTGAACATGTTTAAATTTACCAGAATATTTGTTTTCCTGTTGTTCATGGTGTTTTAAATGTGTATTTTGTACCTGACCTTCATTTGAAATGTTTTATTTTGAAATTTTGTAAGGTTTTATTTGATGCCTTAAGATTGGCTGTAAACCTGTTTGAGATTTTCTTTTAATATAAAATAGGATAGAAATGATTTAAATAAATACGTACACACAATTTAAAATAGAAGGAATGGATGTTGTCTGTGTTCCTTGTAGCTGATCACTATAAAGCTAAAGAGATGTACCTCATATGTTTCTGTGGGAAATCATTGTTCTTATCTATTTCTTTTGCTTATTTTGATCTTGTTTTATGATAGAGAATTACGAATGTTGCAAATCACACTTTAATCAGTGTGAAATCATTTTTAAAAGCTTGTAAAAATCTACCTACCCTTTTCTGTCCAATTCCCCCTCCAACAACTACCCTTCTTCATACCAAGTCCCAGATTATAGATGTGAAGGCCCAGAAAAATAATAGTAATTTTAAAAACTGGAAAAACGATGTTTTTACTGAGTTTTCCTTTTCTCCAGGCCTCACATCTCTATCTCAGATAGCTATGATTCTTTCACTGCCCTCCCTCTTGACTTGAGAAACCATCTTGACACTGTTTGATTTCCCCCCTGCTGTTTCCATGTGGGTACTTATAATATCTTTTGCTGTAATTTATATTTCTACAGTAACCTCTAGAAAACTAGGTTATTTTCATTCTTGTTGTACTTAAAAATGGAGATGCACTTCCTCTCATTCACACATACAGAGACAGTCTGTATTAACACTGCATACATGGGGCAGCATTCAGCTAAAAAGCTGAACTAGTGCAATGCTATTTCCCCCCTCGTCCTCCTGTACAAGTCCCACACCACCACCAAATCTGCTCTGGAGGGCTAGAACCCCAAGAATAGAACTAAGGGGTGCACAGGGAGAGAAGAGAGGGAGAATGTTGTGCTGTCAGGCTATGGTGATGAGATCTGGCTTATTTGATGAGACTGGTGACAGAAGTAGCACAGTAAGCATCCAGGGGTTTTCACTGTTTCTCAATGCCAAGGTAAGAGACAGGGGAAAAGGAAGTGAAGTTGAAGGTGGGCAGAAATTCCCCATATAGCCTAGTATAAAAAGTCAGAGCTTGGAAAAGTTACTTTTTTTGAACTACAACTCCCATCAGCCCAATCCAGTGGCCATGCTGGCCGGGGCTGATGGGAGTTGTAGTTCAAAAAAAGTAACTTTTCCAAGCTCTGTAAAAAGTGCCCCATAAATGTACCAAAGATGAAGAACCCACAGAAGACACAGGAAACCCCTGGAATGCAATTTTGAAGAACTGGAAGCAAACAACTTTGCAGGATCCTAGCTGCTGAATAAAGTGTATCCTGTCAACATTTTTCTAGTATTTAAAACTGTGAAAGGAGTGGTCCACACCCGAACCGAAGCGCTGCCTAATTACAGCTTCTAATCATAGAGAGGTCATCAAACATATTCAACAGAACATGCTCAGCAACCTTCTTCAGACCTTTGCACTAAAAACACAAAAATATCTGGAAAGAAGCCTTCTTGTCTAGGAACACTGGGGCAGGAGAGCTTGCTTGTGTACCTCTGCCACCTTCCGCATGTTTAGCTGAATGCCTGAACATGGCTAAGGTAAACTTTTATAAGCCTGACCAAACACAGCATTCCTTTTCTGACTACTGCCAACTCACTGCCCACACAAGACCATGCTAGAATTGTCTCCTATGCATACCCCAAGGAACTCTCCCAATCCCTCTTCAATAATCAGGAGGGAGAACGTAACCACGTGCATTACAGAAGCAAGGCCGGTTGGAATCTTAGCGGCAAAATTCTCAAGAATTTTCAAGAGCCACAGAACCAAAGATAATAAAATCTTCACAACAGCCTTCCAACTTTCAAGCCTGTGGCTATGTGCTGAGAGTTCTATTAAAACTCATCTAAGCCAAGATACAGAAGCAGAGAGCCTGGCCTTATCACTGCATCACAACCAAGGAACCCTTGGACCTGGCAACATACCTGAGTGAATTATCATGTGCCTCCGGAGATGGTTTGACAAGTAGAACTTCTTGCCGCAACCTGGGTGGGGGCACACCTTCGTCTTTCCTTTCCGGTGAACAAGGTTAACGTGATTCTGTAGGCAGAAAGAGATGGGGTGAATACTACCCCTTGGAGATACATTGTTGGGAAGCTCTGGTCATCCCAGCACAAAGACATGAATCTTACACTAAATTAGAATTACAGCCCCCCTTCCTCATTTAGAGCCTTTGGTGATTTGCAAGCTAGTAACTAGGCTTGGAGAAAATGCTTCATTCATTATGTCCCAACAACTCCATAGAACACCACGCTCAGACTATACAAAGCACTTTCTTGGAAGTGAGAGGGAGTATCAGTGGGAGCGCAACATGCTTAAATGTGTTTACAGGTGTCTGCATATCACAAGTGAACTAAATCAGGACTACAAAGGAAAGCAACCGGACAATTGGCACAACTCTGGTACTTCTACTTGCCAAACTCTCCAACTTGGGACACAGTTTAGGAGTCAGATGAAATGCAGAGGAGCCATACCTGGAAACTACTAAGTGCTACATAGACCTGGGTGCATCCTTCATAGGGACAATGGAACATCTCCAACATGCCATCTGCATCCATCACACGGCCCCTTTTGCTCCGCCTTCTCCTAAAAGAAAAACGGTGGAAGACTATCTGCAAGGAAGCCATTCCTACCTTTATATGCCACTGTACCCTACATATAGATTTAGGTCCCTGAACTTCAGGAACTTCACCAGTCTAGCACAAAATGCAGTTGAATTTCTAGAATCATGAGAACCTTAATTTCATAGTTGCAAAGATACAAGGAGAGGCTTGAAGAAATCAGGCACAGTGCCTCCTCCAAATGATAAGTTTCTTGACTCTCCACATAATCACAACCACCCCACACATTCCACAGCCTGATCTAAACTGAAAAGGTAAATTCATGCATGTTTGTCAAGTGTAATTTAAAAAAAACATCCACACATATTGAGTTTTGCAGGAGTGCCAATGTGGAATATTAAACCTCCAGGCAATGGGAAGTTACACAACAGCAATACTAGGAAGGCAACTAGGATCCTCAAAGGTTGGTGTAACTACATGCACGGCATGACATGAGACACAAGAAAAGCATTTCTCACAATCTGTGTTCTAAGAACAAGCAAAGTCCAGGAGCAGCACCCATTACTTTCCCCTGAACAAGCAATCCCAACAGCCATCATCCACTGCTGCTGCTCACTCACTTTTCAGGTTCCTTTGGAATCTCATAGATAATGGAGGACATGTTGGTGCCATCTGTCTCCTCCTCAGGTTCAGGCTCTGGTTCCAGCCCCCCACTCTCATGGGCTGGCTCTGGGTCACAGGGTGTCTCTATTTCTGTTGGGGGCTGCGACTCCTCTTTTTTGAGCTCAAAAAGCACCTCGTTTTCTGTCAGCAATCACAAAACAAAATTGTAATTCTGAATGCTGAAGCCCTCTCCCTGGAGATTCCAGAGGTTTTACAGATCGGGGATGGGTGAATAGAGGAGCTAGTCAAGAGCCAGCCATGCCTAAGATGCATTCCCTCCAGGAATCTGTTGCACCTGATTGGGCTGGAAGAGCAACAACATTCTAAATAGGCCAGGAACTCACTGGAGCTGTGATTCCTTTTCTGGGCCTGTCCTAGAAGTCTTGACTAGCTACAGCAGTAAGCTGGAGGGACCCAATGGTGGGAAAACAAAAGGGAGAAACTACCACATGGCACTCCAAATGTATGCACCTCTTGTTTTCTTACAAGAGCAGCCTTAATTCAAATAACCACTCACATTCTCACACCTGCGGCCTCAGAAAGCCTTGATACAGAAGCTTTGCAAAGGTTGGTTCTTTTCTGTTTTTAGGACACAAGTGACTAATAGATATGTTTGCCGCCCTGGGCTCCTGTTGGGAGGAAGGGCGGGATATAAATAAAATAATAAATAAATAAATAAATATGTGAGCAGGTGTGCTAGTAAAGATATTTGCAGATTAATAACTTTTGAAAACTTATTTGTAAAGTTGCTTAAAGATCTGTCCTTCAGGCACTGCCCAACACTTTCAGGTATCAAAATATATTTCAAGGAGGCAACACACATACATCCAAAACACACACCTTCCAACTTGCATGTGTTAAACATCAGATGGCTGAATTTATTTTAAAAACAACATTTTAGGATTTTGTTTCTCATTCCACAGCCATGAACCCATTATTTGTTGTGCTACTTCTGTAGAATCACTACATGGGGGAGAAAAGTATTGAACTGCTCTGTATTTTTGCCTCTGACAAAACTGATTTCCGGAAAGCAGCAGCAGCACCTGAGTTGACAGGCAATGGGACCACATTGGGCCCACTTGAGAGTGGCAGCCAGGCAGCTGACAGAAACTACCTTTCTTGGTTTCGATGTATTCCATACTTCCCACAGCCTCCATGCTACTGGACTGTCCGTTCTCAGGCTCTGCCGGAGCATAAGCTGCCACACCCTCAATCATGGCACAGGGCAGTTCCTCTCCTCCTGTGCTGGTGACATTCAGCTGGATTCCCTCGGCTGCAAGGGCATCATAGCCAGGACCAGCAATGATGATCACCTGTGAGCCCTGCATCACACCCTGCACAGGGCAGCTGGCCACCACTTCACCAAGTGTCTCTTGTGTAACATTCTCAAAAAGAGTCCCATGGCCTGTACTCATTTGCATGGGTACCGGAACGCATACCACGGTTTCCATGGTCTCTGGGCCACTGAGGGGCTGACTGTGGCACATACTAGCACTCTGCTCTGCTGTCAGGTTCTCAATATGGTGCTCAAATGGAACGTGGATGCCGTCCTGAGATATGAGCCCACTGGCACTTTCACCCTCCATATTTTCTGATGGCTGCTGCACCTGCGGCTCAGCCTTCTGGGTCTCTGGCTGTTCTTCTGCCTCAGAGATGGAGCTCTCATCTGAATTCCTGGAGCTTCCTGCCCCGGTGCCATTGGCAACTGCAAAGGTAAAAGAAGGACAAGAAAATTAGCAGGGGTTTTCTTAATGGCCACCACAGCAGCACAAACCTGATGCTATGTTCCCTATGAACCTTCTCTCCATTGACAGCATTGCCCAGAATTCTGTAACATACAGGTTTTAACAAGTACTTCCATTTCTAATACCCCTACAGAACTACAGCTGCCCTCATACTCATTTTTCTGGAAAAGACTTTCCTCTTCACACCGATGCCCGAGTGCAACCAGCTCCATCCTGCATTTCCAACCCATGCTTTGTTCCAAGGGGAACACAAATAGCCTTTTCTGGATGCTGTATCATCACAAATCAAATAGCCAATAAATCAGCCAATAGAGCCAGGATATACCTCCTGAGATCATAATAGAAAATTGAAAGTATAAGGACAGTTTGCTATAGTAGTAAAAACAAGAAGTCAATGTTAGAAAAAGGACTGAAATTACACATCAAATATTACAGTGCTATCATATAAAAAACCAGGGTGCTGTCACATTTGGAATAAGTTCAAAAGGGAGCAGCAGCAGCAATTCAAGACCATTCATTTCATGTGACAGCCATTAGTAGAGATGGATTTTTTCCATGGGGATAGCTAGTAGCCACTGGGAGACTTACGACAGCTTAGAATGCAACCTTCACATTCAGAGACATTGTACCAATTATGGATGCGGAGAACAAACCATGAAACCAGCACAGCCTATGCTTGTGAGCTTTTCAGAGAGACATCCGTCTGGCCACTGCTGGAGCAGATAAGACTTTTGACCTGAGCCAGCAAGGCAATTCTTACATTGCCATAATTCATTATACCGTTTAAGATAGCAACACTTTCTTAGTATCATACAACCAACCTGAGGCATGCCATGTGGAAAACTGAAACATGACAATTTGATAGTGATTTCAAGAAATCAAGTGTGAAACTATCCTAGTTCAATCTGCAGTGCACTTCAATGGATTGGAAATTGGAGGTGTGAGGAACAGGCACACGCTGCTCAGAATTTTCAAATTAGATCATGGCACCTCTGGTTTGCACAATTTTCCATAGGATTCTTGGCACCACACCTAACTGCCTACTCGTCAAGAAGAGGTCTCATCACTATTCATATTCTCAGGACCAGTCAACACACATGGAAAATTGGAGGTGATGAAGCACCGAACCTAACATTGGCACCTGACCAAGTCCCTAATCCACACTCTCTAACTGGCTGTTCCTGTTGGTCTACTAGTAGGTGAGTAACCAGCACATTGTAGCACTCTCTTGCTGAGAGTAGGGGCCACCGGCTTTGAAGCAATGTCGTCCAGGCAAATTGCTAAGTGATCCTTCAGTTGACACCAACTGCCTTACAAGGATCAAGACAGCACAAAGAAAAAGGATGCTGCCTTCAACCTGCCTAGCCACCTGGTGCAGACTGAAAGACTGATTCCTCAAAAGTACCTGCAAGGTGCACCTGGGGAAACACAGAAGTGGAAACCTTGTAAAATAAAGCACTGTCTCCTTGCCATGTGGTGGGGGGCGAGGGGGGATGCATTCCAGTCATGGACTCAACCTCACAGAGCAGTCATATTTGCATTGTTGATCATTCTAAGCTCTCCATTTAGTGTACCACCAGCAAGAGCTTTTTTCAAGAATTCGCTGTGCCACGCTGAATCTGGAGCTAGATCTCACAAACAAGCTGCATAAAAGTAACTGCTATGTAAAGCTGCACAAAGAACATTTTATGACTTTTTTTACTTACAAGAGGTGTCAGATTTTGCCACACTCACCATTATCACACTCGCTCTCAGAGTCACTGAGTGGCTTAAGCGGGGAGTGCAAGTCCTGGAAATAGCGGTGCCCTGCTTCACATTGCCACACAGCTGTGGTGTACATCCCAAAGGTGGGGTCCAACTCTGAGAGATGGGGCTCATAGGGGCAGCGGTTTTTATGGTCTTCGTACCAGATTACTGTGTTCTTCAGACAGTTCACATTCCGCCTTCTTCCTTGTGACATGGGATGGGGCAGCAAAGGGAAAAAGAACACGAGTTTGAGAAGCAAAGAACAGAAAGCTCCTTCAGAAAATTGAAATATAAGGCATACCTGAAGAAAGAATGTATCACCCACATAATACTTTATAACCTTGCTGTTAATCATTTCCCACACAGGGAAGACAATGAGGATCCCTAACAAAATCATTTTAGCACAAATAACTTCAGAAGATGCCAAGACTTAAAATCTCACCTCATGATTATGAAGCTTTCAAAAGAAGGAACATAGCTTGACAACACATCACAGTCCAGTGCACTGCTATTACACAGGCTGCATTGTTCATGACAATAAAATGTGGGGTGCTTGGAGGTGTCTCCTTGAGCTATTTCCATATTGCCAGCAGGCGCAGCAGCATGTAAGCTTTCCTTGCAACATCACCAAGTGAGAAGAACACCTCAACAATGCCTATTGAGTGCACCTCTCCAGTCACAAACATGAGTACTCTGTGGGACACTTCCTGTAGCCACCTCAACCGGAAGGCCACACAAAATGGGGATTGGAATGAGAACAATCCCTTGCAGGCTGCAACGCTTGTCAGAAGGGGCCACACGTTGTGGCTTGATTAACAAGTTGCTCAGCCACTCCTACTTCCCAGAAAGTTAAATCCTTCATTCATCCTACCAAATTTTGGATATCAGCAACTCTTGCTTGCAATAACTTTCACCCAATAGGCCATTTTGCTGCCAAGTCTTTCTTTAGCCCAAAACATTATACAGAGTCCTAGACACCATGTATCTGCTCACAGTTAACCATGGGCAGGCAACACAGAGATCCAGAATAGAAACTGAAGCTTTTGCAAATGAATAAAGAAAATACGTACTGCTTTTGGTTTCCATGGTAATTTTGAAGCATGAGAACAATGTGCCAAGCTATCTTTGGGGCAAGTAAAAGGTCTAATGCAGCACTTCACAAATCACCATTTTAAAGGCCATTTAATTGCATTAGAAGGGTATTTTTTAAAAAGGAAAAAACAACCACCACACAATTCTAAGATAAGAACATCAGTTGATGTGCCACATTTGCTCCCAGTTTTAGCTTGGCATCTCATTAATATTAGTAATAATAATAATAATAATAAATTTTATTTTTCAGCCGCCTATCTGTCCGGGTTAGGGACACTCTAGGCGACGAACAAGAATAAAAACAATACATATAGATCAACATAATCAAATTTTAAGCTAAAAAACCATTCATTAAATCAATTGTAACATAAGTTAATCTGTCCCAATCTTGTAGGCCTGCCTGAACAGCCAGGTCTTCAAGGCTCGGCGATAGCTGGACAGGGAGGGAGCATGTCTGAGATCGAAAGGGAGAGAGTTCCAGAGGGTGGGGGCCACAACAGAGAATGCCCTCTCTCTGGTCCGCACCAGCCTAGCTGTTTTCACCGGTGGGACCGAGAGAAGGTCTTGTGAGGCTGATCTTGTCAGGTGGCATATTTGGTGATTCTGGAGGCGCTCCTTCAGATAAACTGGGCCGAAACCGTATAGGGTTTTAAAGGTCAACACCAACACCTTGAATTGGGCCCGGTAGACAACTGGTAGCCAGTGAAGATCTAATAACACTGGGGTAATATGATCCCAGCGACGGCTATGCGTAATCAAGCGTGCCGCCGCGTTCTGTACCAGTTGTAATTTCCGGACCGTTTTCAAGGGTAACCCCACATAGAGCGCATTTCAGTAGTCTAAGCGAGAGGAGACCAGGGCATGTATCATCTGAGGGAGCAGGTGAACAGGAAGATAGGGACACAGTCTCCGTATCAGATGTAATTGATACCAAGCTGCCCGGCTCACTGCTGTAATCTGAGCCTCCATGGACAGCTGGGAGTCAAGTATGACCCCAAGACTGCGGACCTGGTCCTTCAGGGGTAAACTTACCCCATCAAGCATCAGGTCAGTAATTCCTAACTTCCTTTTATCTCCCACAAGTAATATCTCAGTCCTGTCAGGGTTCAGCTTCAGCCTATTCTCTCCCATCCATCCACTTACGGATTCTAGGCACTTGGACATGGTATTCACAGCCAACTCCGGTGAGGACTTAAAGGAGAGATAGAGCTGAGTGTCATCTGCATACTGATGGCACTGCAACCCAAAACTCCTGATGATTGCTCCCAGCGGTTTCACATAGATGTTGAATAGCATGGGAGAGACGATAGAACCCTGTGGTACTCCACAATGAAGAGGCCAAGGGTCTGAAACCTCATCTCCCAATGCCACCCGTTGCTGCCTATCCGAGAGATTTTAATTAACTGAAACTGTATTTCTGAAGATATGAAGTAGTATTAATCAAGCATACCCCCATTCAGATTATTTTTGTACTTTGTGTAGAGCCATTAGCTGGTACAATTGAGAAGACATAATAATTATACATGTACAAACAGGGACAGTTAAATGCAAAGTGGCATTATATGCCAATGATGTAGTAGTAACTATGAAAAACCCAGTCAGTTCAATTACAAATCTGTTACTGATAACCGTTACAATACCACCTCTGTATACAATATCAACATGCTAAAATCAGAATTTCCCTCTAAATATGACACCAGAACAGAAACAGGACCACTGCTAAATACCTGGGAATTAAGCTCTCCAATGATTGGTTAAGTGCCTTCAAGTCGATTACGACTTATGGCGACCCTAGGAATCAGCGACCTCCAATAGCATGTTATAAACCACCCTGTGCAGATCTTGTAAATTTATAGTCAGAACAACTATACTCTGTCAAATAAATGAGTAAAATCTGCCTTGAGTAAATGACAAAAAGTTCATATACCATGAACAGAAAGAATTACAAGTATGAAAACAAAATTATTGCTTTTGCTTATCATCATTCCAATCTTTAAGCACCGGTCAACATTGCAATCTTAGCAGAATGAGACTTATAAATACTCCCAGGTAACGTACATAAGATTATACTTTGAAGGTACAATCCTATGTGTGCATCAACTCCATGGTATGCGCAAAGCTCTCCTCCAACACATTTCAAATGAGTTGATTTTTCTCTTGTCCACTTTTTTCACTGTCCAACTTTCACATCCATACATAGAGATTGGGAATACCATGGTCTGAATGATCCTGACTTTAGTGTCCAGTGATACATCTTTGCATTTGAGGACCTTTTCTAGCTCTCTCATAGCTGCCCTCACCAGTCCTAGCCGCTTTCTGATTTCTTGACTATTGTCTTCATTTTGGTTAATGACTGTACCAAGGTGTTGATAATCCTTGACAAGTTCAATGTCCTCGTTGTCAACTTTAAAGTTACATAAATCTTCTGTTGTCATTACTTTAGTCTTCTTGACGTTCAGCTGTAGTCCTGCTTTTGTGCTTTCCTCTTTAACTTTCATCAGCATTCGTATATGTGCCTACTTCTACCCCCTAAGACAGACTGTGAGGGATTGCAGCCTCAATGTACCTAACACT